>NC_046154.1:217400752-217741173 GCF_011064425.1 Rattus rattus
ACACAAGATATTCAGAATTTGGAGGGACTTAGTCATTTTCTTGGAAGTATTAAAGCGGTCCTCTGGCTATCATCATTGACTCATAAGAGGATGAGAATGAGGACTGAACAAGCAAAGACAGGTTCTTAGGAATGCTGTGAATTTACACACACTCACTCTGGCCAACATCAGGGCATAGATGTGAGTGTGAAGTAGTCAAACAACAGGCATAGGAGTGGAAAAGCAACTGGAATGAAGTCACAGAGACTTGCTTTTAATCTGCAGCTGAAAGGCCATGCACAAATCATTTATTCCATTTCCCTAATGTTTTGACTAATTCACTTAGAAAGACATTTATCAGGGCACTCCCAAGAGCCTGGAGCTTTTCTCTACAGGTGTCTGGGATAAGCTAAGGGAGAGACGGTGGGGATGAACAGAGGCAAAGGCACTGGCTCCTTTCAAGTCCTTGTTTGTGGAGTATGTTTGAGATATGTGGGAATTACTTTTCTTCCCAAACTATATTCCTTCATCCCAAGGATTGTGACATGCTTTAGAAAATGACTTTAGCAGAAATGTGTAATACAGACAGAAAGGAATAAGCTCTAGTTGAGCATTTTCCTTTTGTTTTTATACCTTAAAAACTCCTGAAGATATTGACCTATTAAATATTCATCTGTAGACATGTAAAATATTTAAAATTT
This sequence comes from Rattus rattus, assembly GCF_011064425.1. NCBI lineage: Eukaryota > Metazoa > Chordata > Mammalia > Rodentia > Muridae > Rattus > Rattus rattus. Next base: position 217,401,433 of record NC_046154.1, read on the forward strand.
ATTATTAATTCAATAAATCTAATTAATTATATTTAGTGAGAAGGCTAATATGGCATCAGCAAAGATACAATCTATAAATTAATGTGATTATTCTTAAGAATTACTGTGGCTTTAAATTTTATATCATTGCCCTTTGCTCATGGAGTCTAGTATTTTTCCCATACAGACACTACAAGTATTTGAAAGCTTTCTATTTAAAAAATAAACTGTAACTGGTAAACCGAGAACCTTTTCCTCCTATTTTTCTGAAACTTCTTTTGTTCAAATGGAAGATACATTGGCCTTCCTAAGATATTTTCAGGGAGTAATTGTATTACATGCAATTTCTATTTTCAAAGCTTATCTTAAAATAGAATGGCAAATGTTTCTTGTCACTGGTCATCTATATTTATATATATTACTGGAACAACTGGCTTCAGAATTATGCCAGTAATTATTAATAGCAAAGGATAGATTGATTGATAAATCTTTAATTTGCAACTATCATAGTAATGACTGGACCAGGAAAGCATCATGGATTCTAACTGCACTGGGAGTATTTAACTGTTGGGCGCGCTAACATGGTTTCAGGTTGCTTCCCTGCTTATTAGTAATGATGGGAAAAAGCACTAATAACAAAGTAGAGAAACTTTTCAATATTGTCATCAAATGATAAAAGTGAACATCATCAATACGGGAAGGCCAATTGTGAGGGACATAAAAATCTATAAAAGATACGTCATAGGTAAAGGCTGCAATATCATCCATGTGGTTTCTGATGGATAAACTATAACTTAAATCTAAACATCAGACAAACTCAAAATCAGAGATGTTCTACCTAAAGAAAAAAAAAGACTTAGATGGGGCAGCACTCTATGAAGCAAACGGAAGTACAGAGCTAATGGGAGAACCCTAGTATAGGAAGAATCTTGAAATCCTGATTACTGAAAATTGAGAGGATTGACTTATAGGAGGTTGCTAGTTAAGAAGTAGACAAACGGTGGTTTACATAGTACTATCTCATTGATACTAATTTCACTCATTCTCAGCAGTGCTGGAATTCCATAAAATAACTTTTTGTCCATTGAGAAACACAGGCTAAACTTGGTAACATTAAATACTCACAGTCAATGTTCCCTTACTGGGTGCAAAAAAATTACACATCAGACAGACAGACAGACAGACATGAATAGATAGCAGAGGGCATGTACATTGATGATCAACAGATAGACACAATAAATACATTTATAGAACAGATGAGGTAATGCTGTAGAACACTAGCATCACGCAAGTCGGAGGAAGGGCACGTAGGTGTCTTTTCACTAATGTTATTTTTGCATTTTTCTGAATGTTACAGAAAAGTTCAAGTAAAAATTTCAAATAGTAAAAAATGGATGTCAAATAGTGTAAAGCGGAAGTCACCAATGATGCCTCTAGGCCATTCTATCAAAGGAAATACTGTGCACAGCTGCCTCTTCCTATCCACTGCCTTTACATTTTAGTGGCTCAGAATATTTTATTTGTTAATTGCTAATTAGCTCCCTAGGAAACAATTCCTGAGCCCTAAAGTCATAATTAAAATATTTATAATGTTGATTGTTATCCCAGCACATATCATAGCACAAGGTACAATGTAGACACTGAATCAATGTGTTGGCAACATGACAAGTTAAGTATTGAGCTTTATATGTCTGTCTCAAAATTCAGGAAGTGTTTATCTTTTGTCTCCCGATGTTGTTAATGGAACATAAAGAACTTTTCATTGTGAGGTTGAGTGAAGGAGAAAAAAAATTATATTTAATTGAGTAAATATATACTAGTTCTTTGTAATGTACTGTTAGAGTATTACTATTAAACAATGTGATGTCTACACTCAAAGATTTACAATTAGGGCAAAAGTAAAGTATGCTCTCTTATTATGATGATATTAAATACTGAGATGTTGATCCAAAGACTTCACAAGATCAATTCATCATTGGGAAGATTTATTCATCATGAATAAGTAGAGTGGATAACACTTATTAAAATATTCTTATTTATGTGTGGATTTTGGAGGACAGTCACCATGCATCACTGATGCAGCTATGAGCCTGGAAATCCTCACTCTAGAATTAACAGTGGAACTTATAACAGTTTTTAAACGTTTAAGTGGAAGAGCATGTCTGAAACTTTAGAAGGTGAAATAAGTCATTTTAAAAGGCCAGCATTAACTCAATACATTAATAATGACCTCACTAGTCTACAGTCAATGTTCTTAGCATATGGTCCTTTGGTTGTTCATCACCTCTGTTCTTCAGGTTTTACAAATATATCGAGGAATAAATGAAATACATTTTGCAGTGCTTTCATTTAGTGAAGCAATAAAATGTATGACAAACTAGAACAGACGCAAAGCTCCCAAGAAGCCACCAAAACGATTAGGAGTTACTAAGTAAGTAAAAAGTAGGCAGCCTTTCAGATAGTGAATTTATACAGATTAAAATAACATAAAAAATACAAATTTATAATATAAGAAGTAAAAATTATTTTCCACATTCAGATTGAAAAAAAAAAAAACAAACTGAACAAGGTCAAAAAACAAATAACTAATGTTGGTGATTCCACCAAATGCCTTTCTTGGCACGGAATGCAAAAAAGTTAAAGGGTAGCAAATAGTCAAGATAATATTGAAGATTAATGTGGCTAGAGAACTTACACAATTATCGTAAACCTTTTTATGAAGCTACAGTAATGAAGACAATGTGATATTGGTATAATTATTAGAGAGTAGCTCACAGAATTACCCATTATACTTATTATGATGATTTAATTTGCTATGGAGGTGCTTTTTCATTTTTATAGTCAAAAACTAAGTGTTTTGTAACACAAATGATAACAGATCTTTATTATGTTATGCAAAATTTAAATCAAAATGTGTCATAGTACCAGTGAGGTGAGAAGATACTGGAAAGGTAGGGTTGGACAGGGGTTGGGAGATGAAACTCCAGAATCTTAGCAAGTGACAGTCATTACCTCAGTAACCTGGACTGTGCTGCATATATGGTGTTGCTAGAACCAAGGACCCTAGTCAGCTGCTTCTGGCAGATGGCAAGCCACAGATCTAGGAGGTTATACATGAGAATGAGGAAGCGAGGTAAAGAGGTGGGTGCTGCAAAAAGAAGCTGACTGCAAGTGATGTCAGCTTTACCTCAGTGTCTCAGAGAAGTATTTAGCATCCTCTGTATAGTGCTATATGCTGCTGCCCATAATGAACATTGGTAGCTGACTGACACCAATAAGACTGCTTTCATAATAAGGACTAAGTTAAATCTAGATGTGTTCCAATGAGAGCCATTAGAAAAGATAGTAAACACCCCTTCTATAGCAGTGCCAATAAGAATCACAGGTATGCAGATTTCACACGAGGTCTGGAAGATATGTAGGTAATAGCACTGACTCCTGGAGCAAATAATTTCTCAGGTCAAGTAAGGCTGTACTGATGGGAACTCATGTAAACATCACTTGTAGACAACAAGCCCCTAGACACCTTTCTGAAGACCTTTCATGGAGCTGAACCTGTAATTGGTATTTCCCATTGTCTGCATATTGAACAAAAACATGAAAAAGCTACACCTTTGCCATATCTGGTACAAGAAGAGACTATGTTTAAAATCATGGAACTGTGCTATGGGCAAAGCAAAGAAATGAAAGGCAAAGAGACTCACCAACATTCCCAGGAATTCCCTCTCCTACCTATCCTTCCGTCCCACATTTGTTTTGTGCACATTTCACACTGATTCCACTTGAAAGCAGATATGGAACAGTGATACCAGATCTATTTCAGCCATTTCTATTCCTACATCCATACCTTTTATACAATCTATTTAGAGTAGCTCCTCTGGCTTACCAGTTTTGACTTCTGTAGTAGCTTTTCCTGTTTGGGATAGTTCAGAAGGTTACTAATGTTGAGGTCTTTCTAATGCTTTGTACTAAAGACCTCTTTTAGTAAGAAATCAGAAGCAACCATGCTAGAGCATAAATAAGCAAGTAAGTGTGCCATTCACTGTGTCTGACTTCTGAGTCCAACATCAGTCCAGTTGCTTAGTTGCAATATTGATGTGACAATTCAGGGACAATACGCATTTATAGTATAAAGGAGGTAATCATAGTAATACGGGAGTAACATTATATAGAAAATGAAAAAAAACTGAAATAGGGGTTTCTAGTTGGTGCCTGAACCTCGCTGATCCTGGCCCACATCTCCCTGCTCCCAAACCCCGTGAGAGGGAGAGCTCATCGCCCAGACATGTTGGCAATCCTGAGACTGCAGGGAAGGAAAGACCACCACTTCTGACCACCTTTGCCCACATCCCTAGCCCAAGAGGAAACTGTATAGGGCCTCTAGGAACAGAAAGATAGGGGTAGTCAAGCTGCAGGAGCCCTGCAGTCCAGACTGCACCCGGATCTGAAGGGACCCGGTCAAACAGCTCCCTGCACCCAAATCCCGTTGGAGGGAGAGCTAGATGTTCAGAGGGGCAGACACCCCTGGGAAACCAGAGGAGACTACTCTCTGCCCACATTTCTGACTCTAGAGGAAAACACCTAGTGCCATCAGGGTCCCCTGCATGCAGGAGCCAGAAGTAGGGCCAGGCCCTTCTGGTTGCTACCCTCACAGAGAACTGATACCCAGCCCCAAGGAGTGACTTCAGGACCGAGACCAGAGGTAAGATCAACTTTTCTGCTCCAAGTGACCTGCCTGGTGGACTCAGGACACAGGCCCACAGGAACAGCAGAAAGCCAATAGACAGGAACGACTACACGCCTGAAAGCAGAACACTCTGTTCCCATAAATGACTGAAAGAAAACAGGAAAACAGGTCTACAGCACTCCTGACACACAGGCCTATAGGACGGTCAAGACACTGTCAGAAATAGCAGAACAAGGTAACACCAGAGACAACCTGATGGCGAGAGGCAAGCACAGGAACCCAAGCACCAGAAACCAAGACTACATGGCATCATCAGAGCCCAATTCTCCCACCAAAGCAAACACTGAATATCCAAACACACCAGAAAAGCAAGATCTAGCTTTAAAATCACATTTGATCATGGTGCTGGAGGACTTTAAGAAAGACATAAAGAACTCCCTTAGAGAAATGCAGAAAAACACAAGTAAACAAGAAGAAGCCCTTAGAGAAGAAACACAAAAAATCCCTGAAATAATTACAGGAAAAGACAATCAAACATGTGAAGGAACTGAACAATAAAGAAAGCACAAAGGGAGACAACCCTGGATATAGAAAACCAAAGGAAGAGAAAAGGAGCTGTAGATACAAGCATCACCAACATAATACAAGAGATAGAAGAGAGAATATGAGAAACAGAAAAGTCCATAGAAATCATCAACACAACTGTCAAAGATAATGTAAAGCGGAAAAAACTACTGGCCCAAAACATACAGGAAACTCAAGACTCAATGAGAAGATCAAACCTAAGGATGATAGGTATAGAAGAGAGTGAAGATTCCCAACTCTAAGGACCAGTAAATATCTTCAACAAAATCATAGAAGAAAACTTCCCTAACCTAAAGAAAGAGATGCCCGTAAACATACAAGAAGCCTACAGAACTCCAAATAGATTGGACCAGCAAAGAAACTCCTCCTGTCACATAACAGTCAAAATACCAAATGCACAAAACAAAGAAAGAATACTAAAAGCAGTAAGGGAAAAAGGTCAAGTAACATATAAAGGCAGACCTATCAGAATTACACCAGACTTCTCACTAGAGACTATGAAAGCCAGAAGATCCTGGACAGATGTCATAGAGACCCTAAGAGAAGACCTTAGGACCCAGGTATACCTCTCTTAGGCATATACCCAAAAGATGCTCCAGCATATAACAAAGACATGTGCTCCACTATGTTCATACCAGCCTTGTTTATAATAGCCAGAAGCTGGAAAGAACCCAGATGCCCTTCAACAGAGGAATGGATACAGAAAATGTGGTACATCTATACAATGGAATACTACTCAGCTATCAAAAACAATGGCTTCATAAAATAAATAGGGAAATGGACGGAACAGGAAAATATCATCCTGAGTGAGGTAAGCCAATCACAGAGAAACACACATGGTATGCACTCATTGATAAGTGGATATTAGCCCAAATGCTCGAATTACTCTAGATGCACAGAACACATGAAACTCAAGAAGGATGACCAAAATGCAGATGCTTTAGTCCTTCTTTAAAAGGGGAACAAGAATACCCTTAGGAGGGGATATGGAGGCAAAGTTTAGAAAGGAGGCTGAAGGAACGCCCATTCAGAGCCTGCCCCACTTGTGGCACATACATATACAGCTACCAAACTAGATAAGATGGATGAAGCAAAGAAGTGCAGGCTGCCAGGAATCGGATGTAGATCTCTCCTGAGAGACACAGCCAGAATATGGCAGATACATAAGCAAATGCCAGCAGCAAACCGCTGAACTGAGAATCGGACCCAGGTTGAAGGAATCAGAGAAAGGACTGAAAGAGCTGAAGTGGCTTGAGGCCCCATATGAATAACAATTTCAACCAACCAGAGCTTCCAGGGACTAAGCCACTACCCAAAGACTATACATGGACTGACCCTGGGCTCCAACTGCATAGGTAGCAATAAATAGCCTAGTAAGAACACCAATGGAAGGGGTGCCCTTGGTCCTGCCAACACTGGACCCCCAGTGAACGGGATTATTGCGGGGAGGGTGGTAATGGGGGGAGGATGGGAAGGGGAACACCCATATAGAAGGTGAGGGGAAGGGTTAGGGGGATGTTGGCCTGGAAACTGGGTAAAGGAATAACATTTGAAATGTAAATAAAAAATGCCCAATTTAATAAAGATGGAAAAAAATCTGAAATATAATACTTTTAAAACAAAACTTTTTCAAATGAAAAATATAAAAATATGATTAATTTTAGGCCAGGCAAAGTGTCTGGGTTCATAATTGTGGCAAAATATGTTAGAATTGAAAACACACCTGTTAAATTCAACTTTGTTGATTAAAGAATCTGTTCTTCCAAGAACACTGTTAAATTTTTGAAAAGAGAAGCTATTAAATTGGAGAACATATTTGAAAACTATGTGTTGATACAATTTTACTTAAGACTCATAAAGAAGTCATACCACTAAGTAACCAAAAACCAAACCAAGGTTTAATATGAGCAGATAAATGACAGGGCTTTTTCATTTAGAAAGATGTATATATTGTTTGCCAATAAACTCATTCTGCTGCTCAACATCCCCAGCTATATAAAAAATGCACATTAAATCCAGGATGGTATATGACAGTCACGATAACTAAATGATACTATATGATGCCGAGCACTGACAACCATTGAAAGAAACTGCACCCACGATTCACATGTAGGAATCCTAAATAGAATGACTTCTCTGTGAAATATTCAGGCACCTTTAAAACTATGAATAATCACCACATGCATAGACTATGAGATCCCTTCCTAAGAATCTACCCAGGGGAAAGAAAAGCAACAGACATAAGAAGATTTAAATATGAAAGATCATAAAATGTTATTCATTGTAGCAAAAGCTGTAGCTAATCTAAATGTATGTTACCTGGCTAATAGACAAATGAACTTGGTAGATCTAGAATGAGATGGAATTAATAAGATGTAATAAACACTGACATGTGCAACGCAGATGAACCTTAGAAATACCAGCTTAACTAAAGTAAAGGCATTGGGTACAAAACCCTATGATCTGTTTGATTTCATTCAAATGAGCTATCTGGAAAGAGCCAGTTTATAGAGACAGAATTCACTGCTTTAGGATAGAGCTGGGGCCAGGATTGACTAGGAACAGGCTTCTGCAGAGTGATGCAAATATTCGAAAACTTATTTTTGTCTACAGTTGCATGGGTTTATAAATTTTCAAAAAGTAAGTTGCAATTTAAAGTAACTTAATTTTGCATTATAAGGAGTGAACTTTATCTTTCACCAGTTTCTAGAAGAGAAAGAAAAAGCCAATATTGATGTACACCAACAATTAAAAATAATCTTAAAATTTTATTTGTGAAGAAGAGCGTGACCACCAGTTTGGATGCATCACTCAAACCCTCACTCAGATCCTCTCTCTTGTGGCTCTTGTCAGTTGGAATATATCACAGAAAAGCATTGTTGGAACCCTTATTACAGGCTAGTGTTAGTAAAATACCAAAGTATTGTTACAAAGAAATGTGTTCCTGTTCTTTAAACTTTGAAACACACTTTGAGGTGGCGGGTATTTGAGAATGTTCTCCCAAATGGGACTTACACAGGGCACACACTACCTGCTACAGTTTGAGCCATGAATGAAGTAAGAAGTAACATAAAGAAAATGGCAGTAATATGTTTTGTTGTTGCTTTTAATTAAAGGTATAAGAACATTTAGTTCCTATGTTTGGTAAAGGCTCAAACCCAGTAAATATCTAGAATTATTCATGTTTTAAAGTGTAAATAGAACGGTGTGTAGGAAGAATCTAGGCAGAAGACTTCAGCAATCTATGTATAAAAAACCCCTTCAACTCTCGAGCAGTGAGGACATTGCTAGTCCGTTTGTTCATTGAAACTGGTGAGGACAGTGCCAACAGTAAGTGTCACCTCCACAGTGAGTATGGATTCCAAAGGCCGGCAGTTTCCCAAGCCTCACTGCATCTCTAATCCATCACTTTGGGAATCATAGAGGGTGCTGGCACATACAACTCTGTCTGATATAATCAAATGTAAGCTTGATTATAGAAAAACATGTTGATTTTCACTCACAGTGAATTCGTTGATGAGACTGAGCATCCACCATGTAATTCTTAAGGTAGTAAGTATGTCAGCTAGATTACCATCACTTCAGAAAACCACCTGACATCACCAGATCACAAGGAGGGAAGCTTGTTCTTTGTTTGCCATTTCAGAATTTCAATATGTGGTCACTTAGTCCTGTGGCTTTTGAGCCTGTGATGAAAAGGAACCTGGTGACAAGGATCTGTGGTGGGAGAGAGTATGGGAGCAGAAGGAGATGATGTGACCAGAGTTGCAAGTCTTTGTTAAGAATATACCCCAGTGAGTTTCCTTCACAACTGGACCTACATTTCAAAGATTCCACCATTCCCAACAACCCAACATAATGGAGACTGAGTGTTCAGCGTGGAGGCCTTTGGAAAGACAGCCATTTTCTTTTCTCTTACTCATCCTTGGTCTGCTCTTCTTTCCTCCCTTTCTCTGTGTTTCTTTTTAAAACTTTTATATTATTGTCTTCTCACTTAGCACACATGTACACACACACACACACACACACACACACACACACGCACACACACTCTTTGAGAATTGCATGCTTGTGTAAATGTACTTTGATCATCCATCTTCCACTCCCTACAACTCTCTTAGGTGCCATTCATTATATTACCAACCCTATGTCATACTTTCTTTTGTTTTAACTCATTATATCCAATTGTCACTTCCTGTTTGATCCTAGAATAGACTCAAACTCATAGTAGGTATTATTGTCTGCACAGGGTCTGCACACAATCAAGTCAGTCAGAATCCCGGCATAGATGGGGAGAAACTCAGACAAGCCAACCCCTAGCTGAGAAATTATTGTCAACTGATGGTTGCAGGGGGAAGAAGCATCAATTTACTTCAGGGACATGGCCTCATCTAGGTTGAGTTTGCCTGTGCTTTTTAGATTTCTTTCATCTAAACTCTACCTCTCTAAATTTTTATTTCACAGAAATAATGTATATATGCTGGGTTTGTTATCTCTGTTCTGTATATGAAGAGAGTAAATTTTGTTTGTTCATTGTGTTTCCCCTTTGAACTCAATTTTTCTCCTTCATAAGGTGTATTACCTATGTTGAGAACATATATTATAAAACGTCTTAATGGGCAACAGAAAAGAAAAAGATAGATACTTTATCAGCTTAATCTTGCCATATGTTTACGTATCTTCATGTGTAGCACCACATTTGGCCTCTTACAAATGCACGAAGTACTATCATTGGCCTCACCTGCACAGGTAATTAAATGAAAGTTCTAGTAATAAGTAGTTGATTTTGAACTGAGACCCACATATTTTATCTCAAATTCAGTGCTCTTTTTGTTCACACTTTGCATTAGAAACAATTCTCCTCTGAAATAAAACGACAGGAACTCTTACTTTAAAATCATGAAATTATAGAAAGACATAGCAAAACAAAGTATTCTGTAGAGAATTACACTACATGGTAAGGAAACTGACCAAATGAATATAAGTTTACTCATATCTAATTATTAGTATTTCAATGAGCTTGCATAAGTTCAAATATATACATACATACATACATACACAGAACACACACATATGTGTGTGCATGTGTATATGTATATATGCATAGATGTTTATGTATTTATATTTGACTGAAATTTTAAATTATCTTAGCTAAAAATCATGGGAATCTATTCATATAAAAAGATGTGCACAATATTGCACAGTTCCTTGCTAAATACAAAGATAAATTAATTTGCTGTTAGCATAGTGCCTTTTTGTTTTGTATGGTGGTATAAATGATAAGATCCCTCATAATCTCATATATTTGATTACTTGGTTCCCAGTTGGTGGAACTGTTTTGGAGGGCTAGGAGGTGTGGTCTTGTTGGAACAGGTGTGTCCCTCGATTAAGGTTTTAAGGTTTTAAAAGCCTATATTATTCCCTGTGAGCTCTTCCTGCCATGTGCTTGAGCAGCAAGCCCTCAGCTACTGCTCCAGCACCGTGTCTGCCTGCTGCCATACTCCCACCATGATGATCATGGACTTCTGACACTGTAAGTCCCCAAACAAACTCTTATATAAGTTGCCTTGGTTATAGTGTCTAATCACACTAGTAGAAAAGTGGCTAAGAAACTTCACCAAATCAGAATAGCTTAAATTATGATGAGCTTTCCAGATTTACATAGCAGGGTAGAGACATCAAAAGTTAGTGAACAAGTTATAATAATATACATTTAAATATAATAAACATATATTATTATATACTATGTTATATTATTGATAATTATATAACATCTCTCCAAACAGTAAGATTAAAACTAACTGCAACAAGAAAAATAAAAACTAAGAAACACAAAGTAAGTAAGGAATACAAAGACAAGTTATATTGATAACTACCTAAAAATGTCTTGAAACAGTAAGATTAAATTATGCAATGAGAAAAATTAAAACTAAGAATTATGAAGACAAAATAATAAATATGAATGAAGCTCTCTCCATTGGAGGGTTGATAGTGAGCTCTGCTAAGTCGAAGGTAGCACACTACTGACTGAAGAAGAAGCTTGTGACTGTTTCAGACTTTGTAAGCTGTATGCACTCTTTGTCACTGTTTCCCTGTCTCACTCTGGCTCCCTTTGTAGCATTTTTTTTAAATTGAAAAAAAAATCTTGGCTCAAGACAAGGACCAGATCTTATTTTTATAGCCCCACCTAGTTAGTGGTTTACTAAATATAGACAGATGGGCTGAGAGATGGGCTTAATTTTCTACTTAGCTGAGTTATGAAACTGTCAAACTCAAGGGCGGCTTAGGAAAAGATGAAAATAATGAACACACTTTCCAAAATTGTTTTCCAAATATCCACAATTACGTGAGTTGGTTCCTCAGCTCTACATTTTTCTCCTAGAAGTCATTCATCAAATATGGGTCTCCATTTACTCTACACACAGTTTCAATAATCTTCAAATAATGACTAATAAAGTCACCAAATCCCAGCTGTCTCTGGTGACAGAATGAAACAGAAGAATAGCTGTGGCTTTGGTTTTGCCAGATATCATCATATCTTCATATATTTCCTTCATCTCCCACTATGAAACACTTGTAAATGAGCATTCAGCTACTTGATGTGAAGACAGCTGATTGGGAATTGGTTGGGGAACATATCCAAGCCTGAAAACTGCTATCTTTCTCTATCTGTTAGAGGAGATGAAGAGAAAGCACTGGGAATTGATGCTGCAGTTTTCACTCTTGGGTGATTAAAGGGTAGTGAGATACTACAACAAAAAGGCAGCCCTCTTTTTGTAAAGAGAGAGTGTCAGATCCAGAGGACTCATAGTCTTTGAGTAGAGCTGTCTAACAGTACAATCTATAGACATATCTGAAGTAGATCATACATGAAAGGCACAGACATCCACAATTAAGTACTGTACACTACAATCCTAACTTTTTCTGACTACACAAGTATTATCTGGGCACTTAGTTAACCTATCAGCACTCAAGCAGGCTCAATCAGAACATATCTAGAGGTCTGTCAAGGTGAAATTCATAGATCACTCATGCTATAGGACTTGATAGAGTTCTAGATGGCACCCATCCACCCATATGATACTATTGTGAGAATATTGTAATTTTGAGGCAAAATTAGCATCATTTTATGCCTTAATTATGCACAATTATGATGGCTGAAATGAGGTAATGACCTTCTTCTTCTGCCTGCACTTTCTAGAATTTCTAGCATTTTAAATAATGAAGACTAACAATAACTAACAAGAAACAGTTGGAGAAAAATAACAGTAGACAAAGGGTACCAATGCTTCAGTGCCCATCTAAACTGACCTAGAATATGATTTTCTGAGATAAATACTAAGGAAATTTTCTCTTTCAGAAATGTTGTTAGACTTATGAAATGAGAGTTTCACTTATCTGTTCATGTTTTCATCGGCTCTTATAGATTTCTGTTGTCTTAAAGGATTTTTATCAAGAACATGGAAATATATAAACATATTCTCTGTAATAAAAATGTTTCAGATACAATAAAAAATCACACACAATGAAAAAATCTAGAAGCAATTAAGAAATAAAAAAAGAGAAGAAAATAATGATCTGCTTAAAAAGGACAGTGAAAATCTTCCCAATTTTTAAATTGTCTCTGACTCTTATGAGAAAAATTCTAGTATATTGTTAAAGAACCAACTCTTTGCTTTCTGTAAAAAAACAAATGAACTGAAATTCCCTCAAGTAAAAACTGTATAAACAGTAAGTTATTAAGTACTGAGAAACAGTAAAACTGGGATAATGAGGAAAAATTAACATGTAATGTTGAGACACCTAATAACAAATTTTGGACTGTATTTGCAAGAAACAGTTTAGATCTGTGGCTGAGAAGAAGTTAAGTGTCTTTCAACAGTCTGATAGCGATGGCTCCAGGTAGCTATAAAACAGAATAGAGCTGAGAGTTCTTCTGGAAGCTCATTGTGTTAGTCATTGTTCTCGTGCTAGGAATAGACACCATGACCACAGTAACTCTTTTAAAAAGAAGCATTTAATAGGGGCGCCTTACAGTTGCAGAGGTTTGGGGCATCATCATCATGGCAGGAAGCACAGCAGCCCACAGGCAGCTGTGGTGCTAGAGAAGTAGCTGAAAGTTTAAAACCCAGATGTGCAGGCAGCAAGAAGAGAGAGACTCTGGGACTGGCTTAGACGTTTTAAACCCCAAAGCCCACCTCCAGTGATACACTTTCTCCACCGAGGCCGCGTGATTTAATCTCTCCCAAGTAGTGCCACTCCTTGATGACCAGGCATTCAAATCTATGAATCTATGAGGGCTGTTCTTATTTACAGTCATAGGGCATTCTTAGAATCACGGATCAGGATTATAATGAACAAAATTATATGTAACAATGAAGGTCCCTGGTCTAGAAAATTTGAGGCTTTATAGAGCAATAACTCCTAATATCCAATTTCCAATGACTAAAAGACTGCTACATAGTGTCCAACGTCTCTGCAAGTATTTTCAGTGCTGGAGGGTTCAGTACCATACAAATCACTTTTCTTAAATAATCTTTGAGGTAAGATCTATTTTTATTATTTTATATAAAAATCGGACATTAGTACCTGCTATTAACTATAATGAATTCTGCCTTCAAACATTGAGAAAATATAGAACAATCCTGATTTGGTGTTTTTCCTTATACATTATGGCTTTTGTACATGGGAATATGGACTGTTTGAGAATGATTTCAAGAGCCATTTTTCTTTTCTAAAATTTTAATACATTTTTTTTCAATTTCATGAACTGTCTGATTAAATTTACTTTGAGTAGAAAAATTTGTCAAAAAAAGCCATCCTAGGGAAACTAAAGGTCTGAATTGTTTACTTAAGGAAGAGATCTCAAACTCAATGACTTCAGGCATCAGGTATGTAAGGAAATTTAATGCAGACTCATTTGTCTCTGAAACAGAGCAGGTTTTGTTCAGTGTCGAGAACTGAATTCAGGGACCTATGCATTCTAAGCAACTACTTAGGAGAGTACACTATGGAGCCTCACTCCCAGGCCTTCCGAGCGTCTTGAATTTCCTATGAGTAAATCTATGATGGCTTGCCTAAGTTAATGCTAAATGTCTGTAACCATTGTTACTGTGCTAAGGGATACATTTTTTTCCACCTGGAAGCAGAGGGTCAGGGATGTTTAGGGGTCATCTGCAAGAGTAGAGAGGTACATCAGATACCAAAAGAAGAAAAAAATAGAAGACTCTTTCCTAAAAAGCAAACAAGAGCAAAAAATAATAACCATCAAGAACAAAAGCTATTGCTTCTATTCATATTCCATGAAAGATAATTTATCCCAAGACTGAGGTAAGAAGGGGGCTGTGAACTGTGTGCGGAACCTGATAGTATTGTAGTATGTGATGATATTCTAATCAAAGAACACAAGTCATAATTACAAACAAGCTGTTTCTGGTACATGTTCATCTCAAATGTTTTTTTTTGTCTCTACCACTATGAGAAAATCAACTCCTAACGAATGACAACCGTGATAGCTGTGACCTTTCCTTTCTGGGGAACAGGCCTTTTGCCCCTGTGGCCTTACAGGTGCTCTCTATAGATGGTGCCCGTTCTAAAATGGCTGCTTCTTTATGGTGCCTATCCTAGAAGAGCACAGAATTTGAAATCTGAGATTGGGCTTTTCATTTCTTTTTTAATTTCAGAGAAATCATGAATTTAAATTTATATGCAAAATCAATAAATTTTACATTTTGGACAAAACTATGTTTTAATCCTTTCTAGATAAAAATATTTCTGTGCTGGGTTTTATCACAGAGAACTGATTCCTCACCTTTGGATGGCTGTTACAGGGTACTTTTCCTACATGCTTCAGAAATTGTCAAACTATTTGCTTTATTCAATGGGTAGTATTTTATAAGAAGAGTAACTATAACATTTGGTTCATTTTAATGTTTTCCCTAAAAAAGCAAAACCTTAACTCATGGCTAGAAAAGTTCAGAACATTCTATCTCCATATGAAACTTGCCTCATATTATATAATTTCTGATTCTAGTGAAGATGAAAAATAGAATAGAAACCAGAAAATAGTGCCCCTTGGTGTATCTTTATGCTTGATTAAAGATGATGGAGGTACTGGAAAGACAGGGAAAACCAAATGAAATAGAGCAAAAGGCTGCAAGTGTCCAGGGGCGATCGGCCGTTGGCACTGTTCCCTGGGTCTAGTTCACCACTTCTGGCGTGTTTGTTTTACCAGAGGGAAAGATTGCTGGTTTATCTCCGAACATTTTGCACAAGTTAAATGTGACATTTTCTTTCTCCTCTTAACTGTCTCATCGTTGTGTTTCTGAGCCACTGATAGCCCTAATGCTTTTTCCAAAAATAAAAGCTGTGGAACTAATTATTTTAAAATCAGTCATGAGTTATTTCTCTTGACTATTTCAGCAAGATGGCTGATCCAGTGCAGTTAAATCAGCTTCAGGCTATTTCGATACTCAGTGAATGTTTACGTAGGGCGGCATTGCCCTAAAAAGGTACTCTTAAATGCTTAACAAAGTTCTTGCTCCCTACAGAAACATAACAAAAGTTTGGTTAGAATTTTTAGCCACAAACAACAACAAAACATTAGATTACATTTCATTATATAATTCCAGTTTTAGAAGACAAAACTACTTTTATTAAAATACTTACTATTGGTGTTTTCCTGAGTGTGAAATATGTCCTAACATGCTGATGTATTTGAACACTTGGTCCCTTAGCTCCTGGCGCTATTTGGGGAAGTTATGGAGTCTTTTGGGCTTGGACTCTTATCTGTCAGATGAAAGACCGAAAAGTTATGGCTTGAGGATTAAGTTTGGTTTTGTCCTAACTGGATTCTCTGCCTCCTGATCCACTAAAACTGTAACATGCAGTTTTTATGATCTCTGACTTTATGGGAACGAGTCTCTTTCCTTGCATCCCTTTAAATAATGCATTCAAATAAATTTTCCCTTTCTCAAATTGCTTTGTCAGGTGTTGGAATACAATATAAGTAACAACTTTTATTTTCATAATGATTGAGTTCATCTGGATGGACAAGGAAGATAATAGTATATTCTGACAAAGAATTTACTGATATGCCAATCACTGCTTTTCATTTTTGATTGATTGTTTATGTGGGGCCATACTACAATGGGATCAAACCCAATGCCTTATGATACAAAGCAGAACCATCCTTCTTACATGGGCATAATTTTGTATTCAGTAGCCATGATCTCGGCACCACAATGTCTGCAATTTCCTTGTGATAACACACACTGGAAGATGTCAGAGGTAGCCTAGGCTATGCAATGGGAAACTGTAAGAGTAACTCTAAGTCCCATTAGACTTCAACAGCTCAATGACTCTTCTGAGAAGCAGTCACATAAACGGAGGTTATTTTCTGCAGAAAGGGAAAGAGACTGGCCTGGTTGCTGTGACAAGCTTTGAGAGCTAACAAGGACTTCAAGCTACAAACAGAGGATTTCTCATTTCTGATGATACATCCATTCCAGAGGCAAAGAAAACCAAGGATCCTTTCTAATGTTGATTAACATGTCTACTATTTTTGGCACTTTTTACATATTGTCTCACTCTTAGATCACTAGCTACATAGAATCTCTCTTTTGAATTCCCTAGCACTATGTATGTGCCTTCATGGTAAAATTATCAGCCTATAAAAACTGAAATTATATTTATTAGGACAGTCCCCATTCAAAGGTATCAAAATCAGGGATGTTGACAAGGTAGAGCAGAGTTTGATATTTGATAATGCATGAAATGTAGCATGTCTTCTGACTCATTTGAGCTATGTAACTACTTGTTTTATTTCCCGCAACAGATTTCAAGTCAAGGACAAATTACATCTAGTCGTTTCTTATTATCTCTTGTGAAAGTTCAGCACTGAATGCTTTGCCTGAACTCAAAACCTATTTGAAAATACGATAGAACATTTTATCAAGTAAACCTAAAATAAGAAATTTCCCAGAATCTTAGTCTGGCATTCTTTCTACTAAATAACAACATCATCAATCTTTACTGACAAGGGCTGTCGACAAGAAATGGAATATACAGCAATCCTTAAATGTAATAGAAAACAATAATTATGAGGCAGCTCATACAGCGTTTGTAGTGTATAACGAATGTTTCAGAAACTCCTCAGTGCTGTACTTAGCTCTTAGAGCTTACAACCTCTGGAAGTTGTGAATATTCTTTCTTCCCCTGGTTCTCACACCTCTTCTCCTGCTTGCTCTAGCTATAGTGTAACGAGGAACTCTTTGGACCTCTCCTTTGCCACATTGTCTTTCTCCCACCTTTGTCCTGCCTGGAAATCCCACCCACTTGTGCTCATGAACTTCAAGGGCAAACAGGTTGTGTTTGCTAGGCTAACAACTGTTACAGATGATGGATAAGTATCCCCTCTCTTTCTCAAGCGAAGGAGACGAAGTTGCTGTCTACAGTTGCTAGGGGAGGGCCTGGCAGCACCTCTAACTCACGTGCCGCATTAGTTTCTGGCTCACTGGTGTCCTTCCTTCCCAATGCTACCTACCCAACACATAAGAATTCTTGTCAGATTTAGCACTTTTGGAGAATTAAAACTGAAGTCACTGTAACATAGGTGCACTATCAAGGAATTAGATGTAGAAGCTGAAACAAGAGACTAAACCATATGTCCATCCACGTGTAGCTTAGTAAGATTAACTAGAGCAACCTGTAGTGTGTGAAACTCGTCTACAGAATTCTTGGGTATTATACCACCAAAGAAGACCTCACCCCCAACAACCATTAACTGCTTAGCTATCCTTAGGGAAGAGAGGGAACTTGTGTGCCTAATAATTTGCCTCATGAGCTACTTGTGAAGTTCTCATACATGCCTCGTGCACTGCTTGAGCCAAGCATCTCCCAACTGCATTTAGAGCCATATGAGCCTTCTGCCCTTCCATAGGGGATTGTTCGTGGACCTAGTCTTGTGAGTATCTTATGGCCATTACCACAGCTGCTCTGATTTCAAGATGACAACACTATGTCCTGCCTGTAGGGCAGCACTCCATAGTATACATTAACTTCGGTGGAAAATGATTCCAAGAGGGATCATGGAGAGAAGAGCCTCAGATCAGATCATAGAGGGAGCTATAACAGTGATAGAAGCCAGAAGGGATAGGGACAGAGGCTGATCTCAAGAGATCAGTTCTGAACAGAGCTGGGAAAGAGCCGACATGATTTTCTGAGAAGCTAATTTTTCTGAGAGGCTAAGGAGGAAAGAAACCTCCGAATGAAGGTTTAGATTGTGGCCAGAGTTCCTGGTGGTAGTGATATATGCTGGAATGGAAAACCTGTCAAAAAAAAAAAAAACAAACAAACAAATAACAAAACAAAACAAAAAAGCCACCAACACCAACAATGGAAAACCAAAAGCAAACAACAACAGAAACACGTGTGGAAGGCAGGAGTAGTAATCCAAAGGATCCAGCTGCTCTGGCTTCTTCCCTTTCACCCCCTTGAAAAAACAACTGCTTCTCCTCAGGGCACTTTGGTCCTTTGCTCACAGTGTCTTCATTGAAGCTAGTTTACAGCTTCCTAAGTCTTTGTCTCACCCTTTGCAAATGGAGTACATCAAATATTTATTGAGTACTCAAACCACTTAGGACACAGCAAGGGGCGTACTGGGTAAGTTGCAACAATTACCAGTTTTATTTCTCCATGGTGAGAGGGAACATGTGTTCTCCTGGTGATTTTTGAAACCGAGTGTGTCACTGCGGAGCTCCTCGGGTGTATTTAGGCACGGCCCTATTTAATTTTACAGTGTAGGACTAAAAGCTGGACAGTGTCAGCTCCTCGAAACCAGAGTCTCTGTGCCAGACTTCTCTTCACTCAATGGTTCAAAGCTTCTGACAGCCAAAAGGGGAATTCTCAGACAATCTGGGGAGACAGAAAAAAAGAAGTAAGCAGGTATGCTTGCACTCTGCAGTTTAGAGCAACTGGGTGCTGACAGTTCATGTACGTCATTACTCCTCATCCCTGGACTACTGGCTGCTGCGTTTTCTGCAACAGTTAGACTCCACCCCTCATGTCTCCAGGTTCTACCTGACTTCTCCCCATTTCCTTTAGTGCTGTGCTGAGAAGAAATGTTGCCTTTTACACAGCAGGGCTTCAGACTACCCTCTTGGTCATCCAAATAGTGGAGGAGAAAGCTTGAAGGTGTAAGAGGCTAATTGAAAGTCTTGGCTTTTCTTTTTCTCTCCTACCACAAATCTTTCTCTTTCCGCATGTGTTGATGTTGTTTTTTTTAAGGGGAGGTTTTTGTAAATAAAGAAGTCCAGGAGCCAATCGCTAGGCGGAAGGTACAGGTAGGACTTCCGGGTCCCTGGAGGAAAAAGAAAGGGACTTTTTCTGCCGTGCTTTGGAATGAGAAGCACGAATTAATCATGTAAGATCTCGGGACAGCAGCCTTCCCTACAAGTGGAGAGCCAAAGGCAGGGTGGAAGAAGAGATGGAGGTTACAAATTGGCGAGGGCACGCTTTTCCAGGCTGGGTATCTGTGCCCAACAATTGTGCCACGAAAGGCAAGTTGTAAAGTGACAAGCTTAATGTGTGTCCTTTATCCGAGGATTCACGGGTCTCGGGTGGGGCTGGTAACAGGACCCTTTCCTGAGCAAGGGTCTTTGGAGTGGGCTGGTGGAGTGGTGGACTCCTGGAGCATAAGGGTAGAAAAGGAAGCCAGGTAGGAACTGGCGGCTGCCTATCCCAGAAATAAGCTGGGTGGAACGTGAAATGAAGTGAGCCAGGAGAGGCCAGAGCGCAGCCGCTCTTAAATACGGTAGCGTGATTTTAAAACTACATGCAACTGCTTTTATTTGTGTTATGGCTTGAATATGAAATATTCCCCGCAGGCTCATGTTTTGAATTATGTGCTCATCAGCTTTTAGTGGTGTTTTGGAAATATGTGGAACTTTTAGACGGTGGGGCTTAGTTGGTAGGAGGTCACTAGGAGAAGGACTTTGAAAGTCAAAATTGAGTCATTGTTTCCAGTCCCCCAGCACCTCTGGTATCCTGGTATTAAACAGTGTCTGCTCCACGCAACCCTGTGAGCTGCTCCACCATGTTGGACTGAAACCATCTGAAACAATGAGCCAAAGGAAATTCTTCCTTCATTCACTTGTTTCTTGCATTTCTAATGTCAGAGCCATGCAAACACAGCTCATACAACCTTGTCCCAAATGCAGAGATAAAGTAACCAGAACCTGTCTAAGCTGGTTCTCCTCATTGCTGTAGTAACCCCCTTACTGTGCTCTGCCTATAGGATTCCTGGTTCTGTAATAATCACCTCAGATATGTTATCTACAAGTCAGTGATCTAAAGCTATTCTTTGTCTGACTTTAAATGGCATGTCCTACACGGTGCCATTGATTCTTGAATTTAAACATTGATCATCACTCTTACACATACCTCCTGTACTTGAGTTTTCCCCACTTGCCAACACATTGTCTTTCTGTTAAACTAAATTAAATTTGATCTACATTATCTCCATAGTTTTAAAATCTACATAGCAAATGGTAGCATAGCTTACGGAACTGCCAGTTGGCTTAGCGGAAATTCTCATAAGTACCCCAGTCTCAGACACTCACAGCATTTGAGCCTCAGCCAACAACATACTACAGGCTAATCAAAAACCTTCCATAGGAGAAAAATGCCATTCTGTAACCCTTCAGGATGTTTCTCTTGAAAGGGACTTTCTTGTTCTGTCTATGAATACTGTTTTCTCCCTTTGTTGCTGGATGGAGTACTCTGAACCTCATTGGGTTGAACATGCTGCCTGATTCTTTAATTAACCTTTATAGAAAACCTCTGCTAACTTTAATTCGTCTAAGGATTTTATTTTAACAGTCCAAAGAGGTAGGTATGTTTCCAAGGCCTCATAGGAAGGGGTTCATCTGTGATGCAAACCCACCAGTCTGGTTACAACCCTTCTGCTTGTAACTGCCCTGAGACGCTACCCCTAGCTAAGAAAATGCTGTTGTCAGTGTTGATAAATAGCCCCTCCCCCTTCTGCTTGCTTTCTATTTCAAGAGCTCTTCAGCCACAAATCTTCCCGATCTCTAACTGAGGTTTCGCCATCTCTATGCTCTCATCTACCCTGGGCCTTGGTTGCTGTCTTTTTTCATTCCTAGGGTTGGACACTTCGATTTCAAAGGGTCTTGACCTTGTTCGTTTACCAGAACACAATGTCCTGTCCTTCTTGTCTGGACAACTATAGTCATGCGTAAAGGGTCATTTCAAGTGTCTGCCTCTCCAGACAACACCCTCAAGCCCTTCCTGTAGCTAGCTGCCACGCATGTTTGCTAGTGTGTTATTTCCCTTTACAGCTCCATCAGCTTTCTGTGGTGCCCATCCCCCACAGCTTCCCCCTAAATTAAGTTAACAGTTTGGTTCTCTAATGACTACCTAGTCTGTGTTTATTCCTTGGCAAAACTCTTCTACAATATTCAGACTTCTTTGAAGCATAAATTCACTTCTTCTGAATATATGTTTTGGAAGATTAATTTCATTTTTAAATTATGTGTATTGATGTGTGCCTGCAAGTTGAATGTACACATAAGAACAGGTGCCAGCCATGTCCTGAAAAGGGTGTGCGATACTCTGAAGGTGAATTTGAAAAGAGGTTGAGCCTCTTGATGTGGATGATGGAATCTAAGCTTGCCCTGTGTAAAATCAGTACATTCTCTTACCAGTGGGCTTCTCCAACTACATCGGAATATCCTTCCTGTCTTCCCATCATAGTTATGTTTCCTTCAACTTTTTCCTTGATGACTACTGATTATTTTCTTAAGTCCTTCTGAATAAGTGAGTAGATTTTTGGCATTGGGGCATTGGCTCGGTGGGTGAAGTACTTGTCAATTCCCTTGAACAAGCATGAGAACCTGAGTTCAGAGCCCCAAACCCACATAAAAAGACAAATGTGAATGTCTGTATCTATAACCCAAACACAGAAGGTGCTGAAACAACTGAACTTTGGGGACTCCCTGGCCAACCAGTCTAAATCAGAATTTAAAAGTGCAATGGAAAAAAAAAAGAAAATGAAGACAGAGAATGACACCATATGTTACCCTCCAGCACTCATACATGCACAAATGGGTGGATGCACTCACATTCACTCATAAATAAACACATACACAACATACACAACACATATGTGTAGATCTTGACCACACACACATGCTTACTCAAACTAAGCTATATACTAAATATATGTATGAAATTGTAAATATTGTCAAGTATCCCACGCTGGAGTGCTTCTTAGCATCAAGATACATATATGAATCTTGTGCTGGCTGGATCCAGCCAGAAAAACCAAAAGCAATAAATGTGAAGGTCATAGTCATTGAGAGGAAGTGGTTCATCTTCATATCAATTATTAAGTTTGTAGTTTCTCTGGCACTAAGATCTGTTCTTCCTTCAAGAATTAGGGTCTAATCATCTGGAGTAAATACATCAAGAGTGTTACAAGGCTAGGGTCTCATAAAGTTTCTTCTCACAAAGGCATTGTTTTAATAAATGTCTTCAAAGCCAAGAGCGCTGATTTTATGATGTGCATCCAGACAGTTAATGAAAGGGCTGAGAAAAGAGAAAGCAGCAATAAAAGCCTGCCTTGGGATGAGTCAAATGGGAAGCAATGTGCAGCTTTGTCAGTTTGGCCAGGGAAGTGGAGCCCTTACTACAGAAAGGAAGTTTACAAAATCAACGCAGCCATCTAAATTTGACCCCAATTAGAAAAGCATCTCATGTCCTTTGGTCCTGTGTTTCACCGGTTGTATTTAACCAGTATCGGCCAAATCCATGTGTCCATTTTCTTTTCAAATCTATTTAAATAATACTAGTGAATCAGAAGGAATAAAGCTATTTCACTTAAAAAGACAACAACAGTTACCCACTTTCAAATACTAAAATATAAAATACCTTTAATTCCATTTCCTTTTCAAATGATTCCCATGGTTTATTCTGTGGGGAAAAAACAAACAAAAAACAAACAAAAAAAAAACCCAAATACAGACCTGAAAGCTATATGCATAATTCATTCTGCAGAGGGGACTATGCAGCCAGAGCGTGTGATAAAACTACTATTGTATGGAAACCCCCCAAAAGGGCTGTATGGATTTCCCTTTCCCTTCCTTCTGCTATCTTAAAACCTAGCAAGGAGGAACTCACATGAGACAGCAGAGTAGGGAGTGAGACACCCTTGGGCTGCTTGCCAAATGTGAGAAGTTAGTAAAAGGAGCACCATGAGTCCGTTCTGTCACATCCTCTTAGCATCTATCCGTCAGTCTCCATAGTCACATAATACTCACTGCATCTGGGCCACAACTGCCACAGAACAGTCACTTTTCAGAAAAACTCTAGTAGCCATCTCTCTTTTTAGCATTTCATTAATCTGCCTAAGACAACACTGTGTGTCCACTGGGGCCAGTTTGTAGTCTGCAACATGGAAGCATATGACTGACTGAACATGGATTATAATATATCACAAAATTCTCTTTTTTAATCCCTTAAAATAATAAATATGACACGGAAGGATGGTTTCCCATTTTCTTTAAAAAGCAAACCAAGGTCTTTTCTTTTTAAAGACAGAGACATCTTTCAGTAGCTGGTTTTACATTTATCTTTGTTTCATGTCTTTACTAAATCTTACCAACATTTCAAGTTGATGTCCACAGTAAGCCTTACACTGTAATGGCACATATATATATATATATATATATATATATATATATATATATATATTATGTATAGTCTAAATGAGAACCTAGTGTCTCCAATTGTTTTTATGAAACCATTGCCACCACCCGAAAGCATTCTCTGGTGCATTTATACACTGTAAGTGCTGAGCAGTTCTGTATGAGGTGTTAGGAATGCATAAACCACTGCCATGCTGCCCTAGCTAATCCAACATGGCACTGCCTTCACCTGGGTTCATAATTGTAGCAACTATACCACTTAAGACCGAGTTTTCCTAAATGACCCTTTCTTGTCCTATTTCATTTTCCATTGTCCTCTTCTAGTGATTTCCTGATGTTGACCATATTGACATTTCTTCAGATGCCACCACAGTAACTCCTGTCCTGCAGCTCTTCTGAAAATCACCACTCCTCCATAGGAACTGGACTATGATCTTTCCACTGAACCTTACTTAGCCTAAGAGTTACCTCAAGCTGTATAATATCAAAAACTGCTAAGGAATTCTGTAGGTAGTTTATACAAAGACATCTCACTCTCTTCTTTCATCCTTCTGGAGTACATGATATTGGAACTAAACCACTATAGAAGCTTCTGGAAAGCCAAGTAGCCTATGTTCCAGAATGCTAGAGATGGAATGAAAACTCGTATCTTTAAGTCTAAATAAAGTTCAAAGGAACTAGCCAATATTAACTTCACAGCCCGGTGAGAGGACCATCTTCAAAATAGATCCTTAAGACCACATGAGCCACAGTATATGATTCCACATGGAAAAGAGACATATTATTCAAAACAAGAAACAAAGCTATAAACCAATCGCTGTTTTCCTAAGTATTGCTCAAAGATAGGAAATTTTCGAACAGCGCTATGGGGAGGCTGAACATGTTAGTGCTTCTCCACTCTGTCCACTAGAATTTTCAGTGCTCAGAAATCAAAGCTAAGATTCCTACTCAATTTCTGTAAATGGGAATTGGTCACTGGAAATTTTGAAGGCTCTCTAGATATGTTTTCTCTCTTTTATAAGAAGAACTGTCATTGGGCTAGATTAACTGGGTTAGACCCCGCTTCTTTAAACTTGGCTATGTCAGCATGGCCATCTTTCCTAAACAAGGCTATGTGCTGAAGTTTAGAGGTTAGGGTTTCTGTCAGTCTTTTTGGGAAGAGGCATAATTCACCTTGGAGCAGAGTGAATTTCTTAAATCAGTAACAATCAATAATAGAACTAGCACCATGGATCAACAACTTTATGGGAACAAGATGTACATTAAAGAAGAGAGTAATTTCTAGAATGTAAGTAAAATTCTTCAATACACAAACCAGTTGCCCTGAAAAGGAAAGTCTGTCTTCGTTGTTGCTGTTGTTGTTGTCTTTGTTGTTGCTGCTGTTGCTGCTGCTGTTGTTGTGTTTATTGTTGTGGCTGTTGCTGTTGCTCTCCCCTCAATTTTAATACCCTGGCATATATTTCTCAGAGGACGATGAATGAAAACTCCACAAAAGATTTACTGACTTTTTACTTTCATTTCTGGATTCTGAATTGTCAGTACCTCTGTAGTTTTGTGTTTAAGGGGTTTTTTTCCACCTTTATGGCCTCATAAACTATAATATGGATTATTGATATTAGAAAGACAACCTATCCTTTTAAAATCTCAAGAGAGTAGGAACTAGCACCCTAATTCTGAGGACAAGAGAGGAAATAGAAATAGGCCCGTAAATAGAGTTTAAGACATGTCTAATTGGCTTAAGAGTTGGTTGTCCCTGAAGACTTTTATTTTTTGTCAGTATAATAAACACAGGCAGGTTAGCAGATGGACTTCCAGGTCTTACTTCCTTGTATGTTAATTATGAGAACTAGTGTCAAGTCCCTATAAAGAAAACCCCAAGCAACACATAGTGCTTAACCTCCAGATATCCCACTGACAATGCAAATCTTTGTCACAAACACTGGGGACCTAAATAACCAATGTGCCCAATCTCATCCTGTGCAGTGAGAGAGAGTGTTCTGTCAGGGAACAATGAACAAATGAAGATGAAGAACAAACACCAACTTCTTGATAAATTATCAAACATTTTGTTTGGAGTTATCCTTAAAGAACACCCAGTGCAGTATAAACTATGTTTGACCCATCTATTATCTGGACACCAAATATCTCCAAATCCATTCATTTCCCTAATCAGCTGCTACACATTTTTCCCAGCTTCTACCATCTGCTTTTAATTACCCAAACAATCCACAACTTAAATTGAGATGATAAATAGTTGATCATCACATGCTTTCATTTACAGGTGCAGCCAGGACAAAGGAGATGGGCAGACCCATGTAGTTTCAGAGAGTTGAACTCATGCGAACAGAGAATATTATCTGTTTCCTTGTTTCTTTGACATCTTGGGAGTTCATAAACAAACCCCACTTTGAGTAAACAGTTGTAAAATGGGTTTGGCTTAACAAGATTAACATATAGTGTTATTTTGGGCAGAATTTTGAAAGATAGTTTAAAAGACCAAGACTAACAGATTTCATGGAAAGAAGTAAAACTAGGAAAAAAAATAGCACCCTTTCCAACAACAACAAATTGCCTGGACTTATACATAGTATAAGTGTTTGAACAACCAATAAATTGTGTTTACCTTTATATCATATTTGCATTAATCTGGGAGAGAGAAAATCAAATCCTTATTCTTCTGTTTTAGACAAGGGGAACCATAGAAAGAAAGAAACATTCTTTCTTAGACATTGCTGAGTGACTAGTATGTACTTTGTATATCACAAATTCAATCTTGTAAACAGCCATGTTGAGATTATTGTCTTCCACTTTAAATATAAGAAAACTGAGCCTGGAAGGTAAAGTCAAGTTGAGAGTCAAGCTCAGGACAGTCTGTGATTGATGGGAACCATCCTTGCCCTGATTAATATATGATGGATAGCAAAAAGTTGGGAAGAAAAATCCACTGTGTTTCTTTAAATGGTAACACTAGACTGACAAGTATTGATAATACCGTAAAAAGGTTTGTTTTTCCATTACTAAAAGTCTCATCAAAAATAAAGATTAAATTATTAGACACATGCACAAAGATATGAGACACAGATACACATTGGCCAAAATATTTAAGAAAACAAGTACTTTGTTTTTAACATTGTGATTTAGGGGGTGTTTTGAGGTTCCCAAAAAGAAGTAAAAAATTATACAAATACTTAAAAATAAATACTCTAATTTTAATGAGGGGATTTTAATAATTTTTATTATATTTTAACTTTTATTACATATACTCATTATTCTGAAGGGAGAAATGGTATATGGCTGCATAAGGGGGTGAAAAGACAACTTGTCAATTGTCTCCTACCAAGTAGGATCTGAGGATCAAATTCAGAATATCAAGCCTGGCAGCAAACACTTTTACCTGCTGAGCCACCTTGATGGTTTCACGTGTGTGTTTATATGTGTTTGTGTGTGTGTGTGTGTGTGTGTGTGTGTGTGTGTGTGTGTGTGTGTGTGTGTGTGCAAAACTAGCATACTATGTAGTCCAGATTGTTCTGGATTCTGTATTTCATTAAATAGGCAAGGTTGGTTTTTGAAATCTCTAGTGCTAGAATTACATGTTCATAGCCGTGTGTGTGTGTTTCTGTGTATGTGTGTGTATGTGTGCGTGTGTGTGTGTATAATTGTGTGTACTCTATAGAACACTCATATTGGAATCATCCTTAACTTTACAAATCTTTCCCAATCTTTACTTCCAGGAAATCAGAAATTTCAAAACTTCAAACTGACACAACTGTCATGGTACTTCCTCTGAGTCTAGATTTTGCAAATGTCAAGCAACCTGTTAATAAGACAAAGGAATGGATTTTTGTATTCCTGTGGTAAAGGAGACCTTCAGGAGAGTCCCATTGTTCATCAGGGGTGAAAGTCTAGCTGATAATTAAAATTAGGGTGTGAAACCTAATTAAATCTTCACTTTGAAGGCTTGTTTGGGCTGGCAAGTGTCATTTTCTAATCCCTTAGGATTGGTAGGCAGTGTAAATTGAGTTTATTTCAGAGGATCAATACATATTGTAAACTGTCAGCTCGAGCTTTCTGTTGAAACATCAACGTGTCCTTCAGAAAGTTCTTGGATTGAACAATGAAGTTGTTCATACATTTCTCCTAACATGGCTAGCAAGGAGACTTTGGACTTTTGGAAGACAATCTACAATAATAAATACTTATGGTTATGTAAAAGAAGTATAAAAGAAAAAAGTAGGCTAATCTCACTAATCTCGCTCTTCAAAACAGTCGCAGATTGCAGGTGGCCAGTTCATCACTTCCGAAGCAGCCCCTTTCTGCAAAAGCCAATGAGAGGCTGTGATGGCCAGCTTTAACTATCAACTCGACATAGCATAGAATCCTCTGGGAGGAGAGTCTCAGTGAAGGATTGCCTAGATCAGGTTGCCCTGAGGACATGTTGATTGGAGATTGTCTTGATGGATGTAGGAAGTCTCAGTCTGAGAGGAGGTGCACCTACTCCCTCCTTGGGGTCCTGGACTGTATAAAAATAGAGACATTTAGATGACTACTAAGCATGTGTATATGCCTTTCTCTCTGTTTATAACTGACAGTGTGAAATGATTTGCTGTTTCAAGTTCTTATTATTTCCACTTCTGTGAAATAATGGACTGTGACCAGGAGCTGTGAGTTGAAACGCACTCTTCCAGCTGTTAGTTGCTTTTTGATAAAGTGTTTTTTTTTATTACAACAATAAAAACAAATAAAGCTAAGACACAGGCATTGAGCTCCTAGTGTGTGCTTGTCAAACAGTAACACGAGACAGAAATTTTACATAGCTTCTCAAAGGAAAACTCATAAAGAACTGTTTTATAAGAGAAAAATAGCTGGTTTTAAGCAGAAGGAGACAGCTTCACATTCAAGTATTCATTCTTCTAATTCCCTCTTTGAAGCTATCTTTTAGGGTTGGAAGAAAAAATGTCCTCCATCCACTCATGTATTTGAACCCTCTGTCTCAGTGTTGTACTGTTTGAGGGGGTGATAGAAACTTTTGAGTTATAGAGCTTGGTGGGAGGAAGTTCGTCATTGGGGAAGGCTTTCAGGTTTATAGTCTCAAGTCATTTCCTGGTCCCTCTTCCTCTTCCTGTATGTGAAGGGAAATGTCATCTGCTGGTTTCTTGCGTTTGCTGCTAAACAGCTTTCCACATGAAGATGATTTCCGCCTCTCTGAAACTTTAAGCTAAAAATATTTCATCCTAGCAACATGAAAATAATATGCCAGTTAGGAAATGGAGGTACCTCATGTCAGTGGCCTTTATGACTACTGAGGACACACTTTGGTAAAACATAAAAGGGAATAAGTAAAATTGGGGAGGGGGGACATGGAAAACCAAGAAGGCAGATGAGGGTCGTCTAAAGGGAGATAGAGAAAGCAAGGTGAAAGAGAAGAAATAGAAGGCAAAAGAGAGATTTAACACATACTCTACAGACAATTGAAGTAACAACAAGAAAGTTTAAAGAAATAATCTTCCAAGACTTTTATGTGATAGCTAATAAAATCTTTTCTTCAGTCTCCTTATGATATCATTCTCCCTCTGACCTTCCTCGTAAATACTCATTTAGAGTTCTCTGCCTATGTCAAGGTTCCAGAACTTTTCTAGCAGAAGTGAACTGACCATCCATGAATGGCAGAACAGTGGTTGCTATATAGCACCAGGCTCCTTGAAGGTCAGAGCTCCCTAATGATTATAAGTGGATGAAATGCTGAGAGACCTGTCTGGTGGACATGCTAGACCATTGCCATACTCAACTGCAGCTAAGGTCAACAGATTTGAAGAATAAGTTTTTATGTAGGATATTACCCTCCCCCCTTTAACTTTATTCTCTGGCACAACTTTAAAAAGGAAAACTAGACCAATGAAATACCAAATCAACTGTCCTCAGATTCACTCTATCTTCTCCTCCAGTTCCTCTGCGAGTAAACCGAAACACAATCTAAATGATAATACAATACTGACTCAATCGATCAGAGACTACCACTAACTTCCAACTGGGGTCCTTCTTACTCGTCCATGCTAGAGTAAAGCAAATGCCTATCTTTATCCTAGCCAGTCACGTCCTCACACAACTTCCTTCATGCTAACAATGAAGCACTACCTACACTAGTAGGAAGAACTCTGAATCTTTTACAGCTTAGCACCCAACACAGAAATCTTAAAACACTGAAATGAACTCTATTACATTTATCTCATGGAAAGTTCTCTTTGTTCTACAAAATTAAACTCTAAGAGACAAGATACGAGAAGAGAGTAACAACCAATGTCTTTGACCGTACAACATGCTTGCTCATGGGAGCTGATCTTTGTGGAGTGAATTAGGTGATAATGTTTACCTGGAAGCCCATTTGATTGTGTGCTTGTATGAACTCAATTCAGAAGTACAATGGAACACATGCAGGCTACAACTTGAGTACAGACTTGAAATTTACTAAATTTTTTCACAAACTTTGAGCTCATAATTTGGGATTTTGTGTTTAATAGTGAAAGATTGGTTTCAGAAAAAAGATGGGCAGTGCCAACCAGCTGTGGTGTAACAAAGAGCTTGTTAAAGAATGAAATCTCCATGTTTAGTAAGAAGTAGGTGTTAACACCTCAAGATCTCTACCACAGGATTTATGAAGACACTGCACATCTTAGAAGAGACTTCCCGTTCCACTCCTTTGTTTTCACAGGTCTTTAGTCACTTACGCTATAAATAAAAGCATTTCAAATAATGCAATAATCTCTGAGAAATTATTGAGCAGCAATTGCAAGGTGTATGTGCTTCACAAAGAAATAGAAGGAGTTAATTGCTGTACTTCCTACTATAAAATTATATGGCCTATTTTACTTTAATTGTTGATATATTTATGTGAATATATTTATATTATGTTTATTATATTACTTACTATATAATGTTATATAATAAAGATATATATTTATAAATATATTTATCTGATCTGCTCAGTTTGTATGGTATTACTTGTGTGTATGTGTTTTCAGGGCTGGCCATTAGGGATTGGATAAACAATTGTTATATTCTTCCCTAAGGAAGACTATTTCTCCTGCTCTCATCATTCAATAGTCGCTTATGGTCTTATGTCAGGACTGAGACCTCATGAGATTTTCTCCATCAAAGTTGGTGATACATTGGTCTTTGGCCATATCATCTTGAACATATCTGATACTGTCTACTGTATACTTTTTGTAAAAGCCTTATAATCATTTTCTTGTCAACCCATGCCCCTGCCGCTAAAAGGAAAAGAAAAGAAAAGAAAAGAAAAGAAAAGAAAAGAAAAGAAAAGAAAAGAAAAGAAAAGAGAAGAAAAGACAAAACCCACATCACTCTGGGGTTGATGAGATTGCTCAGTGTAAAGGTACCTTGATTCAAACTGGGCAAGACGTTCCATTCACAGAAAACACACAGTGAAAGAAGTGAACTAACTCCTGCCAGTTGCCCTCTGACTCCCCCACACACTCTTGTTTACACACACACAATCACACACTCACACACAAACATACAAATACACACAGGCATACACATAGGCAATTTTAAATAAATCTGCCTGTAACTTTTCAATTATAAATTATATTTTCCCTTTCATATTGGTTTAACAGGACATTTAGGGAGGATTGTTTTAGTTCACCAATGGTGACAACGAGGAACAGATAATTCATGAACAAAGATGCAAAAAGCAAATGCCTTTCGAGGAGAATGCTGGGAAGGTTTGGTTGATGTATAGAGTCACAATAAACAGTCATTCCAGAGTGAAGAATCTAAAAATGGGATTTGGTCTTAAACTCTATTCAATATTCCAATTGTACATTAGTCCTCTCCATTATATACTCAGTTCCTCCCCCCCCCATGTCTCATTACTTGGGAACTAACAATTCTTATGTCTCAAATATTTTCTAACTTCTGCTGTTCTGCATAAAGATAATAAATTCTTAATTTAAATTCCTAATAAATTCCATTTGCCATTTTCTGGCTATTCTACCAGCCTGAATAGATGTGACTAATTAACTAAATTAATGGTCCTGTCATAGTTGGTTGATGTTACTTGAAAATATTTATTGTGCTTTCTGAAGTTTGCATGACTGCTTGCTTAGTGAAGAACACTGCATTCACTTCTTCCACCCCATATAATATTCACGACTCTACTCTCTTTATTTAGGACTTAATGACAATTCACCACCACTGCCATCTGAATTCCCAATTTTCACATATAAAATTTTACACTGTACTCTATTTGACAATTCTTGTATTTTATGTAATATTTGCAAATTTTGCAAATATTTTTGTCTTGAAACAATTTTACAAAAATTTTACTAATGCCCATAGCCCCTTAGCTGGAGGAGAGTGGTGCCCAATGAGGCCACCAGTATGCAGCTTTTGATCATTTCTTTAGCTTCATTTTTTTTTACATAGTGACATACTTCCCAGACTACATTCATTGAGAATAAGTTGCCACCTGCATTCATCAGGAATATGTTGTCCCTGGCTTAAAGGCTACATTCTCCTAAAACAAATACATAAAAGCCCTTTACTCTATTGAGAGTCTCAGTAACATTTCCTGGATTGCCCTCACTTTATATGAGTAACAAGTCCATTTTTGAAGTGGTTTCTCTGGCTAAGGAGAAAAACTTGCTCTGGGTAGGTAAGCTTCAGTCCATGGTCATCCCTGGGCTAGAGGTGAGTTAGCACTTAGAGATCTTCACAATGAACAGGCAGGGATTCTTCAGAAGCTTTGAGTACCAAAATAGAAGTGATTGAGACCTGAGAGACCAAAACAAGACCACTATCACTTTTTTTGCAGTAAATAAATGACACACTGACTGAATAAAGATTACGTTTTTATAGTTTCATCTACAGGAAAATGCTTTAAAAGTCATTCATTTGCTAGACTAGGAAATGTTTTCATGAAAATTGGGCTTCTATGACTCTTATTGGTGAGTTAATGTCAACTTTTGGACTTGAAGCTCATACAGGGATTTTTGAAATCCGTATAATAAATGGGAACTTTTCCAATAGCATGTCACAACTTCTGAGGAAGATTCCTGACTGGACAAACTTTTATTTCAATGTCCTTACTTGAAAATGGATTTTACATTTTATTGAATTACCTTGACCAGCTTTAGTCATTGGAAGTGCTTTAAGGGGATGGCTAATTCTGGATAATTAAGGCAAGAAACAGAATTTTTAACTCTAATTTCAATAATAAAGCACTAATGAGAACTTAAATATATACATCAATTTATCATTCATACTTCCATGAAGTATTCAATGTATAGGACAGAAAAGATGGACAGAGACTGTTTACGGTCATACAAAGTTTCCAGCTACTTCTTAACATCTAAAAAATGCTCTTGGACGCACTCCCTCTCCTGCCCCTGCTCTGGGAATTTCAGTACAACTTGGCTGCTCAAAGAAAAATCTTTCTCTTTTAACACCTTTTTGTGATGAGGGAAAGCTGCCAAGAAAATCCCTACCAGATGGAACCAGGTCTGAAAAATGTCTCTCTCGAGTCGGGGTTATAATTACTTTTGACAATACTTTTGTTGGATGACTCTTTAATCCTACTGAATTTTATAGAGGAATAAATCAAACACTTGCTGCATTATATATTGTATTTGTGGTATTCTTAATCTTTCTAATTCATGCTTTAGGACATAGAGACAGTTCAGTTGTGGGCATATGTACAGCTCTTGAATCCTTTTTATATGATTAAAACAGACATGCTCCTAGAGTAAAAGACAGTAGTTACAATTCACAATGCTATTCACTACCAAACAGGCAAGAGAACCCTATGGCTGAAAACAATATAATAAACAGAAAAAGGAATGGAATCAGGAATTCAGATGCTTTTAGCAGGTGCCCCATATTTTTGCCTTGATACTTTGCAATTTGTAGAATTTCTTTCCCTCAAAAGTAACTATTTAGATCATGGAGTTATTGTTTAGCTCAAAAAAGAAAAAGAAAAGAAAACCAACCCTGAGTAATGTATGTGAGCTTTGCAATTACATAGTCACCTAGGCTCCACATTGATGCTTTCCTATAATAATATTCTTAAAAATACTTGCAATCTAATACACTATGATGGAGTCAACATAGATCTGTGATAGCTACCATACCATCTGTCTGACAAAGTGCAGCACAGTGGCAATGATCGCTAATATTGATGAATTATGTGCAAAGATTCTGCGTAATCATCTTATGAGGTAACTGATATCACAATTGCTATTTTATAATTTAAAAATAAGGCTAATAAATATTAACTAACTTCCCCACATGTATGTTGGAGGTTGTTTTGTGCACTATATATTCAAATGCTGACCTCTGTACTCAGAAATTTGGTTGCCATTGGGATTTTCATTTTGTCAGTCTGAAGCGGTTCTTTCCTCAGTATTTTGTAAAACATTGTTCTCCGTCACCTTCTGATTAGATAAAGAACGGAATAACCAATGGCTGGTCAGGACAGGAAAAGGCAGGATTTCTGGACCTAGGGGGTGGGTGGACCAGTGAAGTTGATATCGGGACATGGATGAAGAGGGAGGTGCCAGAGTGAGACTAAAATATCAGGTAGGAGGTAGGCCAGGCCAGCATTTTTGGGTTAGAATAGCTGAATATCTGCCCAGCTATAGTGCCTAAAGCTTTTAATCAATATAAACGTCCCCATGTCATTATTCAGAACAAGGGCAAACTTAGAAAAAAACCCCACTTTCAGATGTATATGCAACTAGACAATTTGGAATTGATACTTAAGCCATGCCTTTTCATACTCTGTAAGTTCTTTGCTTCCTGGTTCCCTACAGTTTGATGAAATGCCTTCTCTTATAAACACAAACTCGACTCATGGAAAAGAAGATTAAGTGCTAATTTGAGCAGTGACAGTTCAGCTAATAAACAATAAACATTTACATTTTGTGGGGGTTTGTATGAAAATGGTACCCATAAACTCATAGACTAATGTTTGGTTCCCAACCCATAGACTGCTTAGAAAGAATTACCAAACATGACCTTGTATGAGGAAATGTGTCATTGGCCATAGGCTTTGGAGTTTCACAGAATCAACAGAGCTCTCTCTCTCTCTCTCTCTCTCTCTCTCTCTCTCTCTCTCTCTCTCTCTCTCTCTCCCTCTCTCTCTGTCTCCTGATCAGGACATAAGCTTTCAGCTACTAATGTAATGCCATGTCTGCCTGCCTGTCACCATGCCCATGTCATGCTCCTGCGATGATGACCACTTCAAACTGTCAACAAACCCCCAACTAAATGCTCTCTTCTATAAGCTGCCTTGGTCACTGTTTCTCTTCAAAGCAGAAAGAACAATAAGATACTTTTTTTGTTTGTTTCATAGTGTCATAGTCTAGTACAGAATAAATGAGACCTCTTTAATATTTCTGTAAACTTCTTAAAGCTCTCTGTAAGTCTTAAAACTTTGTAAGGCTGACATTACCACACAGCCATTCATATGCTGATGGTCTTTGGTTGCCTTCATTTTGGGGCCTGCTTTGTTGTTATGACATGGATGCAAAAATAGCTGTTAAAAGTTCCTGCTTACAAAGTTTCTCTTCTTGAATATTCCCTAAAGTGAATATGTAGGTGTGACTGATAACTTCAGAAATAGTTTGAGGAAAGAAAGAGAGATTATGGCTCATATAGTGCAGTCCATCATTGCCGGGTCCAGGGAGCTTGGTCAGAATATTGTGTTGGCAGGAGCAGGAGCATGTGGCAGAGGCCAAGGCTCAAATCTTATAGAGCAAAAAGCAGGGAGAGAGCTAGGAACCAGGTCTGGCCACCCTCAAAGGCCTACTCTGGATCACTTATGAAGTCTAGCCAGTGTCCATCTGCTAGAGCTTCTTTAGCTACAAGAACAAGTGTTCAAGTCACAGTGGTCCATGGGGGAGGTGTCCTAAGGAAATGATGGTGATGCCATTTTTAATTATTTTGAGGAAGTCCCATTACATACTGCATTTCATACTAGATGTATCATTTTCTATTCCTACCAACAATGCACAAGATTCTTAGCTTCTCTATGTCATTAAACAACATTAAACCTTTAAGTTTACCTGCCTTTAAAATAATCAACATAACATATCCTTAAATTTTAGAGTAAACAAGTATTATTTTCAAATTCAAAGAGCAAATATATTTAAAGCCCAAATAGAATCAAAATAAACCATTTTATTTACACTGAATATAAGAGAATAGATATGGGAGAAAATGGAGGGAAGGAACTAAGTGGGGAAAGGGGGTGGTGAGGGGAGCAGGAGGGAGCTCTGAGGGACAGAGTATGAGGAATGAGAGAGAACTGGAGTGAGGTAGGCGTTACTGGGACTGGGACAAGCTAGGAATGGAGAACAATGGAAAGTCCCAGGAATCTCTGAGGGTAACCCTAGCTAAGATTCCTAGCAGTGGGGATATGGAACCTGAAATGGCCACCTCCGATAACCAAACAGGACTTCCAATGGAGCCAACCCAGCCACAAAACCTTTGACTCACAATCTGTCCTGCCTACAAGATATGCAGGGATAAAGATGAAGCAGAAATTGAGGGAATAGTCAACCACTTACTAGCCCACTTGGGAACCTTGCCAGGAGAGAGAGCCTACCCGACACTATTAATGAAATCCTGCTATGCTTGCAGACAGGAGTCTAGCATAATTTATCTGAGAGTCTTCATCCAGCAACTGATGGAAACAGATACAGAGACTCACAGACAAACATTAGGAAGAGCTTAGGAAATCCTATTAAAGAGAAGGAGGAAGGATTTTAGGAGCCAGAGAAGTCAAGGAAACCACAAGAAAACACAGAATCAACTAAGCTGGGCCCATAGGGGCACACAGAAACTAAATGGCCAAATAGATCATGCATGGGATGGACCTAGCCCTCCTGCACATGTGTAACAGTTTTGCAGCTTCATGTGACTTTTACATTTATGTGACAGCAAGGTTGTGCTAATTCTCCTAATACATCTTCCTCAAACCATCTTTTCTTCTTTGCCACTGTGATTGCCTTGGTGATATCTCAACAGCTCTAGTCTGCTCTGGAACAGTCTCCTCTTCCCTTAGAGAGTCTAAAGTCACCATTTAAAGAAGCCAGGGCAGTTATAGTATTACCATGTCTTTGCCTTTTTTACTGGCTGGATTCGTGTGTCAACTTGCCACAAGCTGGAGTTATTTTCTTGATTAGTGATCCAGGCTCCGTAGGCCCATTGTGGGTGGGGCCATCCCTGGGCTGGTCGTCTTGGGTTCTATAAGAAAGCAAGCTGAGCAAGCCAGGGGATACAAAGCAATAAGCAGCACTCTCCATGGCCTCTACATCAGCTCCTGCCTTCAAGTTCCTGCCCTGTATGAGTTCCTTTCCTGACTTCCTTTGGTGATGAACAGCAATGTGGAAGTGTAAGCTGAATAAACACTTTCCTCCCCAACTTGCTTCTTGGTCTTGATCTTTTGTGCAGGAATAGAAACCCTGACTAAGACACCTTATCCACCTCTTCATTTGATGGTTAAAAACATGGGATGTGTCCCAAGACAAAGCATGGCAGTCAAACTAAAGCATTGATCCCTTAAGTGTTTAATCATTTTGCACATTATTCTAAACAAAATTGCGTTATGTAGTAGAAAGCAAATCTGCATAACTTTAGACATATATCATCTGTTTCAAAGCTTTGTCTCATGTGAGAGACTTCAGATTATTTGGGTCTGGTAGCCCAACCCCAAGTGGGTATTTCTTTATATCTACCAAACACTGAAAGGAAACCTTGAAGAGTGCTTACATGGCAAAACATTACATCCTTGCCACGTCCTATGAGGTCCTCTGTGAAGCAGCCTTGACCAAATAAAGACTCACTTTGTGCTGCTTCCGTCCTAACCAGTTTGTTTCTAAGAACTGCCAC
Source organism: Rattus rattus (assembly GCF_011064425.1). Lineage (NCBI taxonomy): Eukaryota > Metazoa > Chordata > Mammalia > Rodentia > Muridae > Rattus > Rattus rattus. The sequence continues at coordinate 217,439,317 of NC_046154.1, forward strand.
ATCAACTGTGTTTTTCTGTATGTTCTCAGCTTTTCCTTGCCTTCTACATATATCACATGTTATTTCTTTCCTGGAAGGAGTTTCCATTTCCTGTCCTTAAAGCCAAGCTGCTGTAATAGCCAATTCTCTTCCTACTTTTTGGTTTCTATTCAATACTGCTTATTCTCTGACGTTACCTTGACTCACCCTTCCTCTCTGATCCTCCAGACTATCACTTCGAGTCTCCTTGAAAATTTAATTATTGATTGCATTATGTTATATTGTGCTGTTAGTTTATATAACCATGTCCCACCAAGAATGACAACATAGTGAGTAAATATATGATTAAATTTAGTTATTAAAACAAATGGCATAGGACTAAGCCCCAGGGCTATCGGTTTTTCCTTGTGTGGCTTTAAGAAAGTTAACTTCTCTGTATCTACAGTTCTTTGTCAAACACAGTCAATACAATGGCTTATCTTGCTGTGCCGTTATCTGTGAGGTAAACATCTATGGGATAATGTACTTAACGAGAGCAGAAGACCTCCTAGAAAAGAGTAAGCTTTCAGAAACACCGGCTACTTTAGTCTTATTTGTAGAATCCATATAACTAACCACTGAATAGGTGCTTGGGAAATGTTCACTGAAAGAAATTTAATTTCCTTCTCGTCCTGTATATATTTGGGGACTTCATTTGCTTCTTTGTGGCCAAAATTGAAATATACTTTTTAAACAACTGAAAGAAACGTTAGTGGATTTGAAATCCCTAATGCATGGCTCATGTCCCTGGTGATTCAACTTTCTAAGCACACCCCCACCCTAGTGTTTGGTAGCAATTGTGTCAGATCACAAAAATTCAATTGAAAGAGAAAGGAATTAAAATACCGATGGTTGGGGAGTTTGTTTTTCCTTTTGCTATCAGGAAGTGGTCCAAGCCTCCATACAGCACTTGAAAGAGAACCTAAACTTGGAGGCCCATCTTTCAGAATTCAGAAAACCCATTACATATTTGTTGAAAGGAAAATGTTTGTGCATTTGGACAGTATCTCCACATAGAGAGGATACTGCCAAAAGGCAGGCATAATTGCTTGAATTGAAGGGGTTTTGCTCAGGGTCTTGAGACTAGTGATAGATGAGCCTGAAAGGATTGCTTTAAATAAACCAAACCTCTTGGATTAGTGTTGTTAGGCTCTGGAGCCCCCTGGGAAAGGCCTGTCTCCTGTGATTTCCAGTATACTCTACTTCCAATGAGCTGGAAATACCACAAGAAAACCACTGTTCTCACGGTATTTTTGCCTTTTCCATTTCTGGTTTTAGCTAAGGGGTAAGAAAAAAGTGGTATGCACAAATCAAAACTAGCATGTGTATATGGCATATATATATATATATATATATATATTCAAATCATCTTTACACTAAACAGAATTCATCCACAAATTTCAACTACATTCAAATAGAATGTGTTTGGTCTCACTTTATAAGTCTCAGTGAAGAAAATTTATCCTCATATATGACGCAGAGTTATAGCACATTCTCCCAAAATAGCATCCTAGAAACATTGATTGACAATAAGGTTGCCAATCACAGTGCCTATAATTGGTTACTATCTATAAATTGCTGTTAAAGAGTATTTACTTAAATGGTTTCCAAAAAAAGTGGCATAAATAAATAAGCATATTTAAGTAAGTATTTAGTTGTTTCCTAAGGAGACTTTTTTTCTATTTATAATTTTGTCAGGGGATTTCACTGCATGTTTAGATCTTTCTTCAAAAGCACACAACAAATGTTTATGGTTCCCAACATGCCAGACGGAGTTCGAAGAACAAAGATCTAGGAATATCATGAAGGCGTCTGTTAACATATGTTAATGTCTTTAAATATTCACAATTACGAATATTTAGATAAGATAAACAAAGGCATGTGAAGGAGAGGAGAAAGAAAGGGTGAAATGGAAATCTGCAAAGAACAATTTATGGATATGCTCATTGTTTCTGTATTATTAGTGGCAGAAAAAGAGGATTAAAATTGAGGGGAAATTAATGTGCTTTGGGGTTTAAAAATCTTGATTTTTTTTTAAATATGACCAAAATTTAAATTTGCCTACAAGAGGGTAAATTGTTGTTGTAATGTTCTGAGTAGTGACCAACTATTCCCTAACCAACTAGGCAGATCCCAATACAAGTGCAGAAAGAAATGTTATTATGTACACATGGACATATTAGCACAACTAATGGCATCGCTTCCCTTTTAAATAAATATTATTCTTAAATGCTGGTGTCATCCAGTGGTTTAGCAACTCAGAACAGAGTCAATCAGATATACTTGTGTTTGTTTATTTTTGTCCCACCTCTTTTTGGCTCTGTGATCATAACTATTTAACGCCTCTCAGATCAGAAACTACACTGTAATCATGAGGACTCTAATAATGCTATCCCAAACAATTCATATTCACAATGTCTCTGTCATAATTCATTATAATAATGAATAAAAGATGTTTGCATAAATTAGCAGCTGTTGTGCTAGCATACAGCATAAGGAATACAGCCAATAAACAATATCAGTACTATATTCCAAAGTTAATAACAACCAGCACTGGTAAACTATAAACAGTGAAGAAAATAAGATCAGAGGAAATTAACAATGTGAAAATAAACTTAGTAAGACTAGATGCTAGAACATCCATGATTAAGGAACCCTATTGAATATTCCACAGCTGTAATTCAAACATAGCATATGATAGTATCTAAATATTATTTTTTCTGAATCTGGGGCACATTTATATCCAAGTTTCAATTATGTACCACCAAGGACTAATTCTTTACAATTTGGTGACCATGTGAGAAGTGACTCACATGTGTGCATATCATGAGACCCCATCTCTGATTCTTCACTGATTTGTGTGAGTATTACGTAGGATGGCAATATGTGGGCTCCAGCTGAAATTTCATCTGTAAATATGGAACACTATTGTCAATCTTCAAATAATCCCTACTGCTAGTTGAGGTTAGTCAACAGTGTCTTCTCTATTCTTCCATTACCAAAAATGTAGGAATTTGATCACTAATCAAAATAACAGTACCTGAGTCACTTTCTGGAAAAAAAAAAAAAAAAAAAAAAAAAAAATCATGATTACTATCTAGCTAGAGGCTTTCTGCTAACAATTCCCTCCATCCCACTCCCCAACAACAACAACAACAACAAAAGTGTGCTATTGTCTCCTCCTTTAAGAAGTAATGCAAAAATCCAGCTACTCACCTGGATAGAAAATTGCCTCTAGGCAAACTGTCCAGTGCAGAAATGACAAGAAATACTATAAAGTGCACCTGCTGTGTAAGCTAGAACAATGGTCTTTCTAGCCATTGTCTACTCTCCTCCCCTAGAGTATCCTACTTTATTCTATTATAAACTCTGTGCCTGCCTCCTACAACTCTAATCTGAACTATTTCCATGGTAACCATAAGGACTGAGCAACCCAGGGGAGGCTTAAGTGAGATTCTTTTCCAGACACAATGTGGAGAAAAAAGGACTGACTGCTGAAGGTCTTCTCGGTCAATCAAAGCAACTGATCCAGGGACTTTACCCACCTCCAGCACCTGGCAAGGAGAAGTGAAGATGACGGGGTCATCTGGTGTCTACCCTTGAGTTCGTTATTGGTGGCAGACATACCAAGGTGGTTGAGTCTTCAGTGCTGGTGCACAATGGGAACATCCATAATAGAAAAAGGGGAGAAAGGTTCTCACTTTGCTATAGGAAATCTCTGTAATGACCACCCGGTTTAGAAAGCTGTTCAGTTTGCGGCCTGTGGTCTCTTTGGGCACAAGTTAGGAATCAGGTTTAGTTGGGATCATCTGGAAAAATGGAAGAAAATAGGACGCTAGAGAAGATGGGTCTGTACCACAGAAAGACAGACTTATTATTTTATATCCCAGCTAAATTCCCAGCCTTAATTGGCCTTGGGAAGTATTCATGACATAAGCGACTCTAAATTCTCCAAATCGATGTTTTCATATAGTTAAAACAATTAGTGAGCACAGAAAACCTTCAAACAGATCATATTTCTCATTCTGGGGAAAACTTGAGATCTGTTTGCTTTTGAGTCATGAAAAAGATCTGATTTTTTTCTACTTCTAGTAAATCATTAATGCCTGTCATCTAAGATGTCACTTTTGCCCAAATGTTTATAAATGAGCAATTAGAATTTGCTGAAGCATTTTAGATGAAGCTTGTTTAATTGATGAATGAACTCATTCCATATATCAAGTTGTGATTTTTCTTCCACAGTGAAAACAGAATGTGACATTAGTAGACATAGTGCAGAGCTTCCCTGTTTGTCTGCCTGTTACAAGGAGCTAAAATTTGTACCATAAAGACAAAAATGGTGATGAATGAAAAGCAAATGAAAGGTATCTTATATTTACAGTAAAAATTTACCTGTGGGATGTGTGCGTAAGGAAGAGCTGAGAATGAGAAGCAGGATACAGAATACTTATTTTAGAAAGGAGTTGGCATTGTTCCATCCCTCAGAAGTCATTAGCATCAACATGAAAATCACAACTTTTTATTTAATATGATTCAGAAATAGCAGAGAAGGATTTATCTTCACATCTGCTCAATTGTTATGTAAGAAAATTACCAGGACCAAAAGAAAGAAAGAAACAATTAAATTTAGGGGGAAATGATACTTTCTCTTTCCACCAATACAACACAGAATACGTTTTGTTATTGTCATACAAGAATTAGAATTTAGCTTGTCCACATGCCCATTCTTCAATGTTCCATGAATTAGCATAACAGCATGGTGTGTGTTTTTCTCATTTGGTCTCTGGGGGAAGGGGGAGATCTCATCTCACCTGATAAGAGTGTGTCTGGAAAAAAAAGTTATCAAGCTACAAAAGGTAAAGGTCATAGCATCACTTTGGAGAAGACTCCAAGACACCCCCAATCAAAACACATAGCCCTTTCCTGTTTCTTATTAAATTGCCACGTAGGATTATAATCTTACTTATAGAATATCAGCGCTGGAATGTGATTAAGATAAAGCTGAAACGAGATGGCTTAAGCAACAGAGAAACAGCACACAAACACCCTTTCTGGAGGATGGATCCTGTATGCAATCTGTTGGCATCAAACGACAAACTCCCTGGAAGTTTCAAACATTGAAACTGGCAGATTTCAAAGCTTTCTCCTTGTCTCCTTTTAAAAGGACTTATGAGAAACTGAAATGCTGTCTTCCTGTGCAGAGGGAAATGAAAACATGTTCTCTCTTGGAAGTTCTCAATGAGTATAAAAGCAAGTGTGGGGTCTCCCGCAAAGGCCAGAGAAAGCCTTGAAAGCCGAGAAATGTTTTGCTAAGATTAGTCCCTTCCCCTCTGGCCAGAGAACCAAGGATAGAATTTTCTATCTCCTCTTTATTCAGGAGTACATTGACTTTAAAAATCACTCTCTGTTCTATGGTGTTGATTACTCTGCCCCAGGCTGAAGGAGAAGGGAAGAGAATCACAAATCTTACTCCAAGGGAGGTGATGGGGAGGACTCAGAAATATACGATGTACTGACATGATGTTTCTACACATCCTCTGACTCACCAGTAACTTGTTCCAAGAGCTGAGGAAAAGGCCTGGGCTGCACAGGTAGGGTAGAGGGAAGAGACAGGCTCTACCAGGAAGGATAATACCCAAACACGTTTCCTTACCGCAGCCTCCTAGATACGTCTTCTCCTAAAGGCAAGGGGAATGGATGATTCTGGAGTTTTAAAAACAGAGCACAGATCTACACATGTTCATTTCTTCTGGGATGTGGCAGTAGTATGTTCCATACTGCTCCGCCTATGTACTTTGAAGACTGATAATATCCAAGACACCTGACCTTGTCCATATTTCCAACACTGAGATGAAGAGTAAGTTTAATTACAAAATAAAAGAAAAGCTAGTCTGTCAACTTGTAGACCTCAAGACACAATCAGAATTAGTTTTATCAAGTTAACAGTGTATGCACTACTTTGAGCTACATGCTAATAACTCCTGCCTGTAGCTCTAAACATGTTTCATATTTGGTGGAGAGGAGGATATCAATTGAATCTGTCTTAAAATCTGAACAGCTTTCAACTGTGGTAAACATATATTTTTTTGGATAAAGATTTGTATTTCATTTCTGTTGATATTCTTTCTTATTGAAGCAAGGACAAACAAATAAAAGAACACTGGTTAGCTGGTTACAAGAACGACCTATTGACCAAAGTTGAATGCTAATTCATCTGTGTGTACCTGCAGCTTCAGAAATCTCAGTATTGAGGGATCACTAATGGCAGAGGCCTCCCCAACATGCAGAAGAGAAATGGGCTGATATTTTTAAAACAGTGAAATGGCATCACACTCTACAAGGTCCTGATTAGTTTGCTCTGTTTCACGGTCATAGTAATGAGACTTTACATTTTTTGATGAGAAGGGATGTGTTTGTTGTAAGAATTCTTAAGCATCTCACTTGCCTTGTTTCGTGTAAGGCTAATAATGTGTGTGAAAATTACTATTCTCCCTGCTTATAAATGAAAAAGACAATCTGGGACTCATTAAGCTACTTGCTTAAGAACATAAAAGAACTTACAGAACAGAAAATGACAGAGCTCCTCTGTGTTAAAGTCCTGCTCAACCACTTGGTCAATGTGCCTTACTCTTACTCACTATCAGCAAATTCAACCACCTCATAATGAAGCAGTAAATGTTTGCAAATTAATGAGAATTAAGAATGAGACTAAAACTGGTGTGTGTAGATACTGAATACTAGAAACGGCCTTGTCAATCAGCTTGCAACTTGGTGACATAGAACTACATACTGTGAGCTAAATAGCAGAGACAGAATAAGCATCAGATTAAAATGTCAGGTTTATCAAATGAAATATAAAAGTCCCTCTCCTAATATATGTATTTATCAAAGTAACGACCAGAGGAACAGTGACAGAGAACATATCTGTCAAATGTAAACATCGTGGCTAAGAGGTTGGATTCACTTAAATGACCCAATTAAAGAACTAGAAGTGTAGGCTTAATTTACCACCAAGCATTTTCACTATGGGGACTTTTACAGAAGAATCTCAAGGGAAATGGAAATCCATTTACTTTGGGCATTTAAAAATAGACTGTATTTGCAAGAGAAAATAAAGAATACATTTGTACAAAGACATAGGCGTGAACGTTTATAGCAGTTTTATTTATAATTGTCCCAAACTGGCAAGAATCCCTATGTCTACAAACAACTAAGTGAACTAATTGAAAAATATATACATATATATATTAGAAAAATATTATGAAAAAGAATGAACTATGAAGGCACTCTCTCATATGGATAGGTTAATAATCATGCTGAGTTAAAAACATGGCAAGATTTAAAAGATTCTATTTATTTGAAAAGTCTACAAAGTAGTCAGTGTTGAGTAGAGAGAGGATTACAAAGGGACATCGTGAAACTCGAGAGTTGATGTAATATGTTCATTGTGTAACTATGGTGATGATTTTACAGCATCTGAAAATGGCCAAATGTTTTAAGTTGTATGCTTAAGATATATATAGTTTATTTTACATAAATTACACCTCAGTAAAAATTTGATTGAAGATCAAATAAACATAGATTATGGAACATTCTAAAAAGTTAGAATGTGTGACACTGTCCCAACAGCCAAAAGGATAGAGGGATATCTTCCCCAGAGATTGTCCTCATTAATTCTCCTAGTGACCCACTTCCCCTTTTAGTAGGCCACTCTTTCTACATCCTCAGACCATTTAGTGAGCTATCATCTGAAGAGCAAAGACTTAGAACGATAGCCACTCACAATGCCACCACACAGAGACAATAACAGATTCCATTTGGAACCACCAGAATTTCAATCTCTGTCCTTGAGTTAGCTTTAAAACTAGGTTCCTATCATTTTCATTCTTTCTCATTGACATTTTAATCTTTGAACTTTTGAGACCCACTCAAGTTGCCCACATGTTACACACACTTATTTAACTATTTATTGACTTTGGTTTCTCTCTCTCTCTCTCTCTCTCTCTCTCTCTCTCTCTCTCTCTCTCACACACACACACACACACACACACACACACATGTATGCATGCTTTGTGTATTAAAAGTCCCATAATCTCTGTCATGAGCAATGTCATGTTGTAGCTTGCATTCCCTATTCATTTCAATCTCTGAAATTTCTCTTGACATTGCTAATTCAAACAAAACCCACAATACTAATTCTCAAGTTTGACCACCAGTATATACCCTTTAGTTTACAACATTGAGAGTATTCAGGGAAGCCATAAACAGCTCTTGGTAAGTTTCATAAAGTTTTTACATAATTTATATCAGACATAAGTCACTATTGCAAATGTCTACCTAGTTTCTAAAATTTAGAAATTTGAAAAAATCTACAGATACAAATTATTATAACTACTTTAAATTTTATAGAGTTAGCCTTTCAAGATCATAATGAAAGCTGGAATATTTGATAAGACCTGAAAGAATGGACAAAATATCCTAATATCTATCTTACTAAAGCATATCAGGGATCCTGTAAAGCAGATATTAGTTTATCTGTGAACACAGTAAGGTATTTGTTATTTTTCGAAAGAACTCTACAAAATAGACACTTTCCCCCTCAGGGACTTTACAAGTTGATATTATTTTCTCTGTTTCTTTTGTACAAAAAATGCTTAGAAAGGGTAATTAATGTAGAACTAAGAAACAGTTCTAAGATTATATAATCTTAGGTGCAATATTGAACATTATATATTGTATAGGTTAGGAAAGAAAAGTCATCCTTCAACCCATCATCCAATATAATTATTATTTAAATTTATTTTCTCCATGACCACATAACCCTGTGTTGTAACACTTGGTCTTTCATGTAATCTTATATCTACCCTGTAACATGATTTTGATGACTGAACATTTCTTTGTCTTATGAGTCAATTCTTCAACCTTTTGCCCTTCTGAAGCTATATTCACCTTACTCCTGCATTTGCTCTAACTAAAGTATATTTTTAAATCACCCCCTGTTCTGAACCATATGTTTGAATGAGACAACAATATTTAGAGGAAAACTTTGGAAGTATTAATTACTTTATAGTAAAATGATTATATTAGGCTTGACTCTATGGGTCCCTAATTTAAATTCCTTCAATACTGTTTGTGATAATTTGATAAATATGTTATTAATGATTTTGTGGATTCCCCCCTTCCCCCAAGAGTAAAGCCTCAGAGCATGTCTTTCAACAATGAAGATACCATTGCAGAAATATAGTTCTGTGGATTAGATTAATAACATAGTATAAAGCATTAATAACATAGGAACAAAAGCAGCACAGCAGTGAAATGCCTACTCCAAATACAAGCTGACTTGGTTATAGAAGGCCATTGACCTGGTGAATTAAGATTGTCTCCAAGTCCTAACGTGTCAGGCTCCAACTTCATAACTGTAAGTTGATACAAACTAATGATGGGCAGGTACAGATTCCCAAAGCCATTCAGCAAACCAACAAAACACTGCAATCATGATCAAATAAGAATGGATGTTGATGAAATTATGCCAAGCATTTGAATGAAGTACAATAATATTATGTTGGCTTCATATATATATTTGATGGTATTTTTTTATACTGGGAGATATTTTTAAAAAGCAAATCTTATTTTGACAGTGTGGTGATATTCTGTCTTACATATGTAATAACATCCCTAAGTACGCCAAGATGCACGTATTTACTTTGAATCCAAGGATTTTTGAAATGTCGCTCTGTGTGTGTGTGTGTGTGTGTGTGTGTGTGTGTGTGTCTGTGTGTGTGTGTGTCTGTGTGTGTGTGTGTGTGTCTGTGTGTGTGTGTGTGTGTGTGTGTGTGTGTGTGTGTCTGTGTGTGTGTGTGTGTGTGTGTGTGTGTTGGAGGATGGTGTCTATGAAAACCAGAAGAGAGAATGCATCATCTAGATCGGGAGTTATAGGCAGTTGTGAACCATCCAGTATGAGTGCTAGGAACCAAGTCCTGATCCTTTGGTAGAGCAGCAAGTACTCTGCACTGGGGTGCTACCTTTCCAGCCATGAAATGTAACTTTTCATGGATACACTCATTAGCAACAACTAGTACACAGCACATTGAATCATCAGTTATTACAGTGGTTTCCAGCTTAAACAGGCACTTGCCCATTTTCTCCTCACACCGAGGAGCTCAGGCACCATGCCTAATAAGGAAGAGTTTTGATTTCTCTGTGAGACAATTTTACATAATGAGGAAAGTGGAAGAGATTAGTTTGGAAATTTTTATATCCTATTTTTAAAACTCCTTCTACTAAGGACAACTGTTTATGATTATCATGACAGTTTGGATTTAATTATTTTTTGATCTTAGAAAGTGAGGTCCTTAGAGACTTGCTAACTGTGTAGAGCTGTCGGGTTATTACATTATTTTCATTTGAAATACTTTTCTAATTATTTAACAGATGATTCTCATAGTCTTTCTGGATACCACTATTTTGACAAATAAATTGCTAACAAGAATATAAATATCCATGGCTTTTAGGGTCTAATTTCCATGGTAAGCAAAGCCATAATGTGGTCATTAACGTATCCTGTAAAATGCCACTTCTTAGGGATTCTAACCACATGAGTGGCAGGTGCCTCTGCAGGAACGAGACACTTGGAGGGAAACTAACTTCCCTGTCACTAGTAATTCTCTCTTGCTTAACCTCTTCTTTGAGGTGATATTTCTAGGCCACTAGAAGAGGATTTGCTCTTATCCTGACTAAACAACTTTGATTTGTCTTTTTAAGGTTTTTTTTTTCTGTGCAGGATCCAACACAAGTATTCAGTTATTTTAATGAGAGGCAATGTTACCAAGATTTTATAATTACTGAAATAAATGCCTTATTTTACCATAAATGTTGCCCAACTCATTTCTCCTCCATTTGCCTTAGACTGAGGGCATCTCTGCTTAATATAGAACATGCTTCACGTCCTTTCTCAACCTTAAGCTCCTTCAGCTTACATTGCCTTGAGTTTTTCAAAGAATTCTGCTTTCTGCACAGCAACATTCTTCTGGACCACTTAGTGGGCCGGTGGCAATTTTTATTTGATTTAATCAATCTAACTATGTTATGTAATTATATTCTGTAAACTTGAACAAGAAAGGAGAAAACTTCACCTCTGTTAAATGCTATCATAGCAGGCATCCTGTATCCTAAGGGAGGGGGGTGCTTTTTCCTGCTCCTGTAATCCAGAGGAATCCACAAAATGACTCCCCCTTGTCACCGAAGAACAGTGTTTCTTTGTGGACTAGTTCATTCCAATGGTAAATCCGAAACAGTGGAGTGAGCTCTGACCAAAGATAAGCATCTCTGTGCTTGTTTACAGAGAACTCACACAGAGAAATTTACTTAAGGAGAAAGGGCTGGCAGTACAGCCTTTGGAAATGGCAGAAACCAATGATTTTGATGCCAGACTCTCCTGTTTACCAAAACGGAAAACACTCTTGTGTAAGTGTTGAGTTTTCGATTGTTAGATTGAAGACCTAGGGCAGCGTGCAGTTCCCCATACTTGGCTGTTTTTTTCCTCCTGTGAGACTTCTGCAGAGGTGCCCTATAAATCTAGGTCTCTTCTTATCTGATAATGCCCATTGGCCTATAATAAATGAGACATGAGTTGAGTTTTATGCATAGTAACTAGAGACAAGGTCAATATCATGTTAAAAAATTCTTTGTTACTAAGCAGGTTGAAAATGTACTCTGATTACCCAGTTGGTGGCTTTCTTTATTATTGACCTATATCCAGATGCTCCCTAGATAGCAAAACACAACCTCTTTCCCAACTCAATTTATCCCTGTCAATTAAGCCAAACAAAATGTCAAGGGATCCCAAGAACGAATTGTTGAGCACAGTGTTTTTGTATCCTGACGACTGACTGATCTACTGGATCCAGAGTTTTTTCAAGGAAGTGCTTTTCTTTTTATAGCATGTATCCAATATGACAAACACTGAGCAACAGTCCAGCGTTGGCCTCCCTTCTCCTCCCCGTTGGTACTCTGTGGAATAGGATTACTTTGTGGTAACTAGATGCTTCTTCCTGAAGCATGCCCTTGGGAAGTTAAGATTGCATGCCAGGCATTGGTGTTCAGGACAAGTAGAATTCAAGTGTCAGCTACTCCAGAGAGGCACCCTGACAAATGACTCTTGGTGTCTGAGAGTTAGCAGGAGAGCCAGTGACCTTGGCCTTCCTTGACAGAGGTGACTGCAGAGGTTTCTGGGGAAGCTCTCCTTCATGTTGCCTTATCCAACAGTGAAAGACATTTAAAATGACTAAGCTTGATTAATGCTATTTGCACAGGATAATTACTTTTATCAGGATTTGTGTTGGTCATAGCTGTGTCTTTCATGCATCGGGCATACCTACCTAGAAGGATTGGAATAAATATTGAATGAATCTTTCCAAAACCTGATTTCTCAGTAAAGGCTGACTCTTCTTTATCTGGATAAGCAACAGGACCAATTACTTAAAGATGGAGCAAAGTTACCATTGTATAACTTTCATATAATTTAACCATTTTTAAAATCCTTGAAAACAAGTTTTCACAACTTAAAGAATAAAAGAACAATGTCTTTTAAGGAAAAGGCCAATATGTCATGTATTAAAGATGTCATGACATTCAGAATTATCAGTGAGGAGTATTCTATGAAAAAAACAACTGTATGCAGCTTTTTGCTGATTTTAGAGTTCATTTTCTCATCTGAAGATAAGGGCGTTATCTGCATTACCATATACCTATGCATCATCAATTGTAATCAGTATATATATATATATATGTATATATATATATGTGTGTGTGTGTGTGTGTGTGTAAACTATTTTGTGTTAGATGTCTAAAATTATTCTTGTTTTCTCCAAACATATATTTGATTCCATCTCACTTTTTTGAGGTGTTGAAATATTTAGTTGCTGAAAATATTATTACATAATGTTTTCTTGATTCTGAGTTTAACAAAAGAATGCATCAGTACCTCAGCCATCAGCTGTCACAGAAAGTGCATCCCGCTGAAACACAGATAGATGTGAGTATCTTTATTGGTATTCATAAGGCAGCCCATGCTTTTCTCTTACACACTTGGCAGTTTTTCCTGAACTTAATGAAATATCTAAATCATGAAATGGTTTGGGAAGATTTATGCCATTCTGCCTATTCAGAAACTTTGGAAATCCGACTTCATATATGTATCAAAGCGTTAGTCAATCTGCTCTGAAATGTCTGAAACTCGCGTTTGTTGGTTAGGATATCGTTGCTAGGTCTCTAATGTATGGTAATAGAGGTTGTTCTATCTCCCAGAGTCAGAGTTGAATTAGCTTGTATCATTCTTATAATTTCTTCTATAATTCACTTCTCATTATAATTTCTCATGAAATTTTTGCATCAATTTGATATTTTACTTAAAAAGATTTTATTGTAGTTATTAATATTACTCTTTCTTCTGAGGTAATTAACCTTTCCTTTTAAACTTATTTCTCTTATATTTTGGTGGGTATATTTTCTTATCATTATGCTAATATCTTGGGTTGTTTGCATATCTTATTTAATTATTTTTCCTACTCATTAAACTTGTTTTTAAAGAAATGAATATTTACTTGATCCTAAAACTCAAAAGAATTTTAGTTATGTTCAGACTCCAAGATGAGTATTCGTTAACTTTTTTTGTAGATACTGTATATCTATTGAGATATTTTATTGGCCTGAGATAGTAAAGCGAAGTTTTAATTTTTTATTATTTCTTTCTTTCACCACCATTATATTTTTACACTTTTTAGTTTTATTGCATGAATTATTTGTACTTTTAAAACTTTCTTTAGATTTTTCCTCTAAAAATTGGATTAATTGGATTCCCAGTTAATTCTCATTGCTATCACAGAGTCATATGAAATAAAAATTTGGAGTACCTGTGTTTATCTCTGCATGTGCATTGTGAGGATGTGAACCTTTGGTATCCTAAATTCTCCGTACCCCTTTTAAGCTCTGGTGGCCTGTTCCAAATTCTGAAATACTGACCAAACTATCCCTCTGCAAGTGTCTTTCTGCCATTCCTATGCTTCATATTAGAAGAAACTGCATTGTATCTTTTTCCTCATAAATACTAGGAATTACATATTTTAAGATTAAAATATAAAACAATTGATGTTTTGGAGCATGGTTCAATATTCCAGTTGATACGTGGGGAGCAAGCACTGCTTTCTTATTTGCACTGGCCTGGTATGTGTTTACACACTTTTTTATTTCTTGTCTTCATGACTCATTTGTTTAAGGTGTGGCTCTGTGTACAGCACAGCATCAAGCTGAGTTTTATGTGATCCAGCTTTTATTTTTATTTTAGAAAACTTTTATTTCTTTTTCTTTCCTTCTCTACCCTTTTCTTTTCCTTTTTGTGCCAGGGATTGAACTCAGACTTAAGCTCGTTAAACATATGTCTACCAATGAATGACAACTCCAACTCCATAAGTGAGTTAAAGCCTCTGTTGATTGACAGGATAACATTCTTAGTTATCGATGCCAATATTGGTTCATTTACTTACATCATTTTACCAACTTTGTTCCTTTCTTTTATCCACCATCAAATTCTAGCCAACTATATTATCTTTCTTAATATTTAAGGTTGAGGTTTCACTGTTCTTTTAGTATTTTGAACATTTCACAATTACCCCTGGGTTCCTATAGCTTTAGTCTCACATTTTCTTTGATATTTTAAAGGTCTTTAAACTCTTTTTGTTAGAGTGATTTCTTTGTGTTGTTGAAACTTTATTATATAATTTTGAATTTTAAAACTTCATAGACTACTGGTTTCTGCAAGCTGACTTTTTACAATCATAAAAGAAACTATTTCCAATAAAAGAAAAAATATATCAGAAGTTTTAAATGCTTTTTCATCCTCAATCGAGTCATTCATCGGCTCGACATTTTTATTGCAGTTATGTAAAATGAGGAGAACTAATACGTTCAAAGTGTTTTCCCCTTCTAAATTTTGTTACTATAGCTTCTTGATTAATCAGCAAAGACTAGCCACTTATTGCATTCTATTGTATTAATTTCTCATTTGTTTAGTTGGAGGGAGCTGTTCTTATTTTTAATTTTATTGCGTTTTACTTTTGGATGCTAGGGAGTGAACCTCAGGCCTTGCACATGCTAGGAGAGCTATCTACTGAGCAACATCCCTGAGCTGTGGGGTTTGACCCCACAGGAGCTGCTTTACAGCCCAGGCTAGCCTCACACTCCTCTCACCCAATGGCTAGATTACAAGTATGTGCTACACACTTGGTTGAAGTTCTTTGGTCAATTCGGAAGCCGGTTACATGGAAATTATATTCTCCAAGAGTTCCCTGAACATCCAAGGGGTGGAGGCGAACCACTATATCTGAATGTTTGGGCAACCATATAATCCTTTGATTGCTTTGTAGAGATTTCCATTTCTTCTCAGAACTGGGATTGCTGGGAGAAGCTGGAGGACAGATTGACATTTTCTCCCTCAGGAGTAAGATAACAAAATTGTACTAATTTATTGGCACACTTTTGCCAATGACAGATTACTGAGGTCAGTTGCGACAGTGTTCTTAAGTCATCTGTGCAAAGCTCATGCCTATAAGTGGAAAAACTACACCTATGCTAAGACCTCTTAGAAGAGGCATGTCCCTCAGATTTTGTTCTAGTATCTGTGGAAAGCCTTTTGTTTTCTCTTCTGCAGCGCTTTGTCAAGTAGCACAGATATGTAAATAATTACCAGTTGTCTCCTTGGAGACAGGACTTTCTTCATTGAGGAAAATTTGAATTGAGTTTACTCAAATCAAATGACCTTTAGGAACATACCTCCTGTCAAATATTGACAGGTCTCCTGTGGTGGTTTTGTGAAGGAAGTTCCCAGTTGTCCTATCCTCTTCCAGGAGGCAGCTAGGCTGCTTTCTGTAGCTCCTGTAGGTCCCAGGTTGCTGGATTACAAAACTGTCCTGGAACTGGGAAGATAGACCTTGGAAGAATGAAAATTTAAATTACAGAAACCTCAGGGGTCTTACTGGTATTACCCTGCTGTTCTTAAATGTGTCTCAGCATTCTGAAAATGTCTGATTAATTTTGACAATTAGTTAAAATTTCATCAAGACCTTATGAAATAGGATTGTCATGGATATTGTGAGTAATTGATTACTAGAGGTCTTTTGCTGTTGCTGTTCTTGGATTTCACTACTGACTGGATTTACTGAGCTGTTTCTCATTCTTGTTCTTTTGGATTATTCCATAAACTAAGGGCAAGTTCTAATTTCAACCTATCATGTTCAAATTAAAGGCTCTAGTTGCTTTTACAATTTAAAATACATGAGAAAAAAATTAATTTTGAAATTATATTCAGTAGCTTTCAAAACACATTCATAAGCACACAGATTATTTGAACCTGAAATCTAATGAGTTTATGGAATAGTTGATATTTTGGCCACCATTAACTCATCCCTACTGCTCAGCTAGAAAGGGTCAAGAAGAGGAAGGTTTGAAGAAATAAAAGGATTCAGGCACTTCTTGTAATAATTTCATTCAAACACACCAACAATAGCCTCATTTAACAACCACATACATGTATAGTTCTCCAAAACCTGAACCTTCCACATATAAACAGATTGCCACATTCTCTTGTTTTTGTTTTTCACAATAACATCTAAAACCTTCCCTCTTATACAACATACATTTACACTTCAAGTAATGACCATATCTACCAAGGAAAAGCAAGTCTTTAACTACATCAAATTGTAGAAGAACTTTTCTTAGAAAATAAAAGCAGTTGTGATCTGAATCAAAGACTTGTGAGCTATCATAGCAAGATAACATGTGAGATTTAATGATGCCATTTCCTGGTAGGTAATGTTACAACTTAATTGAAAATCATGGCCCATGGACACCAATTGGTGTCCACTGGAAGACTAATGGTTTGTGCAAGGAAATTCAAATACATTTGGTAAGTGGATGGTGATGATACATTCTATATTCAGCAAAAATGAGTTTGTTGATGTGTTTTGTAACTTTTATTGTAGTACATTCAAGCTAAAATATCCCACCTCTACCTCACATCTTGACACTTAAGTTTGACAAACTACTTTTTGTTCAATTCTTTAAGACTAAGGAGTCACATGGACATTACTCTTACATGTAAACTTTTACTTCTCTTGTTAATTAAAGAAGGGAAATATTGGAAAACAAGATATAAATGCAAAAAGGTTCTGAGGAGTAGTTTGCTTGCTTCTTGGTTTCCAGAAGGAATAAAAAATTGTTTGCCTCCACTAATATGCGCACTAGAAAGAAAAGCATGAGTAGGTACCCTCCAAGCGAGCAACTTTGTGTCTTTGCCTCTGATGCTAATAAACTAAAGTTTTGGGAGCAGACTGATCAGGGCATTATAGTAAATGTCTTTTGGTATCGTTTTAAATGGTTAAGATAGTCTTTTAATTTGTAGTGTTTTCATCACATCTATCCCCATCAATCACATTACATCAACATTAAACAAGACTAATTGTGCACACATGTCTTTGTGCTGAAATCTTAGCCTGCCTTAAGCAGACTCTCCTATCTTGAATTATGCCTGATTTCTCTAGGCACCAAAATGGATTAGTTTTCTGTGCATACATTAAAGGACACTACTCACAACTATACCATCCAAGCTAAATCTTCCTCCTAGTCCGCGACTTTCCAAGGAACTAGTATGTGGCTCCTGACTTCTCACAGTTCCATCTTTCAGAGTGGGAAGAGCACATTTCTCCTCTAGAAATTCTATCCCATTCCTTTGGTTCTTGTTTACAGACAACTGCCGAGAACCAGTGGTCATTGGTGAAATCTAATGGTTCTACTGTCTGTGTTACTCATGATGGTTTGTGTAGATTTGACCAGTAACCCCTATGGAGCACTTTCCACTTTAAAATCCAAGGAACTTAAAACCATTATTACAAATATTTAGAACTATTTTACTAGTTGATAGCATAAACAACAGGAACATATCAAAATACCACATTAATTGAAAAATAAACATATGTCTCTAATGAATTTTACAACATAAGCTTAGCAACACCAGAAATAATGTGTGTGTGTGTGTGTGTGTGTGTGTGTGTGTGTGTGTGCACGTGCATGTGTGCATGTGTGAGATATAAGAGGATAAGAGGAATGGCATGTATAGTATTACAAAAAAATCTGGGTTTTTTTGTTTTTTTGTTTTTTTTTTTTGTTTACAATCGGGTTCTGGGAATTTTGTCCTATTTAGCATATTTCATATTGCAAAGGTCTCAGATGAATTATTCTTTTCTTTGAAACGTAGATCAGTGATATATGCTTATGCTTTAGGGACCTAAGGCTGACTCTTTCAACCATGAAAGCTGGATTCTTCTAAGTTTCCCCATACCTACAATTAGATAAAACCACTGTATTGGAAGACACATAATCAAAACATTTATAATTACCCATACATTGTATAGAGCCTTCTCAGGATTCTAAATCAGAATTAGGGCCACTGCAATTTTTCTACAATTCCAAAAATTAGCTACATATATTTCTATTTTCCTCATGGTTCAAAATTAATAGACAGAAAAAAACCTTTATATCCTGGCCAAGAAAAGATATTCACCCCAACATATCTACATTGGCTCAGAGGCAGCAGCACCTTCCATTCTTCTGAAATAACATACTTGCTCTAAGGACATTCTGAGATAAAAATAATTTTCTTATTTTAATTATACAAAGCATTGAGATAATTTGTAATAATTTGATGTATGTTCATGGTGTGTGCTGATCAAATCATCATCAGGTAACATGATCAACTGCTTTAAATTATTTTTTTTTAATTTTGGGGATAATGTGGTAATTGTGCATGCAAGGTACAACATGATATTTCAATAAATACATATGTGTGTTCATGTATATATCATATATATTTATATATATACTGATTGATTAATGTTTCCATTGCCTCGTTATTTTGCACTTGGGCCTTTGAGTGCTTCTTTTGTTTCTGATTACAAAATGTATATTACAATGAACTGCAGTCACACAATTGTGCTGTGGAATGTGATATCCAGCATTCCTCTGTATCGTCTTCGTTCTCAAGCCCTTAGTTATTACTACTGCATAGTCTCAGATGAGAACAAACAAAACATGAATTGAATAGCTATTTCCTTCAAATTGAATCATTACTTTCTTGAGAGAGGAGTTCGCAGAAGATTCAAGAACCTAATGAAACAAGGATCACAAAGTTTAGTTAGTTCAGTTGCTGTGCCCCTCCTCAAGGTTACATTAAGTAGTGGAAAGAGAGGAAATTTCCATGAATCTTCAGCAAGCTGAGAAGAGGTGTAGCTTTTGTGAGTCATCCCTCACTCTATTCAGAGTAAGCTTTTTGCTGATACAAGGACCTTGAAGTCACCCAACCTCTGTGAGCAACCCTAATAATTTGTTTTAGATTCACTAGACTAAATCTTAAAAGGAGACCACACCAATATCTGCCATGTACTTTGTAGCATCCACCTTCATATCTGCCCATCCAACTTCTATGACTTCTTATTCCAAGTCTGTTTTGTTATTATATCAGCTGCCCAACCAGAAATCAGGCAGTTTGTTTTCTTCTCCTGGTACATTAAACCAAGTCTTTCCTATGTGATACAAAGGTTTGATTGCTTCACTACAAACAAATTAGCTTTCCCTTATAAGAAACTGTCTTACACACTGAAAACATAATTCCTTTGCAAAGTCTATCGTGATGCATGGGGTCACAGACTTGATATCTAGAGGACCATTTCACCGAGGTCCAAACCTGTCATTCTGAAAAAGGTTATCAGCACCCTGCTGTGGCTATCGTGGTCAAACTCTTCAAAAACAGGGGATTATTTACTTGGCTCTCATACTGAAGGAAATGTAAGATTTCCCCTGTGTCTCTAGCAAAGATAGATCAAGATAAAGAACATCACACACCACTCAGTGTGAACTCGTATGGGTTTGGCAATCCACACACTAGAAGTATTTTGCATGATTTTCTTAAAAGAGAACTACTAAGGAAAAGTCTTCTTGTTTTTTTAGGGAGCTGTGAATAATCTTTGTTCTGTTTTGCATGCTACTTGAATATAGAATTACCTGGCACATCCAGGCTCAATGACACTTGGTAATTTCCAAAGTTCACGAAGATAGTCACTTCCAATAATCAAACCATACCTTATGACTCATACTGAAATCTCTAAACTAAGATTCTAATTTAGGTCCCATATCAATGGTAGAATATTTCCCCCTTTTTAATTATGTTATACTCAGACATGATAATACACAACTGTGATGCTCTGGGCATGCACTAATACTAAGGCAGAGAAATTATCCCCACCTTCCTTTAACCATTGTACCATGAAATTTAAAGAACTATGGGAAGCATGTCAGCTTCGCTATAGTTTTGCTCTGGTTCCCTGTTGGATTTGCCTGATGGAAGACCCTGTAAGAGCAAAAGAGGAACAGTTAAGAATATTCTCCATGATCCAACAAACTAGGCAGCATATTAGTGGGGGTTGAATTCTCATGCTTCAGCTCTCCTGGAATTTGCTGGAAGACAATAATAGTGATGACGGCAGTGATGGTGGTGGTGGTGGTGGTGTTGGTGGTGGTGGTGAAAGAAGAAAAGGATGACAAAAGAGGAAGAGAAGGAAGAGGAAATAATTACCACTATATGTCAGGAATTCCTAAGTGATTCACTATCTGGATCGTACTCACAATGCTGAATATTTTCTTCTCCACACACCGTAAAATATTTCTTTTGTACACCTCTATTTTTCTACTGAGGCATCAACTGGTATAATGTCCTCGAAAAAGTGTCTCATAGAAAGCTAAACATAGATGTAAATGATATTTTGTGTTCAATGATGCAATTAGGTACACAAAAAAGATAATGAACCTATAGGTCAATAGTGTGTGAACCTGTAGGTGTGTGTTTGTGTGTACATGTGTTCTTATGTATGCATTTGTGCATGTTGAAGTGCACTTGTGTGTGCAAGTGTGTGTGCACATGTTTTCAGGTGCAAGACTGCTCTTGCAACAGCTTTGGGTACCACTTTTAGGCTCTGTTTATCTTTTTTAATGCACATTTTTTGAGAAAGTCTTTCTCACTAGTCTGGAGCTCACCAAGTGGTCAAACGTGACTGGTCAGTGAGACCCAGGCAGATCTGTCTGTCTCTGCCTCTTCAGGATTGAGGCTATAAGAATGCTGAGCCTTGCAAGCTGAACTAAAGATTTTATCTTAATTTTTATGGGATCAAGTTCAGATCCTTGTGTTTTAAGGGCAAGCATTTTATTGGCTGAAACATCTTGCCATCCCATTAGTAAATAATTCTAGTTGTGTACTCAAAAGCCAATTTTTTCGCTGCAATTATGGAATTCTAAATCTTTCAGATTAATTCTATATTTTGAGGTTGTATGGTTGGTATATCTGACTCATGAGGCTCCTTTGTTTGTATATCTGACCATGAAAGAAAGAAATTCCAAGTGTCGATGTCTGGGTATAATTCTTTTATATATTGGTGAAGAAAAATGGAATGTAGAGAAGGAAAAATGAGGGCAGACAAAGCTTTACTTAAAACATTCTCTCCACTGTGTTGAGATTTTAGGTTCATTCTGCCATAGAAGGCCTGTATTAACTTCATTGCTTTTAGCTGCACACTACTCATTGCCTAATTAATCATGGCTTGAGCAATAAGGACACATGCTGTGTGCATATGTTTATAGGGATTCAGAGACTTCCTGATGGAATCTGTTCATAATCATCTATATTTTCAATTTGAACCTCTCAACTTTGTGTTACAGAAGTATTCTGGCATTTATAGTCTAGAAATAATACCTAATAGATAAGAGCTAAACAGCTCTCTTCTCTCTCTTGTTTTATTTACTTTTATTATAGAGGTAGGGCTTTCTCAAAATCTCCCATTAGACATCTTCACAAATTTTATTGCAAAAACTAAGTATATTCCCTTGTGAGTCAGCATTGCAGCACCAAGAAACACCAACTCAGGGGAGAGATGTTTTATTTTACCTCACAGTTTCACAGACTTCAGCCTGAGATTGCTGGTTCCATTGTTGAGACACAACATCATGGTGGGATCGTGCAATGAAGGAGGCTGATCATCTAAGAAGCAATGAGAGAGAGACAGAGAGAGAGAGAAAGAGAGAGAGAGAGAGAGAGAGAGAGAGAGAAAGAGAGGGAGAGGGAGAGGGAGAGAAAGGAAGGAAGGAAGGAAAGAAAGAAACCTACCCCTATTACTATTCCCTTCTAATTTCCTGTGTTCTCTTTCAAAATCCACAGATTCTACTTACTGTTGCCACATGTGTACATGTGTCATTTATGTAGGACTGTGTACTGGAGCATAGTTAACATATCAAGAACAGTGTCCCTGAAGAGAACTAATTCTCCCTCCAACAGCAGCCATCAGTTGCCAGTAGCTCATTGGCTAGGAGCAAGCATCTTGGATTTTTCTCTGCTCCATGTCAGAATCTTATCTCAATTGCTGTAGCATAAGTTTTATGTAGATCGTCACAATTATTGTTAATTTGTATATGCACCTGTCCTGTTGCATTCAGAAAACACTGCTTCACTCTACATGTCCACTGCCTCTGGCTCTTAAGCATCTTTCTGGTCCTCTTCTCCAATGATCCCTGAGCCTTTGAAGGACATAGTTCGGCATCAATGTCAATGTTAGAGTTGAGAACTATGAAATCCTTTATTATCTACATATTGGTCTGTTGTGGGTCTCTGTATTCACTGCCATCTACTCCCATTTTTTTTGTCTTAAGTAATTGCTATAGATGTGAAACGAACATTTGTGGTGGCTGGTCTCTGAAAACAGAGGTGCTTTCTGTAAAAGCTTGGATTCTAAATTTCTTCCATCTTGTTCCAAATTCAGCACTGACTTTACTATGCCAACACTTCGACCAGTTGAAAGAGGAAGTGGTTTGGCTTTTACTTTGTATTTTCCCCTCAGATCTGACATGTGTCCAGAATTACACAGATTAAGAAAATATGTGAACGAATTTTTCTAGTGATAATATCCTTGTATCAGACATTATTCTTATCTTCGATTGGCTTTATCTTTGAATAATACAATAAAATATCAATTTCCAAATAAAATCTACATGTCCACCATTTTGGGCATCTGGAAAAAATGAATGCAGATATGTATTTTAATTATACTCAGTGCTTATTTCTTGTACCTGGGGTGCTATTAGAAAACTAGGTAATTGTTTGGAGGCATCTATCATGCATGACTTCTGCATCCTATACTTGGGACAAGACCATCTGCTACCACAATTTCCCATGTTCTTCATTTACCTCTATCCCTTCTTCTCACTTCTGATGAACTTCAGGGAAAACTCGTTTCCATTACTACACTGGTTTTCAGAGAGTCCCATAATTTAGATGTGTTGCAGTGTCTGAATTCTCATAATAAATACTAGTCCCAGTGTTCAAATGTATTAAGACCTGGTCCCCCAAATGCCCTAAGAGCAATCTAAAGATAATTTTTATTCTTTCAGTACTTTTTATTCTGTAGTCTCATCTCTCTATTGCGCTGGATCCATAGTATTTCCCATCACATATAGAGTATCCAGGCATGAACTCTGCCTGATGGATTCAGATCTTGTTGCCAGTATCAGTATGCTCTGCTGCAGTGGATACTCCATCAATCTTCCCATCTCACAACCAAAGAAAGATTTCCTGCCAAATGACTGCAATCTCTTTCTGAAATGTTTCTTATCTAGCTCTCAGAAACCAATGATGTGCAATGCAAAGTTTCTATTGTTCCGGATTTTAATTTGTCAACTAACAAGTACTCACATCTGAATGCAAGCATTTCTCAGTGACCTAAAGGAATTGTTTGGGGAGAGAAAGGTCAAATATGGCCCTTCTTAAGTGACTCCTGTTAACATAGGAGTGTAAGATGATCCCTTCATATCATTGCTGTTATTACAGAGGGAGGATAAATATATCACAAAGTTTGGCATGTCCCAAACTTGAGATGGAATGGAGTAGAGCACAGAAATAGAGTCAGAAAAGAACTGTAATATACAAGAGGTGCTCTGCTGAAAATATTAAATACTTCACTACAGACCGAGTGGTTTACGAACAGCGGCAGCTGGGAGAATGTTTCCCCCCAGACGTACATTAGTGGGCTAATGACAGCCCATTTGACAGCTTAAACCTTATAAATGATGTGACCCACTTGCCTCCCTAAAAGGAAAACACTTTCAGAGCTATAGATTGGACAGAGACATCCACTTAGCAGGAGGACAACTAAGCGATATGGTCATTTATTATTTTTTATTAAACCTATTGATGCAAAATTTATTTTCCTTTGACAGGGTCACTGAAAATATTTCAACGGACAATGATTGTAACGGGTCGACGAGCTCCTTTCTCTCAGCACTCTATCTAAGGCACGCCCTTTCTGCTATGGGAAAATATCAGGACAGATTTGAAGAACTTTTAAAGGATAGATCCCTCAAAAAAATTGGCTCTCAGAGATTATCATTGAAGTGACCGAGGGACTAGCTGTGCTCACAACTTTTGTATGGGTTTGTCGGACTCTCATATTTTTCTCATTAGATTTAATGATTGCATTTCCTCTTTATCTCATGCAGCTCTTTAAATTATTAGGTTTTTTACTAAATGTAAAGAGATATTTGATCACAGCTTCATTCCAAACATTTAATGCTTTATGACGTCCTTGTCTTGCCTGTCAAATGGCTTACCTAAAAGACATTATATCTTTCAAATCTATGTTCAAAATCAATCAACACAAAATGAAAATATTTGCTCAAATAATATCCCTAGTCATTCTTCTCTTTTTGCTTTTTGAAATAGGCAGTAATGTATTCCAAGGACAATGTAGCTGAGAATGATCTTGAACCTCTGCTTCACTACCTCACAGTCCGAATGCTAGAATTTCATGTGTATAACCCCACACCCAGTACACATAGTCTGGGGATTGGACACAGGACTGTGGGCATGCTAGGCAAGCCCTCTACCAATGACGGAACATCACCAGAACTTATCTTCCTATTTAAATTATGCAGAGTACACAAGGCTAGAATTTTCAACACCATGTTCACAAGTAATTGCATCTCATCTACAGTCTCGCTCTAATACTATATCAATGTGAAGATATTTAACATATTCTCATTTTCATGACATAGAGAAAAGCGTAAGTGTTTAATGGAAAGTCATTGTCAATGATTTACTTTATGTCAAGATGTAATCCGTACTACTGAGGAAAATACACTAGACTACTCATACAAATTATAAAACAGTTTTAAACAAACTGTCTTTGGTGCTGTGCATCAAACATTTTTGATACTCACAGTAAGGTTTGGAGTTAATGTATGAGCAACAAGGAAGTCACTCCCCAGCTGAGTACTTACTTCTTAGAAAGATGACCCAATTTGCATATGCTTGGCCCAGGGAGTGTCACTATTAGAAGGTGTGGCCTGGTTGGAGGAAGTGTGTCACTATGGGAGTGGGCTTGCAGACTGTAGTCCTAGTTGTTCCTGGCTTCCTTCGGGTGAAGATGTAGAACTCAGCTCCTCCTGCACCATGCCTGCCTGGATGCTGCCATGCTCCTGCCTTGATGATAATGTACTGAACCTCTGAACCTGTAAGCCAGCCCCAGTTAAATGTTGTCCTTAATAAACCTCAAAAAAATAAAAAAAACAAAAAAGAAAAAAAGGAAGAAAGGAAGGAAGGAAGGAAGGAAGAAAGAAAGAAAGAAAGAAAGAAAGAAAGAAAGAAAGAAAGAAAGAAAAGTGGTCCAAAGCTTTTCTGCCTAGAAAAAATACCTTATAGAGTGAGAGGCAGGCAGTCCCTCTGTTAATCAGATTTCTAAATAACTGAGATGTGTTGAGCATCTCCTGACTCAAGATGGACACACACTGTAATAATACCCAGGATAACTTGGACAGCACAAAATGGTTGTGTATATTTTAATAATAGCAGAATCTCAAACTGTTAAAAATAGAATGGTTGAGATCCTGATTTTTTTAACTGTTTCTTTTGTTTTGACTGCTGATGTTTGGGCCACTGCACATTTGCTTAATCCTGACCCTCTTCTTGTATTATCCAATTTAAAAAGATAAAAGAAGAGATAAGTAAAAGAAAGAAAAGTAAAGATAAAAGAAAAATATAGAGAGGTTTAGAGAGACAATGGGGGCAGATGCTCAGGAAAAAGTATTAGCCAGGTAAGACAACACAGGAAGAGGTATATATTAAAAGGTCTTCTTTTATTCTATCTAGTAATTTTTAAATATTTTATTGGATAATTTTAATTTACATTTCAAATGTTATCCCTTTTCCCGGTTTCCTGTCCATAAACACCCTATGTTATCCCCCCTCCCCCTGCTTCTATGAGGATGTTCCTCCCACCCACCCGTTCCTGCCTCCCCTCCTTGACATTCTCCTACACTGGGACATCTAGGCTTGGCAGGACAAAGGGCTTCTCCTCCCAGTGATGTCCAACAAGGCCATTCTCTGCTACGTGTGCAGTTGGAGCCATGGGTCTGTCCAAGTCTACGCTTTGGATGAGGACTTAGTCCCTGGGAGCTTTGGTTGGGAGTATTGATGTTCTTATGGGTTACAAACCCCTTCAGCTCCTTCAATCCTTTCTCTAACTCTTCCAATGGGGACTCAACTCAATGGTTGTCTATGAGTGTCCACCTCTGTATTTGCCATGCTCTGGCAGAACTTCTCAGGAGACAGTTACATTAGGTTCCTGTCAGCATGCATTTCTTGGCATCAGCAATATTTCTTGGTTTGGAGGCTGTATATGGGCTGGATTCTCAGGTGGGACAGTCTCTGGATGGCCTTTCCTTCAGTCTCTGCTCCAAACTTTGTCTCTGTATTTCTCCTGTGAGTATTTTGTTCTCCCTTCTAAGAAGGAATGAGGAATCTGCACTTTGGTTGTCTTGCTTCTTGAGCTTCATGTGGTCTGAGGATTTCATCCTGGGTAATCTGAGCTTTGGGCTAATATCCACTTATCAGTGCATGTATATCATGTGTGGAATTTTGTGTTTGGGTTACTTTACTGAGGATGATATTTTCTAGTTCCATCCATTTGCCTATGAAATTCATGAAGTCATTGTTTTTAATAGCTGAGTAGTATTCCATTGTGTAGATGGACCACATTTTCTGTATCCATTCCTCTGTTGCAGGGCATCTGGGTTCCTTCCAGCTTCTGGCTATTATAAATAAGGCTGCTATGAACATAGTGGAGCATGTGTCTTTGTTATATGTTGGGGCATCTTTTGGGCATATGCCCAAGAGAGGTATAGCTGGGTCCTCAGGTAGTTCAATGTCCAATTTTCTGAGGAACCTCCAGACTGATTTCCAGAATGGTTGTACCAGTCTGCAATCCCACCAGCAATGGAGGAGTGTCCCTCTTCCTCCACATCCTCGCCAGCCATTTGCTGTCCCCTGAGTTTTTGATCTTAGCCATTCTGACTGGTGTGACAGGGAATCTCAGGGTTGTTTTGATTTGCATTTCCTTGTCTATCTAGTATTTTTAATTATGAATGAGGATCTGAATATAAAAAATAAAGTTGTACATACAAATATAGAAGGAATCCAAACAATTGCTCCATAGTCATGACTCGCTCACTTAATTACATTAACATTTTGCTGTTTTTTGATTCGTGTTCCCATGTATGTTCAGTGTGTACATGCATAGGCAAATTTAATAATGTGCTTTACAAATTAAACTATCAACTAATCTTATGAACCAAAAGGTAGTACATTTAAGTAACCAACTGAGTTCATAAAATTGGATCTGGACTTCACCATACATATAAAGTAAAACCACTAAAAAGTAAAATTACATTAAACTTTAAACAGATGCATCTCAAAGCACTATGAAAGAAATGTGACAAAACAAACCTGTGTCACCTAAACTTGAAACATGTTCTCAAAAAGCATAACTAATGCAGCAAGACAAAATGCATACCTTTTGCTTTGAAACTGTTTGAGGTTTTATAATTTACTATGCTTGGAATACATTTTCAATGAATGTACGTCAGTGGGGTTTTAAAATATAGTTTCTAAAAGAAAATTATATGACATAATTGAGAATAAAAACCTGAGAACATAAATATTTTCATATATATATTAGGAGTTCAAAGATAGAAAATATCCCAAGAATAACTGGGCTTTGCCTCTATTACATAAGACTCCCTTATCTCTGCATAGAACTCTTTGTAAGTCAGTGTTGAAATACACTGGCATGGCATACCCAGTTAGATTAAAAGCAGCCAGAACACAGGCAGAACAGATACAAAAGGCCTAACTTAGCAGTGGTAGTAGCCCAGGAGGAGAGAAGTCATCGTCAATATCATATGTTCTCCATAGACTGGCAAGCCTAGATTGTTTCAGGCTGGTATTTGGACACAGGACATGTGCGCTTTTGGGTGGTCCATATCATCACAAGGCAGAAGCATGTCTGGGATTATAGTGATGTTGAGATATCTGTTTCCTTTTGAAGCACAGGCACAGTATGTGAATGTCCATAGTCGGTAAGGAAGGTGTCAAGTGCTACACAAGCTGCCATGCTGTGAGCTGCAACAGATTGTTTCTTAGAGTAGGGCCTGATTTCTACCAAAGACCTTGGATATTAAACAAGACATAAGACAGAAATCAGACAATATGGATAGTGCCATTGTCATTTAGAAATCTGCTATCATTATTACTTCTCAAAAAAGAATAAAATAATCCATACACCTCCTTATAAGCACCCATCACTACCCATCCTTTCACTCACCCACCCCCCCAAAAAAATAAAGTAGAATTCAGTTTGAATAATTAAGGAGTTTATTAGACTTACTTGCAAAGTATGGGTGAGGGCTTGCCTACAGGAGCAGCATAGGTAACCCAAAAGCAGCTGCACTAGAAAGTCTAGCCTGGTATGGAAAATCACTTCCCCATAGCTGCATAAAGTCTTATCAGTTAATGTTTTCCCAGTCTGTATGCTGTATCCTCATACCTTCCGGGACTCCTCCTCAGGCCTTGTGCACACTGAACTGGCTTCTTCAAATAAATCTCTCTCTTTGATTTGAAAATAATTATCTTTTTCCCACCCCTTCAAAGCATTTTTGAATTTTTCCTTTTCCTGAAAGAATATTGACTATAATTGCCTAAAATCTAATATGTCCTTAATGTCTATTGTAAACTCTATGTTTTTAAATTCAGTTTTGTGGGGGCTCAGGTTTTGTCAGTTTCACACAGACTAGAATCATCTGAGAGGAGGGAATCCCAGCTGAAACAAAGCTTCTAAAAGATCGGACTGCTCTGAGATGCTTACAGGCAGGATGCTAGCATAAGTGTCCGCCACGCAGCAGCTGACTATATCAGATGACGAGGCCAACAGTTTAGACAGAGATCAGGGAGTTTTGTGGAAGTGTTGGTGGAAGGACTGAAGAGCTCAAAGGGGATAGGAACTCCACAGGAAGATCAACAGAGTCAACTAACCAGGACCCTTGGGGGCTTCCAGAGGATGACCCAGCAACCGAAGAACAAACAGGAACTGGACCTAGGCCTCCTTGCATAAATAGCAGATGTGCAGCTTGGTCTTCATGTGAGTTCCCCAACAACTGGAGCAGATGCTGCTCCTGACTCTGTTGTCTGCTTGTGCATCCTGTTCCCCAACTAGGTTACATTGTCTGGCCTCAGTGGGAGAGAGTGTGATTAATTCTGCAGAGTCTTGATGTGCTATGGTAGGTTTGTACCCTCGGGAGCCTCCCCCTACGCAGAAAAGAAGGCAAGGGACTGGGGGAGAAGGCCATGTGAGGGGCAACTGAGACGAAAGGGGGCTGTAATAGGGATGTAAAGTGAATAAACAAAGTATTTTTAAAAAAGATTGAGGTATAGGTAACTCTGTAGAAAGCATTTTCCTAACAATTGTGGAAAGGCCCAGCCTATTGTAAATGAGGAAACCTTTGGGCTGGTGGTCCTGGACCCTATAAGGAAGCAGGATAAGAAAATCATGCAGAGCAAGCCAGTAAACAGCACCAACTCCATGGCCTCTGCATCGACTCCTGTTTTCAGGTGGCCACCCTGTTTGAGTTGCAGTCCTGGATTCTTTCAGTGATGCACTCTGGATGTAAAAGTGTAAGCCAAATACACCCTTTCCTCATTAACTTGTTTTTGGTCATGGTGTTTCATCATAGCACTAATAACCCAAAGTAGAACTGTTGCTAAGTTACTTCATTAGTACACATTAGTACTTCAACATATAAACGTAGAGAGACAAAAATAGCTCCCAATAGATTATTATAAATTGCAGCAATTACAATAGAAATAGAACTTGAACATTATTAAAAGAAGACACAAAGCATTCCACTGTACAAAGACAAAAAGTTGCATTCCACTGGAAAAAGACAGCTTCTTCAACCAATGATGTTTGGAAAACTGGATGTCTGCATGTAGAAGAATGCAAATAGATCCATCGTTTCCCTTTTGTACAAAACTCTGTCAAAGTGGATCAGACTTCAGCATGAAACCAGATACCCTGAAGCTTATAAAAGAGAAGGGGGAGAATAACCTTGAATGGTTTGCCACAGGTGAGGACTTTCTGAACAGGACACCAATAGCACAGGCACTAAAATCAACAAGTCATAAATGGGACCTCATGAAAAGCACATGCTTCTGTAAGGCAAAGGATAGTGTCTTTTGGAAAAGGTGCCAGGCTCCAGAATGGGAAAACATTTTTACAAACATCATGTTTGATAGAGGACTAATTTTCAAACTGCATTAAGAACTCAAGAAACTAGACACCAATAAACCAATAATCTAATTAAACAATAGATTACAGATCTAAACAGAATTCTCAATAGAGGCCTTTCAAATGGCTGAGAAACAGTTAAAGAAATGTTCAACGTGTACCTTAAGGAAATAAAATTCAAAGCTACTTAGAAATTCCATCTAATACCTATCAGAAGAGATGAGATCAATAACAAGGGACAGCTCATGATGTCAAGGATGTAAAGCAAGGGGAACACTCCTCCTTTGCTGGTGGGAATATGAACTTGTATAGCCATTATGAAAATCAATATGAATCCTCAGAAAATTGTGAATAGATCTACCTTAAGACCCAGCTATACCAATCTTGGGAATATACCCAAAGGATGCTCTATCATACCACAAGCACACTTCCTCCACCATGTTCATTGTAGCTTTATTCATAGTAGCCAGAACTGGAATCAACCCAGATCATTCCCTCAACAGAAATGTGAATAAACAAATGTAGTACATTTATCCAATGGAATATTACTCAGTTGTTTAAAAAAATCACATCGTGAAATTTGCAGACAAATGAACAGATCTAGAATCAATCATCTTGAGTGGGGAAACCCAGACCCAGAAAGACAAATATGGTATGCATTTCCTTATTAGTGAATATTAACCATTATGGAAATAATAACCAAGCTACAATGAGTAGACCCAAAGAAGTTGGGTAAAAAGGAAGGGTCTAGGAAGGACACATGGATCTCCCTGTTAGGGGAAATAGAGTAGATTTTGTGGGTTGACGAGGGGTAGTAGGAGATGGAAACTGGAAAAATCAGATTGGGAGATGGCATGGAGGGAGAAAGCTGGAGTTGGGGGAAGGGGCATTTCGGGAGTGGTGATGAAGCTTACTACAGTGAAAACTCCATGGAAACTGTGAACATGTTCCTCATGAACACTTTTAGTAACAGAGAAGAAACTCTCCATTGGCTATCTCATGTAGCCTAGAAAGTCTTCCAATGGTATGACTGGGCTATAATCAATTGAGTTGTTCGTTAAATTGGTTCCATGGAAATTCCAAAACAATCCGGGCTGATGTAAGGACTAAGGCTTGCTCTCCACATACTGACAAAAGGGATCTGCATTGCCAAGAACAACATCCACAAAACTCACTAAACATGAAGATGTCAAACTGGTGCATGCATGGAGCCCTACTTTGTAGCCTATGTCTGTGGGAAGATACTTTTCAGGCTACCAGAACAGAAACATGGAAACCAACCAAGCCACAAATACTTTTAAATTTGTTTTTTGTTTTCAATACATCAGGACTGAAGTTTCCCCTTCATTTATTCTTCCCAGGCTGACATCACCTTCAGTTGCCTCCAGATCCAGTCCTCCTCTATTTCCCTTCAGAAGAGAGCAGGCTTCCCAGGGATATCCACTAAACATGGCATAACAAGTTCGATAAGACTAGACACAAACACTCATACATCGTATGACTTACAGACCTGTTCTACAAGTAGGAACCCATACCCAACACTGCTTGGGTAACCAAGAAACAAAAACTAGATAGGTCAGAACCCCAAAACAAAAAAAGCCAAAAATCAAAAATCAGTCAACCAATCAACCAACCAACCAACCAACCAAACAAACAAACAAAAAACCTGCTGATCTCAAAAAAATATTAATGAACTGATTCCTAATGTTATGCTGCTATGCTCACAGATCATTGTCTTATAAAGTAATCATCAGAGACATAAGACAAACTCCAGTATCAGACAGGAACAACTACAGAGACCTACAGCCAGACATTGTGGAGAGAGAGAATCTAAAAGGGATATTCAATCAAATCCCTCCCCTCCGAACTCAAGTAACCCCACACAGAGGAGGAAGAAGAAACTCTAGGAATCATAGGGGATGGAAAACACAAGGAAAACAACTAAGCAAGGCACATATGAGTGCACATATGGTGAAACAACCAGCAAGGGGCCTAGATGGATCTACATAAAGTCCTCTACACATATATTACAGCTATTAACATAGTATACCTTTTAAAGATTTACCTATTTGTTTTATGCATGAATACTTTATCTCCATGTACATCAGCAAGTTGGAAGAGGGCATCAAATCCCAGTATAGATGGTATTGAGCCATCCTGTAGTTGCTGGGAATTGAACTCAGGACTCTGAAAGATCAGACACTGCTCTTAACTACAGAGCCATGTCTCCAGACCAGCTTAGTCTTTTGTTTTAAATTGGACTTCTGACTGTGAGAACTAATGGGTCTCTGACTCTTGTACCTGCTCTTGGGACTCCTTTCCTCCTGTTAGGGTGTGGTGTCCAACTTCAATACAAAACTTTGTGCTTCATCTTATTATGTTCTATTTTGTCATGTATGGTTACTATGTCTTAAAAGCTTGATATTTTCTAATGAGAGACAGAAAGGGAGTGGATCTGGAGGGGATAGAAGTGGAGGAGGAACTTGGAAGAGTGAGGGTAGAGAAAACAATAACCAAGATATATCGTATGAGAAAAGAACTTATTTTCAAGTTTAAAAAATTAGTTGTTCACATTCTACTTTATTGAGATGACCCCTTTGTGGGAAACAGTTCTTAGAAAATGTAAACTAAATTCTGGACTCCTTGTCACTAATGGAGCTGTTTAGCACGTACAAGCCTTTCTGGGGAAAATACAATCTTTCTTCTCTTCTCTTCTCTTCTCTTCTCTTCTCTTCTCTTCTCTTCTCTTCTCTTCTCTTCCTCTTCCTCTTCCTCTTCCTCTTCTCTTCTCTTCCTCTTCCTCTTCTCTTCTCTTCTCTTCCTCTCTTCCTCTTCCTCTTCTCTTCTTCTCTTCTCTACTCTTCCTCCTTCTCTCTTCTCTTCCTCTTCCTCTTCCTCTTCTCTCTCTTCTCTTCCTCTTCTCTTCTTCTCTTCCTCTTCTCTTCTCTTCTCTTCCTATTTCTTCTCTCTTTCTTCTCTCTTCTCTTTCTTCCCTTCTCTCTTCTCTTCTCTTCTCTTCCTCTTCTCTTCTCTTCCTCTTCTCCTTTCTCTTTTCTTTTCTTCTTTTCCTTTCCTCTTCCTCTTTCTCTTCCTCTTCTCTTCTCTTCTTCTCTTCCCTTTTCTCCTCTCTTCTCTTCTCTTCTCTCTTCTCTTCTTCTCTTCTCTTCCTCTTCCTTTTCTTTCTCTTCTCTTCCTCTTCTTTTCTCTTCTCTTCTCTTTCCTCTTCTCTTCTCTTCTCTTCTCTTCTCTTCTCTTCTCTTCTCTTTCTCTCTTCTCTTCTCTTCTCTTCTCTTCCTCTTCCTCTTCTCGTCTCTTCTCTTCCTCTTCTTTTCTCTTCTCTTCTCTTTCTTCTCTTCTCTTCTCTTCTCTTCTCTTCTCTTCTCTTTTCTTCTCTTTCCCCTACCCTCTCCCTCTTTCTTCCCTGTGGCTACTCTGTGTATGTGTATATGTGTATCTGTGTATACATATGCATACGTGTGCTTGTAAAATAATAAAATTGGTATATGTTTCAAGAAACAAGAAAGTGGTATTCAAGGACAGTTATTGTGTCAGAAGTTATCTTTTGAAAAAGACCTGAAGAAAAAGTAGGAATGTAGACCAACTATTAAACTGGTATGCAAAGAGAATCAAGGAGTTTTGGTAACATTTTCATATATATACAATTTTGTGAGGGGAATTCTTATAATTGTTTTTAAGCCTTAAGCAAAAATGTGTCACATAACACATTTCTATAGATAAAATTAAAAGTATTCTGGTGATTGCTCTAGCAGAAGATAGAAAGTGTATAAAAGTCACAGAATGAATTAAAAAAGATTATATATGTTTCATAATAGTCATTGTATGTGCTATTAGTATAATAATTGTACCCATTCATAATGTATCTACTTAACAATAATTATGGAAAAACAGCTGTGTAATCTGTACAAAACGTACAAGGACTAATCTTCCCCTGGAGGATCCTGCTTTCCTTTATGTTCCATAAAACATGGTTTAATTTTTGCCAAATAATTGAAACTTTTTTATATCTTTGCCAAACATTTCCTTTTCTGGGATTTAGCTCAATGAGGAACCAACATTTATTCCCAATACACTGAGGACTAAGAAACTCCCTTTCCAGAGTAAAGCATGGCTTGCTCTGTACAGGGAGAATACAGCCCACTACAAACACACAACAAAACACAGTGAACACCCAAAGCCTCCGCTCAGTGCCTTCAATCAGCCGAACTCCCATTGACTTCAAAGGGAGCCCAAAAGAGATATGGTGGGGAAGTGAGTTGGCAGCCATGCTGACACATCCTCAAGGCACGGTGTGTTAAAAACACAAACCTTTCACGAAGCTAAGTGCCAACAAATAATACTTTAGCATTTTCAAAGGACTTCCCAATGGTCTAATTAAACTTTATGAGGTCAATCAGTATTATTAGCCTGGTTCAGTAGATAAGGAAATGGAAACACAGGAAGGTCAAGTGATGTGCCCAGGCATTCAGAGTTCAGCAGTGTTCGACACATCAGTGTTTGAACTCCAAGGGCCTGACAACCAAGGAATGCTTCAGTCATTCATCCTGTTCCCCTTACTGAGATTTATCAGCCACTTTGATGGACATTCTTTATAGCTACTATAGGTGTGATTTAACATCTGAAGGTGAGGGTACTCACTGCACATCCAAAAAAGCAACAACAATTTCTTATCAAATAGCTGCACATCAGGGCTGGATTAGAGCAGAGAGGACTCAAGTGAATGTGAAAATCTGTTGATGGAAAACTTTAAAAGTAATTAACACATTGCTCATATATAAGTTTCCCCCTGTATAACCTAGTGGTAAGTATGAGAACATACATTTTTCATCATGAGTAAAGCCATTATAAATCCTTAGAGCTCCCATCAACTGGCATACATTTTCTCAAACTGTATCACCAGAAGAGGTCATTTAGAACATCATTAAGTCAAGCTGTTACATTAAAATGACATAACCCAAAGCTGTACCCTCAGACCAAATTGGTCAATTACCCACAGCTCATTGACTGCTTACTATTAGCTTAAAGGCCATCTTCTTAATAGAGATGCTGGAATAATAGAGTATAATTTACCCATTATTAATATCTTTACTGCAAGTTCATGCAAGAACCACCATCAGTGGTTAGAGAAAGTACACATTGTATTTTTAATCCCTGGGCATAAACTTTTAGAGACAGAGTTAAGGATTAAAAGTGAGTTTTATATTTTGAAAACAGAATTCCTTTCTTAAAAGTCAGAAGCTGTATTTACATATTGGTTCACCCTAGTATTGCAGAGGAAATTACTTCAAGCCTCCGAGAGTCTAACTTCTAATTGAGATATTTTTCATGTCTTTTATCTAATAAAAATTAAGAAAATAAATCTTTCCCTGTTGAACTATTGTGGGCGTTTTATTTGTTTTGTTTTGCTTACGATTGTGTCTGACCATGTAGTACAGGCTAAACTCCAACTCAGCAAAATTTTATTTCACCCACCAGAATTCTGAAGTTACACACATGTATTATCAGATCCAGCAAAATATTAATTTCTTAATATGCAGGTGATATCTTTTAGTTTCCCTTAAAAATGTGACAATGAAATATGGATTAACATTAGATTTCCATCCTCTTCCTCTTCAGGGTGCAGGAGAATTCCTATGATTTTGGTTTTGAAACAATGTGCAGCCTTAGTGAATACGATGTCATTAACCCAGGAATTAGCTTTCCTAAGTAAGTTATAAATTATGCAAGTTCTGTCACTTTCTCCATGTACTTGAGGGCTCATCTCTTCTGTAGTCTTTTTATATGACTGTTAAAAGTAGGTGAAGGTGCACACAACCAGGCTTAAGTGTTGGGGCTGAATCATCTTAGGTTTCAATTCCAGTTTAGCTGTTATCTAGCAAGATAGCCTTGGACGAGCTGCCTAACCTCTCAGGGTTCTAGTGCATCACATGTAAAATTTGAATGTTTTGCCCCATTGTTATTTTGTATGAATTAAGCTTAATACGGTCTTAGCACAATACCTATCAATTACTTGGAATGAAGCCAGGGCTCAATAGATGTCAATTGTGCCAGAATAAACATAGTAGAGCTTGGTCAACTCATCCTTTCTCATTTTTTTGTTTAATATTTGTTTTTAATTAATTCATTAAGACATACATTTATTTATTTATTTATTACTTTGTTTGTTTGCATCACAAATCCTGCTCACCCTCCCAGTCCTTCCCTCCATGATTCTCTCCTCCCACCCCTGTTGTCTCCTTCTCCTCTGATAGTGTAGGACCCACACTCCCCCCTGTATCCTCCCACTCTGGTACATCAGGTCTCTGCCAGATTAGACACATCCTCTACCCCTGAAGCCACACAGGGCAACCATGAAGACTTAACTGCCTGTCTGCTAGATACATGCTGGGGCACCTCTCTCCAGCCCGTGTAATGATTTTTTGTTTGGTGGTCTCAGATTCTGAGCGCTCACAGTAGTCCAGGTTGACTGACTATGTTGGTCTTCCTGTGAAGTTCTCATCTGCTTCCGGGCCTTCAATCCTTCCCCCGACTCTTCCATGTGTATCCCCAGTCTCTATCTAATGTTTGTCTGTGATTAACTGCTCCTGTTTCAGTCATCTGGTAGGTAGAGCCTCTCAGAGCACAGTTATGCTAGGCTTCTATCTGTGAGCATAATAGAGTGACATTAATAATGTCAGGGGTTGATGCTTGCCCAGAGGATGGGTTTGTAGTTGGGTGGGTTATCGGTTCATTATTCTTTTCTTCTCTGCTCCATTCCTGCATTTCTTTTAGATAGAACAAATTTTGACCTAAAAGTTTTGTGGGTGAGTTGGTGTCCCTATCTTTCCACCAGGGGTCCTGCCTGGCTAGAAGAAGTGAGTGGCCTCTTTAGGTTCCATGTCCCCACTGCTAGGGATCTCAGCTAAGATCCCCTGCATTGACTCCTGGGAGCCTCCCCTATCCCAGGTCTTTGCTACTTCCTTGAGATTCTCCCCTCCCCATTACCCAAGGCAGCTGCAGATTTCCATTCATTCTCCTGGCCCTCTGGGTCTCTCTCCTGTCTCTCCTGGCACATGATCCTACCCCCCATTCCTCTCTCCCCTCCTCCTTTCCCCACAGGCCCCTTCTTCCCTCTGCCTTCTGTGACAATTTTGTTTCCCCTTCTAAGTGAGAGTCAAGCATCTTTGCTTGGGCCTTCCTTCTTGTTTAACTTCTTTGGATCTGTAGGGTGTATCATGGGTATTCTGAACTTTACAGCTAATATCCATTTATTAGTGAATACTTGCCATGCCTGTCCTTTTGTGTCTGGGTTACCTCATTCAGGATGATATTTTCTAGTTCCATACATTTGCCTGCAAAATCTATGCAAAAGTACTTGTTTTT
The DNA here is from genome assembly GCF_011064425.1 of Rattus rattus. NCBI lineage: Eukaryota > Metazoa > Chordata > Mammalia > Rodentia > Muridae > Rattus > Rattus rattus. The sequence continues at coordinate 217,477,473 of NC_046154.1, forward strand.
AATGGCTAAATAATGTTCCATTGTATGAATCACATTTTCTGTATCCATTCTTCGGTTGATGGGTATCTGGATTCTTTCCAATTTCTGGCTATTATGAATAAAGCTGCTATGAACGCAGTGGAGTATATTTTCCTGGGTATGATGAAGCATCTTTTGGGTATATGCCTAGGAATAGTATAGCCAGGTCTTCAAGTAGAATTATTTTCATTTTCCTGAGAAGTCGCTAGATTGATTTCCTGAGTGGTTGTATGAGTTTGCATTGCTATCAGCAGTGGAAGAGGTTCCCCTTGCTCCACATCCTCAATAGCATGTGTTGTCCTTTGAGTTTTTTTAACTTAGCCACTTTAAATGGTATAAGGTTGTTTTGATTTGCATTTCCCTGATGACTAAGGATGTTGAATATTTCTTCAAGTGTTTTTTGGCCATTAAAGGTTCCTCTATTGAGAATTCTCTGTTTAGTTCTGTCCACCATTTTTAATTGGTTGTGTGTGTGTGTGTGTGTGTGTGTGTGTGTGTGTGTGTGTGGTGTCTAAGTTATTGAGTTTTTTATGTATTTTGGATTTTAACCCTTTGTTGGATGTAGGTTTGTAGGTTAGTGAAGATCTTTTCCCAATCTGTAGGCTGCTATTTTGTCCTGTTGACAGTGCCCTTTGCCTTACAAAAGCATTGTAGTTTCATGAGGTCCCATTTCTCAATTGTTGATCTTAGAACCTGAACCATTGGTGCTCTGTTCAGGAAATTGTCTCTTGTCCCAATGTGCTCAAGATTATTTCTCACTCTCTCTCCTATTAGATTTAGTGTATTTGCTTTTATGTTGAGGTCCTGGATCCACTTGGACCAAAAGCCTTACTGATTTCTTTCTTTCTTTTTCTTTCTTTCTTTCCTTTCTTTCTTCTTTCCTTCCTTCTTTTTTCTTTTGATTGTTTCATTTATTTACATTCCAAATGTTTTCCCCTTCTCAGTCCTCCATCCAAGAGTTCTTCATCCACAACCCCTTCCTTTTGCCTCTAAGTAGGTACTTCTCCCACACCTACCTACCCCCTTCACCCACACTCCCACCCCTATTCACATCGCCCTCTCATCCCTCTTACTTAGGGCATCAAGTCTCTACAGGATTAGGTACATCATCTCTCACTGAAGTCAGACAAGGCAGTCCTCTGCTACATATATGCTGGGGGCTTTGAAGCAGTCCATGTATGCTCTTTGGTTCATGGTTAGTCTTTGGGAGCTCCCAGGGGTCCATGATAGTCAATACTGTTGATCTTCCTTTGGGATTGCCTTCCCTTTCAGATCCTTCAATCCTTCCTCTAACTCTTCCATCCCAACTTGGGATGCATCCCATGAGTGAGCGCCAAACCCTGACACTATTACTGATGCTATGCTGTGCTTGCAGACAGAAGCCTAGCATGTGTGTCCTCAGAGGCTCTATCAGCAGCTGACTGGGACAGATACAGATATTTACAGCCAACGACTGGACTGAGGTCTTACTGATTTCTTTACAAACAACTATTCATTAAGCACTTTTAAAATTTTTAGTCTATTCTCAGACTAGGTAGTTTAAGTAAAATTCTAGTTTGTATCCTGGATGAGATAACAAAAAAGAAAATTGTTCCTATTTTCAGGCATTAAAGTTATTGTGGAAAAGAGAAGATAATTTAAGTAAAAATTTTGAAGAAACTGTGACATTATCGTGAAAATAACAATGCTGTTTTTCATGAAATAGAGTGATTGTAATATCAAAAGGTATAAATATTAAGAGTGGTATCTTCAAGGGAAGATTGGACATGTTAGTAGTCACTGAACTGACCAAAGTCTGAAGATCATTTTAATGAAGAAGTAAATCATCATTTGAGCCATGAAAATTTGGGGTCTTCATTACTAAAGCATATTTGCTGCTAACATTACTAATATAACCATTAGTGTCTGTAGAAGAGTTATATAATATTGTATGTTTTGCCCATAAATTGTAATTATTGCTTAAACCAAAAACTGGTGCTTTCATAAAATCTAAACTGACTCTACAAAAATCTATAAGGAAATATTTAAATCAAATATGTTTAAAATTTATTCATGAAACACTAGGTCCAGAGTAAACAGGGAGCTTTTGAACTCTAATGGTATGAAATGGGAAAGATTTAATCACAGGAATGTCTTGTGCACTATAGAACTGCTTCATTCAAAACTTGGTGCCAATTTTCTCATTGTCCAAAATAGTAGGTTGCAAATATGTCATTTTCATCATGAAAATCTAAAGATTCAGTTCCAAAGTTATTCTCCAGTAAGAATTATGTATATCTGGACCAGAATTCTGAGACCATCCTCATTCATAGCCTCCAGCCAAGAGTAAAAAAGGAATAGTGTTCCAATAACATAGTTTCTGAGACTACTTATACTTAGTTTGGTAAAAGCCAGTTCATATATATCTATGAGAATAGGTTAGTAGTGATTCTTTGGAAGGCTCTATAGAATAATAAATTAAAGGTTAAATTTATTTAGAACAGATTCATCATCAATTTCTATATATGTAGTAGTCACTGAGTTTACAAATATGAATACAAATGTCACTCCTTCATTATATTATCATATTTTCTGAAGTAAGTTTGCCCTGGGTTTGATAAGATGAGGGTGATAAGTGAAAATATGATGTTTTAGAAACTCAATTGTACAATGCACTTCATTGTGCTAAAAATGGCTTCATAATTAGGTTTAAATGTCTGGTTATGCCTCTCTCAATAAAGACATTTGATATCTCAAACATTTAACTAACATACCCCATTTCAAGTTATATCCTGGTCAGTTAGATGGGAAAACATGGGCACCCTTCCTCCTGGGTGAGATTGTCAACTGCATAATTTACTAGAATCTCTTCATAAGTCTCAATGCATTATATTCTCATACCTGTAATAAATGAATTCTTGGTGTAGACACCACAGATGGAATAGCTATCCCAAGTGGGGTGGCAGTTGCCTAATGATAACATTTTCCAGTGGCATCTCAAAGGTAAATTAGAGGTAGGCTCATCTACTAAACTGATTTCAACTGAGAGAAATTAAATAATAGTTCTCTCCTTAAGTACACCTTTGCTTTCTGATTTCTGTGTTCTTAGCATATTTTATTCATTTTTGTGTTTGTTGTGTATTTGAATGTGTGGGAACACACTATGCAAGCGTGTAAATCAGAGGACATCCTGAAGAAGTGGGTTTTCTCCTTCCATCCTGTGGTGTTTATTTGGCCAATCCCCTTAGGCTATGAGTCTCAGTAGCAAGCAAGTAAGCATCCTTACCCATTGAAACATCTCACTCTGGCTCAAATTATTCTATTTTGTTTATTTTCTCATTATTTATCATTGATCTTGCTGTACCTATTATAAATTGAAATATATCATAGAAATTTATGTTTGTAAAAAAAAAAAGTAATCCACCGTCTTACAGTTTCAGACACTGAAGAGGTGATATATCTTTCTGTGGGTGGACAGACACTTAAGATGTGCACAAAGAGACACATTTGCAATTAAATGTCTACTTCAGTCAATGAGACCACAACAAAGCCCAATCCATTAACAATGCCTGCATTAAATCAGTTCTGGTGTCAGGTTCAACCAAGCCTGGACATTTTCATTCTTGTCAGTCTTCTGTCCTGTCTGAACTCCTGCTATTAAAGTTGTTACCTTTGCTGATGGAATGGGAGTGACACATATGATGTGGAACCTGCCAGGGTTTTGCTGTCCTGTGTGTGTGCTCCTAGTGTCTTAGAAGTAGCTGTACCTGTAAGAGATTGGGCCCAGTGTAGTCTTTAAAGCAAACAGAATGATCTCATGAAAACTGGCCATCTCCCAGCTCTCCTGCCGCTACCCAACTTCATAATTCACAGGAATGGAATGTTGCTCTGCCGACACTTTTCTCACATGAAATACCTATTGGATTTCAGCTTGTCTATACCAGTGTCCCTGAAAATTTTTAGGGAAATATATTTCTGGGGCTGGATGGATCTGTTTATGTTTCCTCGGGGCTCAGTCCCTCAACGAATTTTCATTGCTATCTCCAATATATTTAGAAAAAAAGAGAAGTTGCCAGACAATGTCCTCTGTTCTGTAAAACGGGATTGAAGCACAAGGAACTTTAACATAAAAACTATAACTCTGTGATATGAATAATCTTAAATCCCATCCAGAAAACTATTTCATAAATTCTTTGCTAGGAAAGATAGGGTTTTACCATCTAATATCAGGAACAACTGTATGTCAGGCTGCCAGATAAATATTTACAACACATTCAAATTTAGCTGAACTTATATGACTTCAATCAGTGGAACTGTTTCCAGACTCAAAGGTCACCAAAGCTGTTATCAGGACTCCTGAGATAGCTGCCACAATCAAAATCATGTTGGAAGCCAAATGCCACACACTTTAGGCTTCCTTGAGTCCTCAATAGCTGATAGGAAGATAATCTCCTTCTTTCTGTCCAAGGAAAACACCTTTCACTCCCCTCCCTCCTCCTCTTCAATGACCCAATCCCTTTTTCGTCCAGTTGAAGAGTGTAGCCAACTCCCGGAAGCTACTGTGTCTTTGTGTCCTGGAATGTGCTTTTCAAAATGTTTAGGCTGGAACTTGAAGGGTATGAACTAGTGTGACCATTGGGAGGGGAGCAAAGAAATCTCACAGTAGCAGGCTCTGAGCCAAATGTCCAGGGTAAAGTTATCTGCCTTAAAAAAATGTTAGAAGGGTCATAGAGGTGCCCAGAGTGGGAACCTGCCAATTAAAGGAGTGTGAATGAGACTTATGGGGCTGGCCAGGGTGACAGGGTCACAGCCATCATCTGGCAGGAGACAATTCACAGATAGGTGTCTGACAGGGTAGCCAGAGTTCTCGGGAGCTTATGAATGATTCTTGGAACTAGGTTCTATGCTGCAAACTGTTTCATGCAGATTAGAAGTGCTACTTGCTGACTCCAAAGGTTATAGCAATTACAATGAGCACTTCATTTCCGTAAGAAATGGGCACTGGAACAGTTTAGTTAGTGGTCATGTGGAATAAGTAATAGAAGTAGGAAAATTTTAAAGTACCATATTTTCAGGGTTTCCATCTACTTCTTTGAAGATTTTACTTCAAAGAACTAAAAGTAAATTATAAAATTAGAAAACAACGCTCTGTCTTGGTAATAATAATGCTTCTGAACCTACGAGTGTTGTCTCTAGACGAGTCCTAGAGGACATAGGGTAATAGTGAATCTATTCATCCCATCTTATTAGGACTAGATTTCTCTTTAAATATGTGACCCATGAATTGCAATGAGGTGAAAGCCAAGCATGTTTCCTTGAGTGGTGTATTCAAATGGTCATGACCACTGACACCTTAAGTGTGTCTAGACCACTCTGAAACTAAATAAAACGGCATCAAAATAGGATGTTTCAGGGCTAATGTGCATAGCTGTGTTTTGATGTAATATTAATAAAAATTGGCATTTCATACTTACAGAAAATGCACAAGTCCTAAATTGCAAGGCATAAAGGCTTAAATAAGAAAACTTCTGAATTTAGATTCATGAACACTAACTTTACTCTTTCCATTCTTAACTGTAAACTAGTATCTTTAGGTAAAATTAAGAGCTAAGAGTTTAGAGTTCACTGTGTGAGAATTTACATGTGCTCTAAAAGCTTCCTAGGAATTAACTCATTTACTATCCAAACAAAACCTGTGTCGTGGATATTTTTATTAACATAATTTGAAAGATGAGTAGAAGTGAGGTAATTTGGGGGCTGAAGACACATCTCAGTTGTCGTAGAGCATTTGCCTAGCATGAATAAGGCTCTGGCTATGATCCTCAGCTTAAAATGAGTGAATGAGTGAATGAATGAATGAATGAATGAATGAATGAATTATTGGGTCCAGTTTAGAACTTGAAACAGGATTCAAGTGAGATAACTAAGCTCCAAAGCTGATGGTCAAGACATCTGCAACTATAAAATTGCCAGCTTAGTATTATAGTGGGTTACGCACACATACGCGTGCACATGCACATACACATATACAAACGTTTTCTCATTGGTTGTAGCATGACAGAAGTGTAAAAATAGAAAACAGAGCAACATGGCCTCACTTTGAAAAGCCTTCATTTCTTTATTACCTTTAAGATAGAATTCAGAAATGTCAACTTCATTCCAAAAGGTGTTTCCAACATCAGAAAATCAGTGTTCTATAATGATGAACTATTCTGCTGACGTGTTTTCACAGCTTAAAATGTAATAGGCATTTACTAAAACAAAACAATTATTACAGTGACACTTCAGTGTGGTAAGTTAAGCATTTGTTGTCAGTTCTCAGGAAGATAATTGATAGTTCTACTCTTATCTCAGGAGAATTGTCCACAGAAAGAAGAGGTTGGGAGGGTCTTACTTCTGGGTGGCCAGAGTGGTGTTAATGAAATGAAAGTAGTTTCTTCGCTAAAGCAGAAAGATAAACTGTGTTGTCGAATTGCTGGGTGTATTTTTACCACACAGAGGGGGTGTCAGCAAGCTCCTCCTAGCACGGAGACAACAGATTCATTGTGCCAAGACACAGCCTTCCAGACACCTGTCTAACGCAGCTACTTGAACACAATTTCCGTTCCTCTCCACGTGTTCTCGTCATCCTTTCCTTGATATCCGCACTAACACTTGGCAACATCCAGACATGGCTGCTGTTCGCAGCTCTTGGTGACATCTGCAAGACATCGGTTGGTCTGATTAGAACACACGTCTATCTTCCTAGATTCACAAGAAAAAAAATTGAATTCGACCTGGGAATTCAGCAGACCACTGGGAGGAAGCCAGCGCTGCTGGAAATGAGTTTTAAGTCTTCTTTGTCCTCCGGTCTTGAGCATTTCAACCTTTCTGATCACTCCCAGTTTTACCTGGTTCTACCATCATTACTTTAACATTTGGAAACCAATGCTTCCTCCTCCTTTTTTTTTTTTTTTTTTTGATAAGTCAGAAAATCTTTTTTTCAAAACATGCTGGCCTTTCCCAAGAGCCATTAGTAAAGCACTCTGGGTTTCTCCCTATTTTGCCTCATGTAGACTGATGCCAACAAACGGTTTGAACTGCGCGAGGGGATTGGAACCAAAGCAGAACTTGCCTAAGAAACAGAGTCAATTACTGAGCTCTCTCTCTCTCTCTCTCTCTCTCTCTCTCTCTCTCTCTCTCTCTCTCTCTCTCTCTCTCTCTCTCTCTCTCTGGGTCACCTGGGAGTCACTCCAAGTGTCAAAAGCACATCAGAGATAGAAAGTTCAAGATGGTGTACTCATTCTGATGCTAGATTTAGGAAAACTGGCAGACCCCGAGGCACGGAGAGCTGCACAAAATCTGTTTTGGCAGAAGCTTTCTCTCCCCACCCCCCAGTTGGGAGGAGGGGTGCTTGAAGAGTTATGGGAATCTGGCTTTCTCTCCTGCTGCAGAGAAAAAGTGAAGTAAATAACCAATGATGACTAGCCTTGGCTTTGAATGTCCAACATTTATTAAATGCACTCAGGCTTTCAGTAAAGAGAGTGATGACCCACAGGGCCATACGCATCATTTGTGGTGCTAAAATACTTAAGAATGAAGGTTGATTTTTGTACTAAGGTTTATGTGTGATTGAGAATTAATGTAAGGAGAGAGATCGTAGAGACCATGTTTCTGATTTATGGAAATTATATCTATAATAAAACTGATCTCAACAAAAAGCGATTGATTAATTGATTTTTCTTCTGTAGACAGCATGCAGAACATGACCTATCCAATGTCTTGTCTGACCCATATGCACTCCAGAACTGTTATTCTCTGCACTGGTTACTTCCCTCCCAACTGTCCCCAGCCTGAACAGAAGTATGTTGATTAATCATTTGTACCAGAAGATATCCTAGTTCAGTTGCGTGTGATGGTAAAGAGAAGGGATTACCATCCCTGGCAGTAATTTCACTAATTAAGTTCTATTGATTTTGAACAGACCAGTATGCAAGCTGTGGTTGACTAGATAGCCCCAGAGCTCATCCTGAGAGGAATAGCCTCATGTGCTCCTTCAGCATTCTCAGAATCCCAGAGCTCAATCACATCAAGTGAAACAGGGTTTGGGGAAACCCAAATTGCAAAGAACCAAGACAGCATATCTACCTCTTACACACGGCTACATCTAAGCATCGTTTGTGTTCTCTCTCACCATAAAGTAAACACACGGCAATTTGTTTTCAGCAGTTGGTCTTATGCCAGAGCATTTTATCTTGTCAGCCTCTAACAAATGCTACAGTAAGCAGGAAAATAAAAAATACTCAAGCTTCCCTCCTCTGCCATAAACTCCATGTGGTTACAATAGTCTCTGGTAAATTCCTCCTTTTCCCTTCAAACGGCCTCTCTAATCTAATGTCTCACAAATGGCCCATGGAGAAAATGCCAGATGTAGCCTTTATGTTCTGTTCTCTCAGGTGGTTGACTATTTTTGTCCAATCAATATCTACTGCTGGGTTGGATTTCAACACTATTTCAGGTTCCTATTCTATTTATATTCTTCCTAATAGTTTGGTTATTAAAATCAATTGAAGAACTCCAATTAAAATAGAGGTGAGCAGTAAAATGTCTGCTACATTGATCTAGTGAATAACTTCTCGTGATCATGGCTTTCGATGGTTTCAAATGGTTCATTTTAGTTTTATTCCCTTTCATTCCATGATCAGCAGGAAACAAGTGGATTGAATCTATACAAGAAACTGCAATATTCATTTTGAGAAGGTCTATGCTGTCTTAAAATTCTACACCCACAGGGATTTTCCTTTCCCTTATCTGCATTTGATGTTGACACATTTTCATTTCAACTTTATGAAGTCTGCTAGACACTTTTGGGATCAAGTTGTAAATAAGTTGTAGATTTAATTGTTTTTTAATCTCAATGTATAGTTATGTTGAACATTTTCATTCCCACACACGTGTGTGTGCGTGTGTGCGTGCGTGCGCGTTTGTGTATATTTATATATATATATATATCTCAATATACATTCATACATTCATACATATACACAATATATATGTATATATATATTCACACACTGTATATGCACATCACACACACACACACACGCACACACGCACACACGCACACACGCACACACGCACACACGCACGCACACGCACAAGCACACTGATTAAAATGCTCTTTAAAGAAATAATTAAATCATGGCTAATGTTTTTCCAACTTAAGGATTAGATTTCAATGTCTTAAAACAAACAAACAGCAGAACAGTGTTACCCATGATCAATGCCTGTGCTACTTACACTATTGGTACACTAGAATCTGGGATGCTTTGTCAGTTGATATGTAACCTGTCTATGGAATATTCTGAGTTCCAAATCTTGCAAATGAATACTGCAACACAGTAAATGAAAGCTAAATTTCTTTTCTAATCTAGTATTTTCTATCTTAAAACCATTTAGTCATTACTCAAAAAAAATCTCAAGTAGAAGACAAGTTAACTTGTCCAGATGTCGAGACTTGCCAGAGCCTGGCCGAATGATGCACATATGGAAGCTTGCACTGAGTCTGAAAGACTACGATCAAGAGTTTAAGTCCACTATTGGCGATCTAAAGATCTAAGAACGTTCAAGGCCAGTCTAAGCTACAAGAGATAATACCTTAAAACAAGCAAAACCAAACAAAAGGATTGCTTAAATGATATATGTCTCAGTCCTAAAGACTGTTTTAAACTTTTCTGACTACTCAGTGGTCAGCAATCGTACCATAAAAGATACTGGGACCCAGTTCATAAACCAAAGAAACCAAAAAGTGCCACTCCTTGAGAAACTCACCTCAAATATTTTATTTTGAAAACTAAAAACTGTCACTTAATACTACATTATTTAAGTAGTATTTACTTGTTTTTCTGTGCTTCATATTTAATTTTAAGCTATTATTCTATCTTAGATTGGGGCTAGCTGACAAAATCAAATATGAGAGGCTCTACGTTCTGTGATAGTCTGCTAAGACTAGTATCTAGTCTGCTTCTATTCTATCCACCTTTACTATAGATCTTGGGGAGGGAGGACCCAAGAGGCCCTCTTTATCTTCAGATATGTCATCATCAAAGTATCTTGATGACACATGGCCTTCTCTCGGGCCATCCCCTCACAATTCATTAAGAAAACTTTATCAAAAAGCATACCTCTAAAACTTGGTGATCAACAAAAGATGATTCTCCTAAAACATAAGATTTGCTTTAAAAAGAATTGAAATAACCATCTCAGATTCTAAATTAAGCTGTCAAAAAGGCTTCATTTCCTCATATAATATAACAAGCAAAGAATGAGATTATCTCTCTTTTCATTATTTAATGCGCTATATCTATCTGTGTACCTTCTCCATGTGTGTATCCTACTACAACATGTCTGTACTGCTCAATGACCTGTTCATACCAATCACATGCCATCCCTTTCTCCTGAGCACTCACTCTCTGTGGAAAGCAGAAATGAACATGGAGAGTAAGATGCTCAAAGTGCTTCTGGTTTGCTATGATAATAGGAATATTTTAAAAAATTGATACGATTCCTTGAGGCTTTAGCAAACAACCTTGGTTTCATTTGTCCCTCATCTTCCTTTTTCTGTTTTGCATTGACCTCCCTCTCCCCTTCCCAGTTGTAACTCCTTCACCATTATTCTGTTTCCCACTTCATATCATCTATATCCAGCTTTCCTCTGCCAAGGCCCATCCCCACCTATGACCCCTTTTACTTTTCGAGTTATATGTGATCCCTCCATGTTGTATACTCATGACTGAAGATTTGGAGCTAGGAACCATAGACAAAAAAGATCTCTAGGTCTGTGTTAGCTCACTCAATATTCTTTTCTAGGTCCCTCCATTTACTTTCAAATTTCACTATTTCAGGTTCTTTTGTTTTGTTTTGTTTTTACAATAAAAGAGTATTCCATTGTGTATGCGTACAACATTTTCATTATGTATCCATTGAAGGACATTTAGGTTGTTTCCATTTTCTGGCTATTTTTTTCTTTTTTTCCATCTTTATTAACTTGAGTATTTCTTATTTACATTTTGATTGTTATTCCCCTTCCCGGTTTCTGGGCCAACATTCTGGCTATTTTGAATAGGAGGCCATGTGCAATGTTAAGCAAGTTTCTATGAGGTAGGATGTCAAGTCCTTTGGGCATATGCCGAGGAATGGTATAGCTGGATCGTAAGGTAGATATATTTTACTCTTTGGGGATTAACACCGTGGTTTTCAGAGTTAGCTACCTCAGTTATATCCCCTCCAACAATGGTCGAGGGTTCCACTTTCTCCATCATTTGTTTTCAGTGACTTTGTTGAACTCAGCCATTCTGACTGGGGTGAGATGAGTTCTCAAAATTCTTTTAATTTGCATCTCTCAATTTGCTAAAGATGAAGAATTGTTTTTTAATGATCTCTAGGCTATCTTTAATCTGTTCTTCAGAGGACTCTCTGTTTAGACCCTGTTTGTTTTCTTTATTTGTTTGGTTTTTAAAATACTTTGTCTATACTGAATAGTAATCCTCTGTCAGATGTATAGCTGGCAAAGATTCTCTCTCATAATTCTGTAAGGTTTTTCTTCACTCAATTGTTTCTTTAGTTGTACAGAAACTTCTTAGTAATATGTGTTTCTTGTTGTCAGTTGTTTGATAGAGCCTCAAGAAACCATGATACCTTATATTTACCTAAACTATATGCAGTACGTGTGTGTGTGTGTGTGTGTGTGTGTGTGTGTATGTGTGTGTGTAAGTTAAGCCAAATGAGCAGTATTCCCCGCCAAAACTACAAACTAACACAAACCCCAGTTACAGGACAAAAAAAAATCATTTTTAATGGTAGGTCAGGTTGGTTCCAAAACAACATATTTTACCAATGTATCCTTTGGTTGTGTCTCAGTGGTTGAGGGTTGGCCCCTATTTTTGAAGATATTATATATTTCTGACACAGGATTTAGATGACTCAAGCAAGATATCACCTGAAAGATGGTCAAGATGGTGGTGTGTGTGTGTGTGTGTGTGTGTGTGTGTGTGTGTGTGTGTGTGTGTGTAAACAATAATAATCCCAGAAAAAGAAAGCAGAGGATTCTGTGAAAATTTAAAGAAGGGTAATTGGAAATGGTTTGAAGAAAAAGGGGGCCAGAATCATATAATTCTATTCTAGTTAAAGGAAGAAAAATAACTCTTGTTTATAACAAAGGGAAAAATTAGTGAAGAGGGAATAATATCATGTCAATTTTAAGTTTAGATCATGCATTTAGAGCATGGGTCATTCTAAAAGTACAATTGTTTTGTGCAGTTCCTTGTCACAGGTATTATGGCGTTCTTTCATTTTTTGGTTTTTTAAATTCCCCTCAATTTAGCTCCATGTATCTTTATCACACCTCCATAAGAGATCTTTGCACATCACATAGGCATTTCCGTCATCTTTGATAATTTATATGCCATACAGCATTTCTTCATGTAAAGCAAACATTTCCTAAAACCCAATAGCAAACTGATTTTTATGATTTTTATCTGTCTTGCACTTGGAACTCTTGCAAAAAGCCTCTTGAGGGTCTAGATAAAGTAGGTGAGTTGACTTTTGAAGTCCACGTTTGTTTACCTCCCTGCGGTACCCACATATTAGCAATCATTTCACGGCATTGTATATTTCATCACTCGTCTGGCTCTTCTCTATTCTTAGTCTGGGAGGTTGAAATGTCCCAAAGATTTCTTCATTTATTTGTTGTCTTTTATAATGGTGCATTATTGCATGAGATGAAATCAAAACTGTGAATATTTTCAAAAACTCAATTTCTAACAGTGAAGCATATACTAGAATGTTGATAATGGCCTGAAGTTACTCTTTTCTAAAACATGTTATCCAACTACACGTGCTAAATCAGAGAACAGGATGTACATAGGCTTTTACCTTTCCAAATCAATATGTAAATTACCTGAGAGTAAGCAGGTATTTAATGCGACGCATGGTTGACCCCAGATTTTAATTCTAACTTGAAAGCACAGATCAGTCCTCTAAACACATTATTTTTAAAGTTAAAGATAAATTGCTATGGATAAAAAGGAACACTATTATTTTGAATTCAATGATGTTTCTTCTTAAACAAGGCTCCCTGAGAACCACAAAGTAAGGACTGCCTTTTTTATTTAAAGAAAATCACATTCAAGCTTATAAGTGATTCCTTTTTCGTGTACTATTTTTAAAGCTACATTTTTATTATGTGGGCAAAGGGCATGCCTTGGAGGGATTATTTGCACAATGTTTGTTATTGCTTATGAAAAATGTTTTATGCCTTGCTCTTTGGCTGTTTCTGCATTCTGAGCCCAAGTGAATTTATGAAAATGTTACATGTTCAACTCTTTTGTATTCCTTTAATGAAAAATTCTTTCCTATCTATGTTCGTCAATGTTTATCTGAACTCATATCCCATTATGTAAAAGAGAAAAGTACTTGGCTTATTCTCAAAGAATTGTTTGACACTTAAAGGATTAGAGAAAATTTGATTTATGATATGTAATATGAACCCTTAGTATGAACAGGAATAATATTCTGAGATCTAAAATCAACTACCAACAGAAGGGTTCAGTTGATTTGCTTTGGTGATTTGAAATTCCATCTCATCAGAAATAACCTGAGACTATTCTCTTTAATGTGGTTTATAGACTCTGACATCGATATTTGAAAGGTAAATATTATGTGATATCTTCTGACAAATGCACATCAAATGCTTATTTTGTCTTATTTCCTGGATGTTTAAATCATTAACTTCATGCTTGCTTATGTAAAGAAAAAGGTAAAATTTCTAACATAAAGAAATTAATAAAGACCCAAAGGCTTAAAAGTGTATTTTTCATTTAAAAGAAAAAAGAATGGATGATATACGCTGAATACTTTTTTTTTTGTAAATGTAAAATTACTACTGATGCCAAGAACATCCTTATAGCAAACATTGCATCTTCTTAACTGATGTGTTTATAATGATAGTATAATAATGCTTGGGAACTTTTCCAATAGTAAATTATAAAATACTGGGGGTAGGAGGCACTTAAATAGTGCTATTAGGTCTTTCTTAAGAATAAGCCCTTTTATCCTAACTAAATCATACTTGAGCACGCAATGAGGTTTATTTTCTAATCCTTTGCCTTATACATTGTTGCTGTGATTCCATTAAAAAGTGAACTAAGGGATGCTGGAGAAGTGGCTCTGTCAGTAAAGTACTTGTCCCACAACTCTCAGGGCCTGATCTTTGAATCCCTATAATTCACATTTAAAAAAAAAAAAACTGTGGCAGCTAAGTGTCAGTCATCTCCACACTGCGAACTTAGAGACAGGCAGTCCCTTGAGCTTGCTGTCCAGTTACCCAGCCAAAACAGTAAGTGTCAGGTTCACTAAGAGCCCCTGTCTCAAAATAAGGTAGAGAGGAATTAAAGAAGATACTTGTTGTTAACCTCTGGCCTCACAAATAGATAGATAGATAGATAGATAGATAGATAGATAGATAGATTAGATGCTAATGGAAAGTCGACTTAAAATTAAAATAATATAATAATTATGAATTTTTTTGAACATACAACATTTCATCTTTATAACCTGTCTCCTGGCTTTCCAGAATGCTATTTATTTATTATACTTTATTCATTTATTTTGTTTCTGATAGGGAGGGGCACACATTTGCCCCATAGGTAGTTTGCTAAGACCAGAGAATGTGTGGGACTCAGTTTTCATCTTCTAGCATGTTTGCTTGGGAATACAAACAAGCCCTTAGCCTTCGTGACAGGCATCTGAGTTCACTAATCGATCTCACTGGCTCCTCTGGAATTTCTGAGAAAGAAACCTCAAGGTGGCTACTGCTGTTACTGCTGCTGCTGATGATGATGATTCTTTTCTTCTTCTCACTCTTCTTCCTTTCTTCCTTCTTCTTTCTTTTACTTCTTTCTTCTTTCTCCTCTTCCTTCTCCTTCTCCTTCTCCTTCTCTTTTTCCTCCTCTTCTTCCTTGTTTTCTTTTTCCTCCTCTTTTTACTTCTGGTTTTGATACTGCTTCTTGTTGATGATGTAATCCTCTCCATTTTCTTTTTTTTTAATATATTAATCCCTGCTTAAGACACACACACACACACACACACACACACACACACACACACACAAACCTGCATTAGCATTCATTGTTTATTTTGGGTCATGTTTAAATTTTCTAAGATGAAATGATTGGCAACAGTGAAACTCATACACAAACTCCAGGAACAATGTTCCTAATCCCATGATATTTACTAGCAAGTCACTGAAGAAGTTTAAACCAAGAAATTCATGCACTGAGGAAGGCAAGGTCAAATCAGAATTCAAACAGGGATTATTGGGGCAATCAGAAAAGATGAAATAAAGGGTCTTGTCACAGCAATAAAATGATAGGAGATGGAAAATAGATTGGTGGATTCTGAAGGCAGACTCAACCAAAGCTACAATAGAGGAAGAGGAAGAGGAGGAGGAGAAAGAAGAAGAGGAAGAGGAAGAAGTCAGTAGATAGGATCTAAGCCTGACTGACTAGTCATAAATATCTAGTCACTAGATAGTCAGTACATCCAGAAAAGGAAAACATGAGAGGAATAATTTAAGAGTACTATGGTTTGATAGTAATAAGGAGATTTCCCAGAATCTATGAGCATGACCCTAGTAGGACTCCTAGTAATGGTGGATACAGAACTTGACCGGCCATGTTCTGTAACCAGAAAAGGCTTCCAGTGCTGGGAAGGGGACACCAAATCACCCACAAAATCGCCCCCCTCCAACCTGTCCTGCCTGCAAGGTGTTTTGGTGCAATTGTGTCTCAGAAGTTGTGGGAGTGGCCAATTGATGACTGGTCTAACTCAAGTTCCACCCCAGGAAAAGGAGTCCATGCCTTATACTGCCTAGATGGCCAGGAATAGTAGGCTGTTAGCCCAGGTACCTAGAGTAGAACAAACAGGACTGAAAAACAGTCACAGAAATGATTCCTAATAAGATTCTGCTATACTCATGGATTGGTGTCTAGCCCATTTGTCATCAGAGATGTTTCTACCAGATGCTTGTGGGAGCAGATTCAGAAACCCACAGTCAAACATCAGGCAGAGCTACAGGAATCCTGCGAAAAGAGAAGGAGGAAGGACTATAGGAGTCAGTGTGTCAGAGGATAGCAAGAGAAAATGACTCTCAGAATCAACTAAGCAGGGCTCAAGGGAGCTCACAGAGATAGAAATAGGAATCATAAAGCCTACGTGAGTCTCTGCAAGTAACTTATGGTTGTTTAGCTTGGGGTTCTTGCGGGATTCCTGGAAGTAGGAGCAGGACAGTCTCTGACTCTTTCACAAGCACTTGGGACCCTTTCCCTTCAACTGTATTGCCTAGTCCAACCTTGATATGAAGGTTTGTGTGTGGGTTGTTTTTTATTGGATTTTTTAAAATTTATTTATTTAAATTTCAAATGTTATCCTCTTTCTCGGTTTCCAATCCATCCTCCCTCTCCCTTCCCCACTTCTATGAGGGTGTTCCCCCACCCATTCACCCACCCCTTCCCGCCTCCCCACTATAACATTCCCCTAAACTGGGGCATCAAGCCTTGACAAGACCAAGGGCTTCTCCTCCCATTGGTGCCCAACAAGGCCATCCTTTGCTGCATATACATCTGGAGCCATGCTTCTGCCCATATGTAGTTTAGTTTTTGGGATCTGTGGTTGATTGGTATTGTTGTTCTTATAGGGTTTCAAACACCTTCAGCTCCTTCAATCCTTTCTCTAACTCCTCCAATGGGGACCCTGTTCTCAGTTCAATGGTTGGCTGCAAGCATCCACCTATGTATTTGTCATGCTTTGGCAGAGCCTCTCAGGAGACAGCTATATAAAGCTCCTGTAAGTATGTACTTCTTGGCATCGGAAATATTGTCAGGGTTTGATGGCTCTGTGTGTGTGTGTGTGTGTGTGTGTGTGTGTGTGTGTGTGTGTGTGTGTGTGTGCTGGATCCTTAAGTGGGGCAGTCTCTAGATTGCCTTTCCTTCAGTCTTTGCTCCAAACTTTGTTTCCATATTTCCTCCTATGAGTATTTTTGCTCCCCCTTCTAAGAAGGACAAAAACACACATAGTATGCACTCACTGATAAGTGTATATTAGCCCACAAACTTGGATTACCCAAGATACAATCCACAGACCACATGAAGCTCAAGAAGAAGGACAACCAAAGTGTGGATGTGTGTAGTTTTAATGCGTCTTGTGATGCCATGTTCAGTTTATATCCCTGGGAGTCCTGCTCATTTTTCACAGGAAAACAGGAAAGCAGTGGATTTGTGGGAGATCTGAATTGGGGGTATACTTTGAGGAGAAGAGAGTGGGGAGACTGTATTGTATGAGAGAAGAATAAGTAAAAAGAAAAATGAAAGTGGATTATGGTTTGAATCTAAAATATCTCCAATAGGCTTATGCATTGAACACCAAGCCCCAGCTATTGATGCTCTTTTGGGAGGTTGTAGAACACTGGGGCCATGGTGCTACCTAATAAATGCAGGTCACATGGACAAGCATTGAGGTTAAATCCATATTAGGTCTGGTCTGAGCTGTCCATTTCCTAAGCCACCATGAAAGGAGCAAATCATGTTGTGAAATCCACCATTCATAGCAGATATTGTTCATACCACGCAGCTATCAGGCTATGCCTATGAGGATGGACTGGACCCAAAGCTATCAGTCAACCTTTTCTGTGTTAAGTTGTTTCTGTCAGACATTATTTTTCACAGTGACAAGAAAACCAAACTAACACAGGTAATCATTAAGTGATTCTAGGTGAAGGTATGCTAAATTTTAAGTATGGAATATCTTAGTGTGAGAATAGGAATATTCAGTATTTGTTTTCAAGTACTTTGGACCTGCCAAGCTTAGCTCAAAAAGAACCTGTATGTGGAAAATCAATTTAGAAAGACAAGGTGATTTGCAAACAGGACACCAAGTAGAGCTAGTGCATTGTTAAGGACTGAACATGTACATTCCCCAAGTTTCAATGTGATGTACTAACAGTTATTACCTCTGTATGGAGATGCTTCTGAAGGCACAACAATCAATTAACAAGGTGTTTAAGTTAGAATGAAGTCATATGGGCTAGCCTTAGCCTCATCTGATAAGTGTCCTTATATGGAAAGAAACTCCAGAGCAGAGAGTAACCCAGAGATACTCACAGAGAAAAACCTATGGGTAGAGTAGAAAGGCAACAGCTAAATGGGGATGTGAGTAGGCAGTGCCCATGTGAGGATGTAAATGAATAGTGCCTTTGTGAGAACATAATGAAGGAGGCCGTGCACAGTGTCCATGTGAAGACCACATGCAAAGGCAGTGTCTCTGTGAGGGAAAGGGTAGGCCGAGCCCTCATGAGGACAGTGGGTAGGCAGTGCTTATATGTAGACACAAGAGGGCCTTTGTGAGGTGACAATGAGAAATCATTGTCCACCTGAGGCCTTCAGCAGGCATGAAATCCAGCAAACCATTGCGTTTAGCCTTCTGAACTCTATCTGTAAGAAAATAAAGACATATTTAGTTGAACATTCTATCAAGTAAGAGCAGGCAGCATTCTAGCTGGCCTTCCTCCCTCCATCTGAATGTACAGTTTAGTTTTTCTGTCATACTAACAGTGTCAATTTCTCCAAAAACCCATATCTAAGACATTTTATTTAACGTGGATGTTCATAGTTTGGCTGGGACCACACTTTTTCTTTGATCAGGAGACTCGACACTTCCATAATCTCGCCAAGACCGTTATCGTTCCACAAAGATCATGGTTAAAAGGAAACACAACGTGTTTATAAAATCCCACTAAGTCCCATTGCTACCTGTACTATACCTGTGCATCTCAACAGCCTGCACTACAGATTTCTACCAAAGGAAAACAAACAAACAACCCACACAGGTGTAGTGAGAATGTTAAAGGCATAATTTGCCAAGGTTAAATGAAATCAATTAGAACCAAAATTTTAATTTTTGTAAATTTAATGTTTATATAAGCTGATAAAACTTAAACAGTTGTCAATTTAATTTAAAAATTAGTCAAGGAGTCAGGCAGGAAGTTTGCTCTTCAGGTAAAATACTTGCTACACAAGGGTGTGGACCTGAGTTTGAATCCCCAAGGTAACCTAAAAGCCAGATGACCACAGTAACCCATCCACTTGTAATTTTAGTGCACCAGAGGCCGAAACAGGAAATTTTTGTAACAAGTCACCAAATTAGACCAGCAGAAATGGAGATTTTAGGTTCATGGTTCAGCTACAGTGTCTGGCTCAATATATAACTTAGACAGCATTCAAGAAGGACATACATCATCAGCCATAAAACCGCTATTTAATAGGCACATATGTGGGCATATGAAGCCAAATTCACATGTATTCCCCATAATTCCCAAAACACTGCACACATAGATGGATGCACGTACAAAGTTTAAAGCATTATTCTCTGAGCACTAATAGGTTGAATGAGAGTTGCCTAATAGAGATGTCTTCTTTTTCTATAAGGCTTATAGAAGCTGGTCGTTCTAGCATCACCATCAGACAGTCATGCACAGCATTTGTCCTCCATAACATCCTGCCTGGATTTAGCTTTTCCATTTCTATGTGAACAACTCTCAGCTTCTTTCACACAAAGATACATGGATAAGCTTTAGACAAACAAACCAATACTTTCCACTGTTGAAAATGAAGAGTTTCAGCAGTATGGGGAGAGGATTAGAGGAGAGACTAGAGGGACGAAAACAACCAAAATTCACTATATATTTTCACCCAACTATCCAAGAATACAAATACATAAGGCTGTAATCCCAAAATAGAAGGACGCTTAGGGGAGATTGAGGCAAGAGTGTCATGGGTCATATAGGTAAACTAAAGAATACTGAGAGTAGGGTAAATAGGTTTTCCAATTGGCTAGTCCTGAAAACATACATGAGAGTAACATTATATAGGCTGAGCAGGTTATGTTTAGGAATATATGCAAATATGTATATTTGTGTATTCCCTTCACGGCAATGAATTTGAAAGAAAACAAGAAATGGTATAACAGATGGTTTGCATGGAGGAAACAGAGAGGGCAAATGATGTAATTATATTATAATCTCAAAATCAAAGGAAATCACAATTACCAGTTCAAAGATGGCTTATCTTGTGTGGCAAGACTCTGTCTCAATACAATAAAAATATCCCTCCAAAAGTCCAGCGTATAGAGCATGTTTGTAATACTTTGCTAGGTACTTCTGAAGAGTATTCTGTCCTTGCTTTAAGATAGCCAATAACATATTTTGAAAAAAAACATTTACCATTAATTCAGCAAATGATGTTATTACTTATGAGTGCCTTTTTTATGCCTGGCACTGTCTTAGTATAGGGACATAAGTAAGCATGATTCCTTGGATCTTAACAGACCGCCTGGGGACAAATGTATTAGAAGATATTCAGGTTGATATATATTAGTTCCATTTGTAATCCTGTCAGGAACCTGCCTTCTCAATGCCATCTTTAATCCACCTTCAAACACATAGTGCAAAGTAAGTAGTGATTTCAAGATAAAACTGCTTTTACAGCCTAAGATGAGAAGGTCAGTGATCATATTTGGAAAAGTTATGCTGCCTTACATCTTTTGTTACTAGAAATTGTAAATGTCAGTATTTGGAAATAAAAGAATCTCCTACTGTTTTTGACTCAGTTTTGCCTCTTGTCCCATATTCAGTCTCAGCATTGGGACCTTAGAAGTGCCTGAAATAAGGTATTAAAAGGGATAATTAGGTTAAAGTGGGTTCTTAGCCTGTGCCTTACTTCAGCCTGGTTGATCTTTCTTAGAAGAAAAAATACTGTCCAGCACACAAAGAGACCCCGCAGGCTCACCCATGCACAGGACAGTCCTATGACAAGTCATCTCTAAAGACGTGTCTTCTACAAGCTAAGAAAAAAAGCACCAGAAACCAACCCTTATGGGCACCTTGACCTTGCACTTGTAGCCTCCAGAAGTACGAGAAAATAGAGAAAATAATCTTCTGTTGTTTACATCACTCAATCCTGGTGTGTTGTTATGACAACCTCAGCGAAGACAATAGCAAGTCAAAACTTGTAAAATGAAAACCAACTGGAGAGCCCATCATTATGCTCTTAACAAGGACACTGCCATATGTGACATCCTCAGATAATACAAACCATCCGTGCACTTGGTCTTTCTGTCAAGTACAAAGGGGTACAGCACGTTTTTGTTTTGTTTTGTTTTTTTATGCCGATGGCCTGTTGTTTAAACAATAAGAACTTGCAAGGAGAGTAGAAACATTTTCATTAGACGCCTTTTATCACGACAAATGGGTGACATTTAATGTATCATTAGTTCCTGTCACCACCAAGGCAATTCATCTCTCTGTTTCAGAAAGGTTTATTTAGCTAACTTTCTTTCAGCCATCTCAGTGAACCATGGTAATTTCTGGCACATGTGGAAAACAGAGCAAGCTTTCTTGAATTAATGAAATTAAGTCTGTCAGACTTAAGCTGGCTGGGTACGAAATTCAAAATAGACCAAGTACTGGCTGACCATAGCTGCTGCTTGCATGGATCAGATTTGGCATAAGATTCAGCCCGTGATGCAATGCCAATTGCCAAAGTGATATTCCTTCATATCCCACGTGGCTTATTTTTAAAATAATATAGATTTTAAAGGAAAATAAATCTTCCCTTAATGTGAAAATAACTACTTAGAAGAAAAATAGAATAAAATATAAGTTGAGTATTCATTAAGAGCTGGCTTGTGGTTTAGAACAATAATCTTAGACTTCATTGTTTGTATTGAGATGGAACAGAAAAACAAGAGATAGATCAGGATACAGAGCTACTTTCACTGTTACATGGAAACTTTTTTATTGGATATTTTCTTTACTTACATTTCAACTGTGCATATGTATTAGAATGTAGGGATTGACACTTTGTGTTCTCTCAAGTGTAAAACCGTTCTTGAATTTTTACAATGAAAGAAATCAAAGGAGTAAAGACTATTTGACTTTAGGGGCACATGAAACAACTCGACTAACAATCTTGAACTACTCATGCCCCCTCAGTGGCAGGTACAGTGGGCAAGTTTGAAACACCAGTTCCGTGTAGCAGCCACCATTTCAACACTGAGGACTTCGGTCAATGTACTCTTCTCTTCAAAATCAGAAACATAAAATCCTAGCTCTTCTTCAGGAAGGTTTTGACTCCAGGGTGTCAACAGATCAAACAGGATGTTTGTATCAGAAACCTCTGGGTGGAGTCAACCTAGGTTGATATTCAATGCAATTCAATACAGTTTGCAATTCAAACAGGTGACTTTTCTCACTGGGACAGACAGCTGCCTCATTACATTGTTTCCATTGTCAATCAATGTCAAATCTCCACGGAAATTTGTCTTCACAGTTTTCTAGGGTTTCTTTAAATACAACAGACAATTTAAAATAGTAATTTTAGGGCCTAATTAAAACACCAAATGTGCTTTTGTGGCTAAATTCATTAAGTTCACTCCTGTTGCTGTGGTATTACTTCATTCATTCACTCACATAGACCATTATCTTTCAGGTGCAGTGGTTCACAGAGGGTCCCAACTCAGTTGAGAGACATCACCCCTACCCAAATGGAGCTTATGTGCAAAAAGAAAGATAAACATTAAATAATTAAAAATAAATATGAACTAGATAGAAATAGGATTCCTTCAGTGTGCCAGGGCTCTCTGTAAAGTGCACACATACATTCCTTCATCCCATTCTCAAAATAGCAGGGTGATGTCATTATTAATTTTAGCCTTATTTTACACCCCCCCCCCAAAAAAAAAACAAGGAAGGGAAGTTGAGTCGGAAGTTCATGCAACCGCTCAGTGTCAGAGCTGGGATTTAAACCCAAACTCTGTTTCCAGTACATGTATCTTTAAATACTATTATTGCATGTACCATTCAAAGACATCAGGGTAGACTTTGATTTGTACCCTATAGAAATGGACCATCCTCAAAAATATAAACACAAAGCCAATAACCTAAAGTCGTGAGGAGCATCTCAGGAACACTGATTTTTCTAAATTGAATTAGATTCATTTGTATGTAGAGGATGGGGGAGAAATCTAAAGACAACTGGGAAGAGATGGTTCTTCCTCTCTACCGTCTGAGTCCGGGTGATTGATCTGAGATAGTCAAGTCTGACTGGCTGGAGCACCTTCACACACTTAGCCACCCCACTGGCTCCTGAGAATACTGCTTTTTTTAAACAGAGACTTGAAGGACAACTGGAAGAAGAGAGAAGATGGAGCAGGGAGTTTCTAACAGAATAAATAACAGGTCTCCCGTTTATAGCATTGAAAATAAGAAAAGAAAAGAAACAGTTTGGCTGAACAGTTTGCCAAAACTTCATAAAGAGTCAAAATGTATTTTCTATTTTATATTTCATTCAAAACACAATTTTCATTAAAAGAAAAAAAGAAACACCAAAGAATTTGAAAATAATTGGAAAATCCTGAAAGACACAAGAAAATTGAAAAATTGCTTTGCACAATGCCAAGATTGCTGATACAATAAAAAGGCTAGTGGCAAAGTGATTATTTTTGAATGTATTTCCACCCCCAAAAGGTATCTTGTACAACATTTTATCCCAGAAAACTGTATGTTTTCAATTCTGTCCTTGCAGGCAAGAAAGGCTGTCAGGCAGACAGATCAGTGTAGTCAAAAATAAAAACATTGTGGCTTGCTCTCAGAATTGCAAAGAGCTTGGATTTGGCTCAGGTATATGGGAAGGTATGGGAAAGAGAAGATAAAGTTGGGCTGGTGTTGTAATTTGCATATGGTTTGGTTTAAACGTTCCCCTAATCATCCAAGTACTGGAAGCCTCGTAGTCCCCAGGAAGGTAACATTGGAGATCATAGAACGCTGAAGAGATGGAGCCTACTGAGAGGTGTGTGGGTCACGGGAGGACTGCCTAGGTAGGGAGTAAGTGAATGTGCTTGTTTAAAAGCAGCAAGCCTGGATCTTCTCAATTCTCTCTCTGCTTCTAATTCTTCAGTATCATTTTTCAGAAAAGATTATGGCCACAGCTTACTTCAAACCAAATTCTTTTGTCTAAAATATCAACTTCAAAACTCAACTGGAAGAAGCCAGTGTGGGCTGGAGTAAAGGCTCAGCAAGTAAAAGTGTTTGTCCTGTGTCCCGGTTTGCTTTTCTGTTGCTGTGGTAAAATCCAGACTGAGCCAACTTGTGGAAAGGAAAGGGTTTATTTAATGCACACATCCTAGGTCACAGTACATCACTGAGAAAAGCCAGAGCAGGTATTTAAAGCAAGAACCTGGAGGTAGAAACTGGAGCAGAAGCCATGGGGGAACTGTTTACTGATTTGCTCTCAACAGCTTTCTCAGCCTGCTTTTCACAACCCAGTACCACCTGCCCATCAATCATTAGTCAAGAAAATGCCTCAAAAATATGCCAACAGACTGACCTGATCGAGACAGGTTGTTTTTTTTTTTTCAGTTGGGGTTTCTTTTTTGCAGATGATCCTAGTTTCTGTCAAGTTTACAAAACACTGGATTACGAATTGATATTGCTCACCTTGTTAAGTCTAATGACATAAATTTGATCTATACAACACACATAAAAGTGACGGGAGAAAGATAAATACACACAATTATTCTCTGATCGCTACATAAGTGTCATGACATATTTTTGCCCCCTTCCCCATAACGAGATGGACAAAGATACACTCTAACTTTTTCTTAAAGCTAGGGTAGGAATGTCTTCCAGGTCAGTCTCAAGATATCTCTATTTATGTTCATGGACGCATAATACTAAAGGTATAGTATGATGTTCTTGGCACAAGATGTTTTGTAACCAGATGTGCCTGTTTAAACACCATATACGTATGGAGCTTATATAGATTTATAGAGATTGATTATAGAGATATATAGAGATAGATATATAGAGATAGATATATAGAGATAGAGATAGATGTATACATATATGTATGTATATATACGTTTATATGTGTGTACCATCTATATCTTATATTTAATATATCATATATACATATATTTTATCTACACCATGTTCCCCAGAAAGACCATTTTTGTCATGTGTTTTCTCCAACATTTGTCATATTAAATGTTTTGAAAGACAATATGAACCATGAAATGACAATATGAAAGACAATATTTCAAGAAAATAAATGGAGAAAGGCAAATTTTTTGAAAATTTCAACATAGTTAGAATAGACTATGAACTACAACTTATCCACTATGTGACCTAGCGGGTTAACCTCACCAAGCTCAGCTTATTCACCTCTATAATAAGGACAGCAGCTGTATCCAGAGGACCGGAAGGCGAGGAACCAAACAATTAGCAGAGCCCAGGAAACAGTGAAAGAGCTTAGTATATATCTGTCATCTATACTATGACATTAGTTTCTATGTGCCAACGTCCTTTGCAACCAATGAATTTTGAAGTTGATCTTTCTAAAGCTCCTGGTATCCCTGATTATCCCCTGTACACTTCTGTTCTAGTCTTTTATTTCTTAGAAGCTTAATGCCAACAATCCATGTGTGTGAAGAAGCGCAGTAATGTCTGGAAATTAGCCTTTACCTCTAAAGTAGAATAAACTACTGGTGGTGATTCCTGGTGCTTTGTCCAGTCATCATCAGAGAGTTTTCCTCTGGCAGCAGATAGGAGCAGATACAGAGACCCAGAGTCAGACATTATGTGAAAATAGAGTTTAAATCGGATGTCTCCCATCTGTTCTCTTTCCTCTTGGAGCTCAGTGAACAGCATCGAGTCAGAATAGATGGAGGACACCAGGAGAAAATGGCCCAATGGTCAACAAAGCAGAACTCACATGGGCTCACACACACCGAAGTGGCAGGCATGGGGCCTGCATGGGTCTGCACTAGGTCCTTTGCCTATGTGTTATGGTGGCTAGCTTGGGGATTTTGTGGAACTCATGACAGAGGAAGTAGTGTGTTTCTGATTCTTTTGCCTGCTTCTGAAACTCTTTTTCCTCCTATTGGATTGCCTTGTCTAGCCTGTAAGAGGTGGCTTTTGCCTTGTCTTATTGTATCTTGCCTCTTTTTTTCCTTTTCAAGAATTGATCATTCCATTCGTTTACATCCCATATGATATCCCACTTCCCAGTTACTGCTGCAACAGCCCCCCATCCCAAATACGCCCTCCCCACTCCCCTTTGCCTGTATGAGGGTGTTCCCCTACCCACCCACACTCACCTACCCCACCCCTCCAGCATCCCCCTACGCTGGGGCATCAAAGCCTCCCCAGGACCAAAGGCCTCCCCTCCTGTTGCTATCAGGCAAGGCCATTCTCTCCTACATATGTATCTGTAGCCATGGATACCCTTTTGGGTATATGCCCAGGAGTAGTATCTTGTCTTGTCATGTTTGGTTCTTATCTCTTGGAAATCTGCTTTTCTCTGAAAGAAACAGAAGGGGAGTGGATCTGGGAAAGAAGGAAGATAAGTGGAGAAAGGGGAAACTGTGTTGGTGATGTATTGGATGAGAGAAAATGCTTGTATTTAAAAAAAATAAAAGAACGGGCTCTTTAATATTAGTATTTAAAAATCACACAATTCCAGATGTACTCAAATATTGCTATGTGCTCATTACTAATTAAATTATTTTCTGTATTACTAAAATGCAATTATTTTTCCATCTACTCTTCCCAACTCACAAATACCATACAGAAAATATTTTAGAGCTTTTATTCCTTAAAATACCATTTACTACTTTTTGGGAGGGGTCTACATTTAATATCTCTAATATGCACAAATATTTATGTGAGCTGTAAAGTAAATTTTGTTAGCAAATACAGTGATTTGTGGGAAAGACAAATACTCATACTCTTAGTCACTGATAATTTATGAAAATAAACAATTACTTTATGACACTGTGATCGAACTTCACTTTAAAGGGTGAAAAGATGGGAAAGTAAGAAATACACACTTCTTGGTTGGAGATTTAGCTCAGCGGTAGAGCGCTTGCCTAGCACGCGCAAGGCCCTGGGTTTGGTCCCCAGCTCCGAAAAAAAAGAAAAAAAAAAAAAAGAAATACACACTTCTGGAGTACACAAGGTAATATAACAGACTTTAAAACTGTATGCTGTCAAATTGCCTTTGGAGTAAAGCAAGACTTAGAACATGTCTGACTAGAAAAGAATACATTCTCTGCCTTCCCTACCTGACTATGTTTTCAAAGTCTCTGTTGTATCCTCTTTAATCCACGAATGACTAATTTTTGTTTAATACTCTCCAACTATCTAATACCATTCTTCATTCCCTTTTCAAGGCAAATCATGGAATGAATATACTTGAATTAAAAAGTAAGACTTACTTGTAGGTCTGGGTAGTTTCATTTAATATACTTCAGTAGAGTTGGAGTTTTTTTGTTTTTTTGTTTTTTGCTAAATTTATCTTGAAATCATTTGTGTTAAAGAATAGCTAGCACATGATACTTACACTATAAAAAGAAATAAAGTCGCAGGTTTTAATAATTCTTAGGTGTCTCTATACAAAGCAGATGTTCTATTATACTTTCCAGATGCTGGGCGCAAGTGTGATTAATTAAAGGCAGTGCCTACATATCATTTTGGTACATTTCCATTCTTAGTTAAAGAAAAGAGAGAATGAACAAAATCTAGGACTGCCTGGCTGCCCAGGGAATTGCCAAACATAATTAATTTTGCATATGCTATGCCAGTAAGAGGCAGAATTACAAAGCAACCTTAGCCAAAGAAAGAGGTACTTCCTTGGTGCTCTATGACACCAACTGCTCCACTTTGCATATGAAGTGAACCCCCAAAAGACTGTGTTGACAACATGGTACCCAATGTGGAGCTTTGGGAAAGTGTCTGGGATGGTAAGTAATTTGACATCAGTAATGGTTAAGTCATATTTGAGGGGGCTGTTAAAAGGAAATAGAAAATGAAAAAGGTAGACCTTAATTGGAGGAAGCGAGTTGTTAGGGAGGTGCCTTTAAAGGGTATTTCCTATTCTTCCCCATCCTTCCTTCTGTCTTCCTCTGCTTCCCTGCTACCCTATGGCAGAGGCACCTCATGTCCCACTAACATGAGTGCACATATGAATTTACATATGTACACACACACACCATACATAAATATGCATGAAGAACCAAAACCCAGCTAGGAGAAAACAGAGCTGAATAACTTGGGTGACAGGCAGCTCCATGCCTTCTCATTTTTGTTCCTTGACTTTACATTTGTTTTTAATGTAATACATTTTGGTAGCATTCTTTCCCCACCCCCATCTCTTCCCAGAGTCTACCAGCCTCCTTCCCCACCCAACTGTTCTATATTTCTCTTTCTCAAAAAACAAACAACCATAAACAAACAAAATTAAATAAAAGAACATTAAATAAACAAACAACAAATAAAGCAAAGTTAGAAGAAACATTTTAAAAAATTGTTGGAGTCTGTTTTGTGTTGGCCAACTACTTCTAAGGTTGGGGCCTTCTCTGACTGCCTTTTTTTAAAACTGGGAATTTGGAGGTCTGAACTCTGGTTTTGTACATGAACTATATCTCCCTGAGCCTGATCTGATCACTTTGAAAGAACATTTTGTTTAAAAACAAGAAACAGAAAAATGAAAATGGAACTAAAATGCAATCAGTCACAGCTTCCTGTGCAGTGAAACTGAACAATGTGACGAATTCCAGAGTGTCCTCATCCTGAGGGAGCAGAGGGCGTCTCTTGGGGCTTACTTGAAAGCCTTCTCTCTGAAGAGTTCTCCTTCATGCAGTGGTAGGGAGGAGACACAAACCAGGTTACAGAGATGTGCAGCCATGGCTACCTCTGAGAACCAAATCTTTTCTTCCTTTTCTTCAAAATCTTTCATTTAAGTTTTTAATGTAACCTATATTGATCATAATATCTCTCCTCTACAACACCTTCTAGATTCACCCTACCTTCTCCTCACCCAACTTCATGTCTTTATTAATGAATTAATTAATTTCATCATTATGGCATTATATTTTGTCTAATTCTCTCTTTGCATCACTTTGTCGAAAGTAGATTCTCTTCTCATACAATATACCCTGTTTATAGTTTTTCCTTCTCAACACAAGCCCTTGTGAAAAGTGACTACTGTAAACCATCAAACCAAGCACACCAAGTCAACTGAAGTCAACCAGCAGCCTCATACTCAGGCACTGGATAGAAGTCATCTTCCACATTCCCTTGCTACCTCCTTTGTTTCCTAGAAGTACACTCACCTAAGATCACATTATGGCTATTCTGGTTTTACCTGTAGTTTTAAGATTAAGAGACAAACGAATGATTAATGGAAAACCCAAAACCAATTACAACAATAAATCCTCCCCAGATGCACTTGGATGAGGGGATGAACATATTTTATCTAGCGACAGGATGAGTGCATTACCGAACCAAGCTATGTTACTTGGCTGGCTCTGCTTGGAAGTGGTTGAAGCTGCTGAGCAGGCACTGTATTGAGAGCACTGGAGAGCCTTATCCTGTGACGTCTGTCAGTGTGCATACCTTGGTCTATACTGTAAAGCTCTACACAGACACTGATTAGTATAGCTATAAAACTGTCTAATTGTAAAGATCTCCCCCCTCTCTCTCTCTTCTCTTTCTCTCTCTCTCTCTCTCTCTCTGTTTCTCTCTCTCTCTTGTTGTTTGTGGCCTCTGTGTCACAGGAGGTTTTCGACGGATACAGAAGGATCTGAGTTTGAGACCATGCTAGTCCACATAGTCCTTTTGAGGAAAGCTTCATAATTAGAACTTTTCTTCAAAAACAAGACCAGAAAAAGTCTATGGGAGTTGCTTCACCATAATCTGGCTGGCATCTGTAGCAAAATCAATATATTGTAAGTGGCAAGTTGTCTTTTAGAATCAGCAAAATATACCCAGAGGGTTTGCTGCAGTCCCCTGCTAAGCCAAATCCTTTCAGCTAACCCATTAGCACTCATCACCTCTAGTTTTTCTATGCTGCCTTTGTTTACTTTGCCTTGCTTACTGTCTCTCTTCCTCCACTTCTCCTAGAAGGCAAACGTCAGGCTAAATCAGAGCTGTCTCCTTCATGGCACACTCTATGGCAAGTGCCTAAATCACATTAGACATCCAGGAAATACTTAGCCAAGGCTATGGAATTAATTATCTGAGTGATGCAAACTGCAGCATACAGCACCGTTAACACCATCTATCCCCGAGAAACCAGGGAAATACAGACAATTCCTTGGAATTAATCTCTCTCCTTATCAATACTGTTTCCTCCAACCTTTCAAATTTCATAGACATTTGTCAAGCTTCCACACCTGGGCTATGAATAAGAAAATATTCGCCACACTGAATTTTTGGTTAGAAAGCATCTCGTGTAAATAAAAGTATACCTGTGTGGTTGACAAAATATAAGCCTTGTATTTATTCACCAAATTAAATGTTCTCTGTGTCTCTAGAGTCTCTGTCATACAGACACTTGACACCAATTGTTGCTGGGCCACAGGAGTTCTTCCAGGTAGAGCATATGCCTCTAGGTTTGCTACAAAGAACAAAGCTCATGTTGGGTGAGCCTCTAAGAGGCTATGGACTGAATCCATTCAACTCCAGTATTTCACATCACCTCTTTCTTTTCCACTATGGAAGACACACCAGTACTTTCCTTTTCATGTCTGTACAAGGAACATATCTTGGCCATGGTGAATGTTTATTCTTGTAAAAAATATTTATCCAGTAGAGGCAAAACCCAGTGTTTAGGAGGTAGTGCTGTGAATCGAGTAGCTTTGTTCCTATGTGAAAAATGATCTTGTGCTTAATGTCCACAATTTAGTCATCTCAGCCATAAAACAAGGCTAATAAGCAATAGCTCCTAAGCATTAGTAATAATAGGTAAGGCTATGTGGGACTTAATAGAACACTCTACTATTCCATTTCTTTAACAGATTTTAAAATATGCAGCCAAGTCTTTCTTGTCTCCAGTCAAATCAAACTGATGATGCTTTCACCCCTTTGTAGGAAAATGATTTGAGACTTAAAAATAAAGTCTACACAGAGATAGAGTAAGATTTGGCATTCTTCATGAGGAAAGCTCGAGGGAAATGATTATGAGCTTTTCACAAAGATTTTCAGCATTTCAAACTTTCTCTTCTGTTATGTGAATTTTCATAGCTGTGGAGACAGACCTACCAACACTGAAGTCAAAATATTGGAACGAACTCATCCTTTCTCTAGCTTTTATGGAGTACCTCGAATCGTAGCCATGTGGAGAGATACTCCATGTTTCCTGCAATTTCCTCATTTAAAAATTATAACTCAATAGTTTTAATATATCCACAAAAATCTAAACCAACACCACAATTTTATATTTTCAATATCCTTTTACTCCTAAACCCAACACACATACTCACTTCCCTTCAACTTCACTAGCTCCATTGAGTCATGAATGAACTTTGTGTGCCTATGCCTTTTTTTAGCCATATTTTAACACAGTTTCTCATCACACATCCTTATCTGTGAATGCACTATGTAATCCAGATTGATCCCCAAGTTGAGATCCTCCTGCTTCAGTCTCTGGGGATAGCTATTATGGGGAATGCAGTACCATACATGGCTCCATGATATGTTTTCTTAAATGACAGATATGAGGATTAAATCAATGGATTAATTAGCATGGCATGGAGTACATAATGTTCTATGACGCGAATCTGAGTCACTTCTTAGATGGGTAGAAACTCAGACGTTAAGATGGATATAAGAGACACGGAATTGTCAGCATGGGTTGCTTGTTCGGCATCACATTTTCAGGTAGATGTGAATCACACATTTAACTGTTACCCACAAGGACGCTGAGGTGAAGGAGAATAAGACTGGCTGTTCACAACATATGTGAGACAAGAGTATGTGGACAAGAGATCAGGCGTGTTTGTGGTTGTATGGCTGTAGATGACACAGATAGTGAGGAAGCCGGAAGAATAGGGTAAGAAGGCCAAATGGTTAGCTCTATGGTACTCTGGAGAAGAAAGATCTCTAGCAACTGAGACAGATTAGAAAAGAAACTTCACTTAGGCAGAAAGAGACAGGCAGAGAAGGGTAGGCACGAATTTTAATGTTCAACCCCCCCCCCAAAAAAATTCTCAAAGCGTGGAAGGATAAATTATAAGTATATAATGTATATTACATAATATAACATATCGAACTATGTCTAGTTCAGAAATCAGTGTGTGAAATGTGTTTTTCCCTTTAGCACTAAGAATTGAGCAGAGGGCCTTCCCCTTACTAGCAAGCTCCCTACTGCTAGGTTACATCACCAGTTCTAAAACATGTTTGCAAAAGCAAGAGCCATGTGAGCCCCATGTGAGCAGCTTGTTTGTCTTGTGTTCCTCATTATTAACTGTCAAATTTTGTTGTAAAGATCATGTTGCAACTTCTGAAATCAGGAAAATCAAATTTGGGGAAACTGCAGGGAAAAAAAGAACAACTCTTTACACCACCATCAGAAAAAAAAAACACAGAGTTTTGGGCAGGGTGAGACTCTCAGTCTTAACTCTAGCACTAAGCCAATCTGTTGCCTCTGCTAGGAGTTCTCAAGAGGCTTCTTTGAATGTGATTGCTGTTCTGTGCCTTGCTTCCAGATCAAATCACGGAAACAAGGCATGGGCTATGTTGATGGATGCTGTACAGAGAGCTAGGTCTAATGGTGTTAATACATGGCAGTGATCTCACCTTGGAGGGGTGGATGGATAGAGAAGTAGATGATTTCTGCTCCCTCCCTGCGGCTCTACCACAGGAAGGGCCAGTGGCCCAGTTATTTCACCAAGTGCACCATGTAAAAACCACATATTCATACCTCCTGGGGCAGTAGATGGTAAGGTTATCAAGATTGAAGGTCCAGCAGGACCACTTAAAGGCTTGTTAAAACTCAGTGCTGGGCTTCACATGAAAAGAGCCTTACACAAGTTTGCAATTCTCACAAGCACTTAGTAATCTTGGTGCTGCTTGCGTGCAGGGACCACACCCTTTCACCAGTGGTGAAGAAAGGGGTTAAGATTATCACATTCTATAAGTGTAAAATATATCTGCCACAACTCCATGATGGCCCTAGTCTTACTCAGTTCCCTTCACCCACCAAGGTCAGGCATCAGAACTGGGGTACAGGGCTGGGCACAGTGGCAGTGAGATGCTTTCTGGACTGAATATTAATGCTGCATTGTTTGATTTCCATGCCAACAAGTGTGCAATTAAAATACAAAAAAAAGGTTGGAAATATTATTTTGAACTTTCCCCCATTTTTTAAAAAGCTGAACTCCACTGCATCTTCATTTGTTCTTGATTCTGATACTTATATGATTCACTGCATCCTGGGGGTTGACGGATGAACGAAGAATTACTGAAGACCCCGGGCTGCCAAAATGCCTATTTATGTACAATTTTTCCCTGAAAGTACCAGAAATTCTGCCCCTGAAGGGCATTTGTGTCCTGGTATGTCTCAGGAGGGATTTAATAGATGAGTAATTGGGAAATTAAAACCAAGAGTTTGGCTTTTCCAATGTAATTCTAAATGAGGCTTACTTGTGTTTTCGTCATTGGACATCTCCTATTTGTGTTCTTGCTAATCCAGCCTTCATTCAATACATCTAGATTGTATTCTGACTGTTCAAAGGCACAAAGGGAATTGTAATTCGTTGCTTTTTGAGGGGTGTTTTAAAAATATGTCAGGCTACATTAAATTTAAGATGATCTTGCTAATAATAACAACTAAACAAATTTCAGATCCTGAACAATTGAATGGGAATAAGCACGTCAGAGATGAAAGGATGGATGTAATAAGAACGTGAATCCAGAACTCAGAAATGACATAAAAATAACGCACAGGATTTTATACTTGCAAAAGGTTCCTACCAGAGCCCGGAGTTGCTAAAATCCCAGAGCTGCTCTGTGGCTGCCCTCCACTGGCCAAATTGCAAAGTGCTACTTAGAGCAGAGACCATACTGGACTTGCAGCAAAACATTCCCAGTATTATACATATGTTTTCAGGGTTTGTAGAAGTTTTGTGTGGCCTTTACTGACAGTACTTCTGTATAACAGAAATAATTCATTTCTGCTTAAACATTTCTGACAGCATCTTGAGTTTTCAGTCTGTAATGGTTACTGTCTAAGGGGGTTTCCAATGATGATTACAAAAGTGTTGACCACACACAAGTGTATTGTTAAATATGATTCACTATTGTCAGGCTGTGGAAGGAGTATAGGATTTAACTTTGTAGCTGCATTCCATGTCGTTTATCATTTATCACGTTCAACTTCAGTTTATTTACATGTCTAGCAACCAAGCACAGATATATGGAGCCTTTTTTAATTATTGGAAGCTGATAATCTGGTATGTAACATTTCAAAGACTATCAGTCAGGTGAGAGGACCAGGGCGACGGCTCAGTGGGTATGATTGCTGCCTGGGCAAGCATGACAACCTAAGTTCAGAACTCTAGCACATACATACAAACCCACCATGACTTAACATGCCTTTAACACTGGCATGGGGAAGAAGGCTGAAGAGATAGACCGGCTCTGGAAGCACACTGGCCTACACGCCTAGATGAAAGAACAAGTTTCAGGTTTCTTGAGACACTTGGTCTAAAGAGAATAAGGTAGAAAATAATAGAGAAAGACCTCAGTGGAATTCTCTGGTTTCCATAAATTCATGCATTGATACAGAATCTGCATACTAATATGTATGCACTACACACACACACACACACAGAGAGAGAAAGAGAGAGAGAGAGAGAGAGAGAGAGAGAGAGAGACCCTATACACCTAAAATTAATTGATTAACAGGATAAAATAAAAACTTGAAAGTACCTAAAGTATTTTCAATCTTAACTAAGCTTAAGTACAACCAAGAAAACATAGGAAATAAATAATCCCATACCAGCAAAGTCAAAAGAAAGGAAGTATACACGCACGCGCACACACACACACACACACACACACACACACACATACACACACACACACACACACACACACGAGAGAGAAAGAGAGAGAATAAAATAACAATAACCAACAATCATTGGTCATTGCTATCTCACAACAAAGAAAGACAATCAAAAACCAATTTTCCATAACAAAACAAATGCTAAAGTTCTCAATAAAATACTTAAAAATCAAATTAAAAGACACTTCAAAAATATCACTCACCTTGATCAGATAGACTTCATTCCAGAGATGTAGAGATGGTTAACATACTTAAATCAATTAACATAATCCATCACATAAACAAAGTAAAAGACACAAACCACAAGTTCATCTCATTAGATGCACAAATAGCCTTTAATACAAATCCAACACTTTCACAATAAAAAATCTGTAGATATAGAGAAACAAGGGAAATACCTTAACATAATAAATGCAGTTTACAGCAAATCCATATCCAACGTCGACCGAAATAGAGAAAACCTCAAATAATTCCAGTAAAATCAGGAAGAAAAGCAAATTGTGTACTCCTTGCATACCTATCTAATATAGTACTTGAAGTCTTAGGTGGCGCAACAAGACCAAGGATCAAAGAGATACAATTAGAAAGGAAGAAGCCAAAGTGAATTTATTTGCAGATGATATGGTACTATTTGTAAGTGTCCCAAAAATTTCACAGGAACTCCTACATATGATAAGTACTTTAAGCAAAGCAGCAGGATACAAAATTAACTCTCACATACACAAAAAAAATCATAGCACTCTTATCTGGAAATGCCAGCACTGAGAAAAAGAAATCATAGAAAAAAAACATCTTTCACAATAGTCCCAAATAATATAAAATATCGTGGGATACTTCTAGCCAAAGAAGTAAAAAAATTAAATAAAAAAAAACTTCAAGTAATTGAAAAGATTAGAAGATAAAAAGATATTCCACATTCATGGGTCAGTAGGATTAACACAGTAGAAAATGGCTATCCCACCAAAAGCCATCTACAGATTCAATGCAATCTCCATCAAAATTCCAACACAATTCTTAACGAATTTTGAAAGGACAATTTTCATCGTTGTGTGGAAACAAAAAGATCCAGGTTAGCTAAAACAATTCTGAATAATAAAAGAACTGTAGAACATATCATCATTCCTAATATTAAGTTGCAGAAGATCTCAGAAGATAGAAAGATCTCCCATGCTCATGGACTGGCAGGATTAATAGAGTAAAAAGGACCATTTTGCTGTAAGCAATGTACAAATTCAATGTAATCCCCACCAAAATTCCAACTCAATTCTTCACAGAGTTAAAAAGAGCAATTTGAAAATTCATTCAGAATAACAAAAAACAAAAAACAAAACAAAAACAAAACCCCAGTATATAGTAAAAACTACTCTCAACAATAAAGAGCTTCTGGGGGAGTCATTGACCTCAACCTGAATTACAGAGCAATAGTGATAAAAACTGTATGGTATTGCTACAGAGACAAGCAGGTAGCTCAGTAGAATAGAATTGAACCCAGAAATGAACTCACACATACATGGTCACTTGATCTTTGACAAAGGAGCTAAACCATCCAGTGGGGGGAAAAAAAAAAGACAGCATTTTTCACAATGGTGCTGGTTCAACTTCTGGTCAGCATGTAGAAAAATGCAAATCAATCCATTCTTATCTTCTTGTAGAAAGCTCAAGTCCAAGTGGATCAAGAACCTCCACATAAAACCAGATACACTCAAACTAATAGAAGAGAAAGTGGGGAAGAGCCTCGAACACATGGGCATACGGAAAATTTCCTGAACAGAACACCAATGGCTTATGCTCTACGATCATGAATCAACAAATGGGACCTCATAAAATTGCAAAGCTTCTGTAATGCAAAGGACAATGTCATTAGGAAAAATGACAACCAATAGATTGGGAAAAGATCTTTACCAATCCCTCATCCGATAGAGGGCTAATATCCAGTCTATACAAAGAATTTAAGAAGGTAGACTCCAGAGAAACAAATAACCCTATTTAAAAGTGGGGTACAGAGCTAAACACAGAATTCTCAACTGAGGAATATTGAATGGCTGAGAAGCACCTGAAGAAATGGTCAACCTCCTTAGTCATCAGGGAAATGCAAATCAAAACGACCCAAGATTCTACCTCACACAAATCAGAATGGCTAAGATCAAAAACTCAGGTGACAACAGATGCTGGTGAGGATGTGGAGAATGAAGAACACTCCTCCATTGTTGGTGGGATTGCAAGCTAGTACAACCACTCTGGAAATCAGTCTGAAGGTTCCTAAGAAAAGTGGACATAGTACTACCTGAGGACCCAGCTATACCTCTCTTGGGCATATACCCAAAAGATGCTCTAACATACAACAAAGACACATGCTCCACTATGTTCATAGCAGCCTTATTTATAATAGCCAGAAGCTGGAAAGAACCCAGATGTCCTTCAACAGAGGAATGGATACAGAAATTGTGGTACATTTACACAATGGAGTACTACTCAACTATTAAAAACAATGACGTCATGAAATTCATAGGCAAATGGAGGGAACTAGAAAATATCATCCTGAGTGAAGTAACTCAATCACAAAAGAACTTATCTTACTGATAAGTGGAGATTATCCCAAAAGTTCAGAATATCCAAGATACAATTCACAGACCATGTGAAACTCAATAAGGAAGACCAAAGTGTGGATGTTCCAGTCCTTCTTAGAAGGGGGGACAAAAACACTCACCGGAGGAAATATGGAGTCAAAGTGTGGAACAGAGACTGAAGGAAAAGCGGTCCAGAGACTGCCCTATCTGGGGATCCATCACATATATAGCCACCAAACCCAGACAATATTGCTGATACCAAGAAGTGCATTCTGAGAGGAATCTGATATAGATGTCTCCTGAGAAGCTCTGCCAGAACCTGAGAAGTACAGGGGCAGATACTTGCAGCCAACCATTGAACTGAGAACGTGGTCCCAATGGAGGAGTTAGAGAAAGGACTGAAGGAGCTGAAGGGGTTTGCAACCCCGTAAGAAGGACAACAATATCAACCATAAAGACCCCCTCCCAGATCTCCCAGGGATTAAACTCCCACCCCAAGAGAACACAGGGATGGACCTATGGTTCTAGCCACATATGTAGCAGAGGATGGCCTTGTCAGGCATTGATGGGAGAAGAGAAGCTCTTGGTCCTTTCAAGGCTTGATGCCCAAGAGTAGGGCAATGCCAGGGCTGGGAGGTGGGAAGGAATGGGTGGGTGGAAGGGGAAGCGCCCTCATAAAACAAGGAGAAGATAACGAATTTCTGTAGGGGAAACTGGAAAAGGTGATAACATTTGAAATGGAAATTAAAAAATCCAATAAAAGAAAAAATTAACTCAAACAAACAAAACAAAACAAAACAAAAAGCAAATGGGATCTCAGAAACTGAGGAGCTTCTCTAAGGCAATAGACACTGTCATTTGGTCAAGTGACAGTCTACAGAATGGGAAAACATTTTTATCAACTATTCATCTGAAAGAGGGTTAATAGCCCAAATATATTAAGAACTAAGAAATGAGATGTCAGGGGCTACAGAAATTGCTCAGTGGTTAAGAGCCCTAACTGTTCTTCCAGAGGTCCTGAGTTCAAATCCCAGCAACCACATGGTGGCTCGCAACCATCTATGAGATCTGGTGCCCTTTTCTGGTGTGTCTAAAGACAGCTACAGTGTACTTATATACAATAAATGAATAAATCTTTTTAAAGAAAGAAAAAAGAAACTAGATATCAAGAAAAGAAATAACCCAATTAAAAATGGTGTAGAGATCCAAACAGAAAATTCTCAATAAGGAAAACTCATGTCTGGGATATACTTAAACTTTAAACATCCTTAGCCATCAGGGAAATGCAAATCAAAATGACTTTGAGATGTCATGTTACACCTGTCAGAATGGATAAGATCAATAAAACAATTGACAGTTCCTGCTGGCAGGGATATGGAGTAAGAAGATCACTTCTACATTACTAGTGGGAGTACAGACATGGACAGATCCTGTGGAAATCAATATGGCAATTTCTCAGAAACCTGCGAATCAATCTACCTCAAGATCCAGCTCTACCACTCTTGGGCATATACCCAAAGTATCCTACTATATCATCCTACTACATCCTACAACAAAGATACTTGCTCAAGCATCTTCATTTCTGCTCTGTTCATAACAGCCAGATACTGGAAACAGCCTAGATGTTCCTTAACAGAAGAATAGATAAATAAAATGTGGTTCATTTATAAAATGGAGTATTATTCAGCCATTTAAAAAATGACATCATGAAATATGCAGCCACATTGGATAGAACTAGAAAGAACAGCCTGAGTGAGGTATCTGCAGCATGCTCATCTGCTGCAGGAGACAGCTTCTCTAATTATGACTGACCAAAACACTGATCAATGCATATAACAAAATATTATTAGGAATATAATGATGAATTATATTTTTTCTGATCCATTAAGACAAATATAGTATATGCCCCTCATATAGCTAAGTCAATGATCACAAAGATATAATCTGTAGAACCACAGAGATTGAGTAAGACTAGAGGTAAAAGATAGATCTCATTAGAAAAGTGAAATAAAATAAATATTGTTGGGTGGGTGATGAGAATAGGAGGATCAAGTTAAGAGTGGAAGAGGAGAGGAGGTTGTACAAGGGAATACAGGAAGAGACAGTTGAAATCAAGGGTCCTTTGACAGGTAATATGGAGACCTAATATAGTAGAAACTAATTAAAATATAAACATATATGAAAATAAACCAAAAACTTGCTAAGGAATGGAGAAGACAGAGTCCCTAGTAGCCAACTAACAAAACTTCCGGTACTGGGAAGAGGTTACATCTAATTAACTTGTTGGCCAAAGAGAACTTACAGGATTCTCCAAACAACCAACACTATGATCAGACTATAGGTTATTCTCCACAAACTGACAGCACGGCCAAATAGCTGAAGACAATACCTATACAACTCAATTAAAATGAAAATGTTGAGCTGGTTCTCACACAGAGCATCCACACCTATGTTCTAGTGTCTTTGGTGCAGAAAGATACCCTACATGCTACCAAAAGAAAAATGTAACCATCAACTCATCCAAAAGCTCTTTGATGTCTAATAGTGTGCTGCCTATAAGATATGCTAGGTTAATAATGGCAGAAAGCTTGTCGGAGTAACCAACCAATAACTGATTTGATTTAAGGTGTACTCCATTAGATGGTACTCCTTAGTACCATTTTAGCAGGTAAAAGTATTCAATACCCAACCCTGCTTGGGTAACCAAGAATCAGGGACTAGATAGCCCAGGGACCTAGGGTAAAACCAACTAATACTGGTTTGATGGAGGCAAAAAGTAGTGAAAAATGACTCTATATTCTGTATATATTCTGATATACTAATAGTTCAATGCCTTGTTCAGCCACCAAAATAGAAGCTTCCTCCTGGAGCAGATGGAAAAAAATAACAAAGACACACACCCAGACAGTATGCAAAGAGATAGTGAGCAACCTTAGAATACTCAGTCCTAAATGAGATTCTCCATCAAATCCTCCCCTCAAAGTTCACTAAACCTCATGGAAGAGGAGGAAAAAGATTTTAAGAGCCAAAGAAGAACACCAAGGAAATAAGGTCCTCCAAATCAACATGAGCAAAGTTCATTTGAACCTCACAGAGGCTGAATCTGGGAGTAACCAACCAATAACTGATTTGCTTTAAGGTGTACTCCATTAGATAGTACTACTTAGTACCATCATAGTGGGTAAGGGTATTCCATACCCAACCCTGTGAACTGCGAGGGAAGGATTTGATAGAGAATCTCATTTAGGACTGAAAGTTCTAAGTTTGCTCACTATCTCTTTGCATATTGTCTGGGTGTGCATCTCTGTTAATTTGTTCCCATCTGCTCCAGGAAAAAGCTGCTATTTTCCATAGAGATTTTATGGTCTGTACCAGGTCCTCCACATATATTTTATGGCTTCCAGTTTAGTGGTGTTATGATTCTTGAGTGTATAAACAACTAAGTCTCTGATTTGTGTGCCTTCTCTTAGTCCCTCTTCCTTCTGTTGGTTAGTCCTGTCCAACTTTGATATAGTAGTTTTTGTTTTAACTTATTATATTTCATTAAGTTATACTTTTAAAAAGTGAATGAATGAGTGTATGAATGAATGAATACTTAGCCACTAGGGTAAAGATGAACAACTGAACTGTCATTTATATCACTGAGAGAGAGAAAATCAGTTTTGCCTAACAGAGTGACATTGGATATATCAAGGAAAGGCTTTGTGGTTTTTTGCTTGCTTGTTTGTTTGTTTTTGTTGTTGTTATTTGCTTACTCTTTGGTATTTTGTTTTTTCTTGTTTCATATTCTCTTGGGGCATTGTTATTTTAGTTTCTTAATTTTCAGGGTTGGTCATTGTATTGGGTGTTTGTTTGTTTTGTTTGAGAAAAAACTTATGAGAGGGAGAGAGGATCTGCAGTAACTTGGGGAGGGAATGAATATAATCAAAATATATTTAAATTTAAAATTGTTTTAAATTATAAAATACATATTCAAAAATATAAAAATACTTGAGGACATTGATGATTTTGAGTTTAGAAAGTAGATTTTGATTTGGTATTTTAAAATCTTCTACTAAACACTTTATAATCTGTATCTATTGAGTTTCTTAACTTGTAAGCTAAGGTTGTAAACAAGAAGAGTTTAGGTCTATAAAATGTGTTAGCCAAGTCCATGTGGTGAACTTGTTCACCTGTAATCAGGAGAAAGACACTACCCAGAGTTTCTCAACAGTTTGTCCAGATGACACATCTTAGCACACAATTGATAAAGGAGGAATAGCTCTTCAAATCAGGAAAGGACTTTGATATATTAAAGTTGAAATCCTACCCTTTGTGGGGCTGGCCATTTCCACAGAACACAAAACTGTAAAGGATGCAGCTTGCACCAGAAAGCTGAACTGACAG
This sequence comes from Rattus rattus, assembly GCF_011064425.1. Taxonomy (NCBI): domain Eukaryota; kingdom Metazoa; phylum Chordata; class Mammalia; order Rodentia; family Muridae; genus Rattus; species Rattus rattus. The sequence goes on from NC_046154.1 coordinate 217,519,417, forward strand.
GTCCAGAACAGCTCCTGTTCTTTCCTGTTACCTCCTATTATCTAAAGAGATCTATGACTGAGGCCATGTTATACTGAGTTCTAGAGACGTTCAGACCATGTTCTCACACAGGACGAAGTTTATGGAGTGGTTCCTTCAGTTGTCTGCCCTCTGCTTTGATATCTACCCAACATCTAAATCTTTGATCTCTGCTTGCATTCACCCAATACTTCGGGAAGAGAACTGCAACTCCACACTCTTCTCAAGACACATATGACTCCTCTCTTCAGTCCTGGGAGATTTATCTCTACATCTCCTAAGCACTTCTTACTTTCTTTTCTGGCCTGATTATTGTAATCTTCCAGAAAATTCCATGCTTTCATTCCCTCTGAAGATGAAACGCTATCTTCAAACGCTTTCTGCTAGAGGACTTGACACACATCTTCAAGACAGATGATCACCAAGGCAAGGAAGCCAATGCAAACGATAAATAAAATGCAGTTTCCATTCTTTCTCACTCTCTCACATTAATAAATCTGGTACTTGCATTGCTTCATCAACAAGTATTTTTGCCACAATTTTGAAATCAGAGAGAATAGAGAGAAATGAGGAACACATTGGGTTGAGACTTTGGAAAAAACATTTTTTAAAACCTCTGATCTCCAAAAGGTTCCTCTCTTCAATTCTCATGAATCGATATCCAGTGCAGTGAAATAGAGTTCCTCACACCCCATCCCTGCATCACAGCCTGACAACAGTAGAAACCCGTGTGTGTACTAGCACCGTATTGCTTAGATTATTGATTTCTGGTGCACCTGCTGGTACACAGGAGGTTTCCCACTGTGCTGAGGCAGAGCAGCGCAGGGGTGAGGGTGGGGTGTACATATGTGTGTGAGAGAGAATTCATGCTTCTCTCTGGATCATTGTCAGTGATTGCCAGTGATCAAGGGTTCATAACAAAATACAGGTAATACTTCAAATACAAATCAAATTGTAATACACTGAGTGAGAAAGTATAGCATGAGATAAAGTGGATGTAGCCAATGGCAGAATGTTGAAAGTAGAACAATATTTACAGTGTGGGATTTTATAAATATTTGTGAATGACGTTTTAATATTTCCAAAAGAGCATTCTCCGTGCCTCTATTTGTTGATGTGGTTTCAAAAGATACTGTAATTAGACTTCACTTGAATACTAAACACATGTTCTTCTTCAGTTTTATTTATCTCTACTGCCTTGTTTATCTAAACAAATATGAATCGTGATATACAGCATAAAATACTATTTGCCAACAAGAAAAATATTAATACATTCTTCAAGTGGAAAATTAGGATGAGTATGCCACACATAATAGCTCTGATGTACAAACATTAACATTGTGTCAATTGGTGTTTATTCTGGAATTTTAAATGATGAGCAATTTTCATCCAAAGTCAAAACAAATGAAGCAGAGAATCTCTTCAAAAATCGGTCATATATGCTCTTGACCATATATAGAGCCCAAGGTTCGGCTATAGAAAGGTTTTCCAGCGGCAATGGGGGGAGGGTGGGGAGGGGAACAGCCATAAGGAAGGGGAGGGGGGAGGGGGATGTTTGCCCGGAAACCGGGAAAGGGAATAACAACTCGAAATGTATATAAGAAATATTCAAGTTAATAAAAATAAATAAATAAATAAAAATAAAAAGCACTCAGAAAAAAAAAAGAAAGGTTTTCCAGGCTCCCCAAAAGATCCTGAATTTAGTAAGTATGAAAATGTTTATTGCTCTCTCATGAGTATGTCAGCCATCCTTGAGAACATTCAGCTCCACAAAATGAATAGGCTTCAACTGATGCTGTACATTTAGATAAGTGTTTGGGAAATATGAATTGAGAGATTACCAAGAGATAAAGCAGGTGCAGATGTAATGTTTGTGATAAATTCATTCAATGCTGCTATCTGAGTGGCACACATGTGGTACCTAGAGAATACAGCCAAAGCACTACATATTAGCAAACATTTTATTCAAAATTGACTTGTATTTGAATTAGCTTAAATGAAGCAGGAATGGGATATAGTTTATACTGTAGGGAGATCAAGGATCTTGGAGGATCCTTGATACAGCTAAAACAAAGCAATGGAGACTTGATTGCTCATCAAATTCTCCCGCAGTTATATCAGTTGGAATCCCCCTTCACAAAAGCCAGGCACACTTCAAGTACCCCTCTAACTTCGCATTCCCACAACGACTTTCACTTATAATCAATCCACAAAGAAAAGCTCATTGGCTTGAGACAAGGAACTACATCAGAACCCAGTACATGGAGCCAATAGCAATGTGAAGTGATTGTGGATAGCAGGAACTCTGAACCCTGCTTTCCTAAGATATGCATCCATTTTCTCATCTAGTAAGCAGCGAAATAGCAACTAAGTTCAGAATTGTTTTGTGGGAATTGAAGAAACACTGTGACTACAAAGTGTGGTCGATGTTCATTCCCAGATGAATGAATAAATTTGGTATAGCCATACAACAGAATATTATTTAACTTGGAAAAGAGACAGAAATTCTACTGTGACAACACTTTTGTCTCAAAAGGACACTCAGCTAAGTGAAAAGGCCAGTTTCGGATTGAAGAAAAGCCCGTGACTGTGCTTATATGGGGTCTTTAAAACAATACCACATCCAGCGGAGTATAGAATAGTAGGCATCAAGGGGCTACTGGAGGCATTAAATGTTGATCAATAGATATAAAATATCTGCTATGCAAGACGAGATCAAAAGCCCATAAGGATATGAAAATGTGTGAAGACGCCTAACTTTTTAATATGTAAAGAAAAGCAAAACTACAGTGAGTAACTGCTAAGGGTAACAAGTGCTTCGGCAGATGTGAACAAAGTCTCAGTGAGCTTGTGGGAAGGGTGTGAGAAATATTATAGAATTCCCGTTCGAATTGGCATTAGTCTATAATCCTGGAATCCTGCTACTGAATCCATAGTCCAGGGAAATGAACTCAGGACGCCAGAGACACCTGTTCTCACTTGTCCTTTGTACTACTCGTCACAATAAGAAGAAATGGCAACATCTTAAGTGCCCATGGACATATGACAATAAGAAAGAAAATGTGGGGTTTACTCACACTAAAATACTATTCAGCCATAACAACAACAACAAAAGAGTAAAAAGTGTCATTCTTGAGAGTATGGATGGTACTGGATACAGTAAGCTCGGCATCAAAAGACAAGAACAATATCACCTCACTCATATGTGGGATCATAAATTCACAGAGGTTGAGTGCAGACCAGTGGTTAGCAAAGGGTAGGGAGAGTGCAGAAAAGAGTGGTATAGGAAAATATTGACCTATATTACTAATTTAGATGAGGATCTAAATTCTAGTGTCCCAGTGAGTAACAGGTGAATGTAGATCAATGATAACATGTATTTCCAAAAAGCTAGAAGGATTTCTATTATAGTCACCCAAAAAATGATACATGTATAAAGATGTGTGACCTTGATTGAACACTATGATATATCTATAATATATAGAGATATATATCATTCACATTTATATATCACCTGGTGCCCAGTAAGAAGTTGATTGTCAATATTTTTTGATTAAAGTGAATTGTGTGCTAGTGATATGTGTTTTGCAAAATATTTTCTATGTTTAATAACATGGTACTGTGTGTTTATAAACTGAAGGTATACACTTAAGCCAGAAACAAACAAAACCTAAACTGAAGAAAGGGAGATGGAGAAAGGAGTGGAAAGAGAAAAAAATAAAGGAAGGGGCAGAAGTAGTGACAGAGACAGAAAAAGAGGAAGGGAGGGGCGGAGAGAGAGAGAGAGGGGAGAGAGAGAGAGAGAGAGAGAGAGAGAGAGAGAGAGAGAGAGAGAGGGCTCAATGATGTATTTATTGGTTTCATTGTGGTATTTGTATTCCAAATGTGTGTGTGTGTGTGTGTGTGTGTTCATCTAATTAAATACATGAAGTATAGACTTTGTGCTTAATGTCATGCATGTTTCACAAATTGTTAAATGAAATGCTTGACACAGAACAAACAGAGTTGGAGTCATTGTTTTTCTACTAGAATTTTTTTTGAAACTTGGTCATCAACAAAAATCATTTAGGAAACTTTTTTAAAATGTACGGTGCTTTGATTCTTATCCCCAGAAAAGTGCTTTGGGAGCATAAGTTCAGTAATAGGTTTTCAATGTATTTCTTAGAAATTTCTAATATGCATCCAAGATCAAAGGGACCAGTGCTGGACAATACACTCCATAGTTAGTGAGTTTTTTTTTAAGTTCCCTTCTCAAATATTCAGTGTTTAAACCTATGTATATCTACTTCAGGATGGGAACATGCTCAAGGGTATTTGTTTAGTGAAATAAAAATGCATGCATGTATACACATGTGTGCAGTAGATAGTAGCATTTATGGGGTCAGGGTAAAAGGTCAGAGGCAAGATCCCATAGAATATTAAAAAAAATAATTATAGGGCTAGGCTGTGGCTCAGTTGGTAAACTGTTTGCCTTGTACGAACAAAGTCCTGAGTTCGATCTCTAGCAATACAAAACTGGGAGTTAAGGTGCACACATATAATCCCAGCACTCAAGATGTAGAGTCAGGAGGATCAGAAGTTCAATGTCATCCATGGCTACATAGGGAATTCATGGCGAGCCTAGGCTAAAGACCCTGTTTGCAAACTCCTATTAATCATAAATTAAGCTAATAAGTGGATAAATAATGTGTCCTTTATACTCCTTTCACTAAAAAATCAATCTCTATAATGATTCAAAAGACCTATTATTAGGGGTGCAAAGGTTTTTATGCTCACAGAGAAACACTGGGCAAAACAGGAATGTTAAACCCACAAGGTTGTCTCTTCAATAAAAGAGTTGTATACTATTTTCTGCCAAGAAGGCTAAAAGGAGGTAGTTAATAGTCTAGATGACCTGTGTCCTATCTGTAGAGCAAAGCACATACATAACTGCTTATAAGAGCTTTTTCAAGCTCCTACAAGCAGGACCATAGATAGCTAATAGTCTAGGTGGCCCGTATAATGGAGAGTACATTTGTCCCCTAAGCCCTTAAAATAAAACATGTAACCTGTCTTTAGAAAGTAGCTTCATGGAACAAGTGACATGTACTTTGAGAAGTATTTTGAGGTAATTATGCCTTCTTGTGTACAAAGAATGTTGTTGCACCAGAAAACATTTTGTCCAGATTGTGTTGTACTTAAAGATGCCTAAAATGAAGTACCCAGTGTCAGACACTAGAAGTATTAACCAACACCAGCTACTGAGTCATACTGAACCAGATTTTCTTCTTGCCTCAAGCAGATCGTTACTCTTTTGGCCATGGTATTTGCAGAGACTCCTACACTTAGATATAAATTTGGAATCGAACTTTGCTGAAAGCCTAAATATCAAAACTGTGCCAGTCTGGGAGCACTGTTGTTTACTTTATAATTCTTACTTCTGACTGAACCATTTGCTTCTTAATCCAAGTTCTGTCTCTCATTGCAAAGGAACTTGAGCACAAAAATATCTACATTTAGTTTCCTTAGAGCCTCTCTTGACACCTCCCACACAGAGTAGTTAATGCTGACAGCAGGAAGATAGGCCAAAGAAACAAAAGGTAGGCGGAGCCCACTTGAGAAACCTAGGTGCTTACATCCCTGATGTTAGACAAATTCATGAGCTGTAGGCAGTTACAAACTTTTGAACTTACACATTGCCAGGCATTTATGCAGGGACCATAATGGCCCAGGGTTACAGAGAAAAGGTCAAGGGAGCCCTGGATACCTCAAACATGAGGGTGGCAGGAATTGACTACCTCCCCTTTCCCAACTGGCTCCCACAGTACTCCCACAACTCTAATAAGAATGTACTACCCTGATTTAAGTTCCCCCCCATACACATCCTACAGCCCCTGAGTATGTAGATGAAGCATCTTCCAATACCGTTGCCCTGACCAATGGTATATGGTCACACAAACCTTGCCCAAGAGACTCTAACACCTTCCCTAGGGGCATAAATACCCCTTCTCTACCTCCTCTCTCAATAAATGAACAAGTTCTCTGAAGCAGTTCCCCACTATGTTCATTGCCTGTGCACTGATCCTGCAATGATCACAGAGATCCTGCAATGAATTCAGCCACATCTGGCTAAGTTTCTCTCACTGCAGTCCAGCTGGGTACACAAAGAGCCTGGCCACCTGGCGGTGGGGGGGAATGGACAGCAGAGGGGGAAGACTGGAAGAGGAATAAGAAGACTTTTCTAAACATGGCTCAAACGGGTGGGCTCCCCAACTTAATATATACAACACTCTACATGTGAGTGCATTTACACAAGTTACAACTTGGGAAGATACTGGGACCACAAATATTGAAGTGGTCTGCTCAACAGAACTTTAGGGAACAGGGTCTACTTTAAATTCTGATTATAACATGCAGGTAGGTGCTGAATTGCTTCATACCATCAAACCATGTAAGTAAAGTCCTCTATGCTAAATGTCTTCATGACTTCCCATTGCATTTTGAGAAAAGTTAGGGGAAATTCTCATCAACAATGATAGTGGTTTTCTATATAGATGCTACAAACACTGAATTAGTAAACATTGGATCATTCCTTCTAAAAATGCAAGATTGTATTTTTAGAATCAGGTTGTATTATTTCTTTGGTTGAGTGACATCCAGCCTTGTGTATTTGTGTTTCTTGACACATAAGATTGATTCATTAACATCGAACTAATAGTCAACAGTATTGACAACACTGACTGTCAGCCAGAAATCCTACCTGAATACAGTTTTCCTAACACTATTTTTTCAGTAGGGCACATGAAACTCTCTTGTGTGCACAGGAATACTAGATAATATTTCAACATCATTTTAAACAATGAAATCACCACAGAAAGATGTAAAAGTTTTAAAATGCACATTTTGTATATCAATAGACAAGAGGCAGTGAACAGCATGAAAGCCAGAATAGGAAAGAAAGTTATCACCTTACTTCATGAGCTAAGAACTTTCTCACCACATAACTCAAATTTTAACAAGGCACACAACCAAGGACTATATTAATCTGAGGATACCAATTGAATTTTACATAGCAGGCCAATACACCACCATCAAAATCCACAAAGGATCGCAATAAACTGTTTTTCAGATTAGAGTCTCTGACCCCAACCTCAGAACTAGGGTCACTTTCTGCGTTGGCTACATCTTGTCTTTCCACTTATGAACCTGATGCCACCAACTCTCCCCACTTCTCTTTCTACTCCACTGTAAGATCAGATAACCTTAAGTGGTTTTTTTTTTTAACCTAAAACATGAATGTCCAGAAAATGTCATGGGCAGAAGGAAAAAGTTCTAACCGTAATATATTAATTACCTACATTGAAAGCTCTGAAATCTGATGAAAACTATAAAACTAAAGATGCTACCATATATAGAAACAATAGGAAAGTACATGACAGAACGGCAAGTGAGACCAAATATCACAACCAGACCAATTATATCATGTAAATATTTACCATGGTTGTGGTGGTTTGACTAATATTTGAATGCTTAGTCACCAAGGATTGAATGCTTAGTCACTATTTGAAAGGATTAAAAAGATTAGCAGTGTCACCTTGTTGGAGGAAGTATGTCATTGGGGCTGGGCTTTGAGGTTTCAAAATCTCAAGCTGAGCTTTTGTGTCTTCTTTTTTGCTTGGAGATTAAGTTGTGGCTTTCAACTATGCTCCCAGCACTAAGCTTACTATGTCTTCCACAGGACATCCTCCTGTGATAATTGACTAAACCTCTAAAACTGTAAGCGAGCCCCAAATTACAACTTTCTCTTAAAAGAGTTGCCATAATCTTGGTGCTTCTTCACAACAATAGAAAAGTGACTCATGTAATGACTTTGGAAAGTTCATGACCATTTGTCAATTGTTGATCTTGAAGCCTGAGCCATTGGTATTTTGTTCAGGAAATTTTCCTTTGTTCCAGTGTGTTCCAGGCTATTTCCCGCTTTCTCTTCTATTAGATTCAGTCTATCTGCTTTTATGTGGAGGTCCTCGATCCACTTGGACTTGGGCTTTGTACAAGGAGATAAAATGGATCAGTTTGCATTCTTCTACATGCTGACTGCCAGTTGAACCAGTACCATTTGTTGAAGATGTTTTCTTTTTTCACAGTGTGTTTTTTGCTTCTTTGTCAAAGATAAAGTGTCTATAGGTGTGTGGGTTTATTTCTGGGTCTTCAATTCTATTACACTGATCAATGTTTCTGTCTCTGTACCAATTCCAGGTGGCTTACCACTATTGTTCTGTAGAACAGCTTAAGTGTGGTGATGGTGATTCCCACAGAATTTCTTTTATTGTTGAGAATTGTTTTTGATATCCTGGGTTTTTTTGTTATCCCAGATGAATTTGAGAATTTTTCTTTCTATCTCTGTGAAGAATTGAGTTGAATCTGTATATTGCTTTTGGTAAGTGGCCATTTTTGCTGTATTAATGCTATTAATCCGTGATCATGGGAGATCTTTCTATCTTTTGAGATCTTCATTGACTTCTTTCTTCAGAGACTTGAAGTCCTTGTCATCCTATTGACATTAGCAGAAATGCCCAACAGCAGGGAGATAAAATCTAAAGAGATCATCTCCAGTAGGTAGACATGGCCCCCAGTTGAAGGATGGGGCTGCCCCTTAACTCAAAATTCTTGGCCCAGAACTGTTCCTATCTAAAGAAAATTAAGGGACAAAAAATGGAGCAGAGACTAAACAAAAGGCCACCCAGAGACTGTTTCACCTTGGGATTCATCCCATGTACAAACACAAACCCTGACACTATTGCTGATGCCAAGATGCGCTTGCAGGCAGGAGCCTCACATGGCTGTCCTCTGAGAGGCTCTGCGAACACCTGACTGAATCAGATGCAGATACTTACAGCCAATCATTGGACTGAGCTCAGGGACCCCTAAGGAAGGGTTGGGGATAAAACTGAAGAGGCTGAAGGGGATGGCAACCCCATAGGAAGAACAACAGTATTAACTAACTGGATCCCTCAAAGGTCCAGGGACTAAACCACCAACCAAAGAGCATAAATGGGCTAGTCTGTCACCTCTGCTACATATGTAGCAGAGGACTGCCTTGTCTGCCTCAGTAGGAATGGATGTAATTCGTCTTGTAGAGGCTTAATGCCCCAGAGACAGGGGATGCTCGGGGATAACGTACGAGTGAGTGGGTGGGGGAGCACCCTTTTAGAGGCAAAGGGAAGGTGGTATGGGGTGAGAAGCTTGTGGAGGAAGGATACGGAAGGGGGCAATATTTGAAATGTAAATAAATAAAATAGTAAATAAAAAATAATAAATAAGACATGAACAAAGGCAACAGCTATTGATGTGCCAATGTAGATGGGCAAAATCTCACAAAGTCCTACCGTAGATGAAGAAGCACCAGCAATGGTTGTTGAGAGAGAGAGAGAGAGAGAGAGAGAGAGAGAGAGAGAGAGAGAGAGAGACAGAGAGACAGAGAGAGAGAGAGAGAGAGAGAGAGAGAGAGAGAGAATCAGTTTTGTCCAGAGACAAGCCCCACAATCCATTATCTAAAACCAAGGCGTCATCCCTTAAAACATATACATATGTGCAACACTGAATGGACTCAACAGGTTGCATTAATATTTATTTCTGTATGTGTGTATGCATGTATACAATAATTTTAAAAAGGCATAAAAATAAAGAGAGGGGCAAGGGGCAGAGACAGAAGAGGAGATAGAAGAGAAAAGGGGAAGAAAATATTATGACTATGAACAGAAAATAAATAATTTTTTAAAAGTTAATGACCAAATTTTTATCACCTCTCAGGAGATAAGTTTATAATCAATTTTTAAAAGGTAATTTTACCTTGTTAAGTAATATGTAGGCCAGAGTTATATAAATGTTTCATAATCAAATTTTAATTTTGAACTTTTAGATAAAACAAAGCATATGTAATGCTGTGCTTCAAATGACAACACTGTTGTAATCAGATGTCTTGTTATACACTATATAATGGCCATAAGTTTGTATATGTCAGAAATATGCTTATGTATATATGAAGTTTACATGTATATGAATGATACATGTGACATGTTTGCAAATATATATCCTATGTTTTAAGATTAATTCTAATTCCCTATTTTGTGAATCATTTTATAAATTAAAGGAACCCAAAACCTAAAATACAAAAGCCTTGACATTCACATGTGTGTGTCCTTACAATTTTAAGAATTTCAAATAGTCAACCTGGTTTTTTGTTTCCTCAGGGAATTGTTTGAAAGGAAATTAAATGCTCTATTATTAAGGTTATATTATTTTTAGCTTCTTATTTTGGTGTTTGTTACCAGGAGATAGATATAATTTTGCCCAATAAAGAAGGCTTAGAAGTCCAAATTGTCTTCAATCAGTATGTTCTTCACTTTTAGGGTGGAGAAAAGCATTACATTATTCAGCCATTTTCTAAGATGGCATAGGACATTGCTTAAATTCTCAAGATCCTTGAATATTTTCAAACATATATCTCATGGTCTATATTTTGATAACCTATTCTCAGCTTAGTCTCTGTCATTAAGAGGCAAAAGAAAGACCATGTAATCAGAGAGTGACTAACCATATATCCTAATCTTTATAAACCAATCCAGTCTCCTGTTCTAGTTCAAAGACAGCCTAAGATCAAGGAATGCTTGGAAGGTATGAGATTGCAAAGAAGAACCAAAAGCTGTACCAGGACAGAGGCTGGAATGCTGTGAAACAGGCTGGATTGCAGTCCTGCCTTCATGCGTGATTGCTTACATGGCACTCAACCTCACGATCACTTAGGAAAGAAGTGTTTTCTTAAAACACCTGATGATTAAGGATGTTGAACAATTCTTTAGGTAATTCTCAGCTATTCAGTATTCCTCAGCAGAGAATTCTTTGTTTAGCTCTGTACCCCATTTTTTAATAGGGTTATTTGACACTTGGAGTCTAACTCTTGGGTTTTTTTTATATGTTGGATATTAGCCCTCTATCAGTTGTAGGATTGGTAAAGATGTTTTCCCAATCTATTGGTTGCTGTTTTGCCCTAATGACAGTGTCCTTTACCTTACAAAAGCTTTGCAGTTTTATGAGGTCCCATTTGCCAATTCTAGATCTTAGATCATAAGCCATTGGTGTTCTGCTCAGGAAATTTTCCCCAGTGCCCATGTGCTCGAGGCTCATCCCCACTTTTCTTTCTATTAGTTTGAGTGTATCTGGTTTTACATAGAGGTCCTTGAAGTGTAAATCAAAACAACCCTGAGATTCCACCTCACAGCAGTCAGAATGGCTAAGATAAAAAATTCAGGTGACTACAGATGCTGGAGAGGATATGGAGAAAGAAGAACACTCTTCTTCCATTGTTGGTGGGATTTCAAGCTGGTACAACCACTCTGGAAGTCAGTCTGGAGGTTCCTCAGAAAATTGGACATAGTACCACCTGAGGACCCAGTATAGCACTCATGAGCATATACACAAATGACGCTCCAACATATAACAAGGACACATGTTCCATTATGTTCATAGCAGCCTTATTTATAATAGCCAGATGCTGGAAAGAACCCAGATGCCCTTCAACAGAGGAATGGATACAGAAAATGTAGTGCATCTACACATTGGAGTACTACTCAGCTATCAAAAACAATGACTTCGTGAAATTCATAGGCAAATGGATGGAACTAGAGAATATCATCCTGAGTGAGATAACCCAATCACAAAAATCACACATGGTATTCACTCACTGATAAGTGGATATTAGCCCAAAAGCTCAAATTACCCAAGATACAATCTATAGACCACGTGAAGGGAGGCAGGAAGGGGTGGGTGTTTGGGGAGGAGGAACACCCTCATAGAGGAAGGGGAAGGGAGAATGGGATAGGGGACTTATGGGCAGGAAACTAGAAAATGGAATAATATTTGAAATGTAAATAAAAAATATCCAATTAAAAAGAAAACAAACAAACAAACAAAAAACTACACCATACCAAAGTCAAAGCACTTTGGAACAGCTCCCAGAGGAGCTATCTAAAAGCAAGGAAGTTAACTGAGTTCTTTATTGGCACAAAGTTCGTGAAAGCACAAACCTGGAGATATACCCAAAAAGTAGCATCTGTCTAGGTGACCTGTGATGGCATGTCATCTCTACATCCAGGTGTGTTTTGTTTAACCTTAGGAAGTAAAGCAAGACAGATAGCAGAACTGAGTCTGTAAGTATGAAACTCAGAAGGAATAAAAGTGACACCAAGAAATAGAAAACTATTCTATTAAAGTTAAACTATTAGAATAGGAAATATAGAACCAGGGAATTGGATACTTGGGCAATTAAACCAAGCACTAGTTTCCTGAGACAAGCAGCAAATAGCTAAAAGATTGGCAAGCATGATTATAGATCAAATGAAACTTTGGAATCGTGGTTCAGACAGCAACACTCATGAGCAGCTTCTTTATGACAAGATCTATCCTATGCATAAGGGATGATGCAGAAAATATGGCAGTGCTTCTGTCCCCATGGACTCTACATTCAAAAGGTATGGCAGACGAACACAAAGTCAATTCTTAATTGTGTAGCTAGTATCCTGTTTATACAATAACAGAGCAACTTCTCAGCTGCCCTACTAGAATGGGCAAGGTCTTCCTGAGGAAGTGTCATGTAAGTCAAAATGAGAACAACAGAAAGCACAACACAAGCAGCTCTATCTATGAGAAGACCCTTCTGCCAAGAAAAAAGCATGAGGACGTGTCCCCATAATGCTCTTTCAAGCCACATTGAATATTGGTGAACTATATCTAAAATTGTGAGTCCAGATAAGCCCTCTTTTTGTTAGGTTTCTTTTGTCAGAGTATTTTATCACAGCAACAGAAAAGTAACTAAAACTGCCCCCATGCTCAAAACGGAGTTGGCATATTTAAGAAACAAAGAAGCTGTCATATGTAGCCATATAAATGAGGTATATGGCTCAAGGTAGGTAGTCCTGACCTTGGAAAGGAGGACAATACCCAGATCAGAGATGGACGCTAAGTCTCAGGAAGGACTTTGAATGCCACTAGTGGAAGGCTATTGAGGAAGTGTGACTTGGTGAGCAGTTCTGGAAGACTCTGGATTTCCTTCTGGTGGTCGCCTGCAGAAGCAGAGCAGAGGAAACAAGGAAGACTCTCAGTTCCACAGAACAGGACCCTTATGAGAAGGGGAGTGACTACCGCAGTCTAAATTATGAGAAGGGGAGTGACTACCGCAGTCTAAATTTGTGGTCAAGGAGATATGTACCACCCCAGAGCAACTAGAAAATTAGAAAATTTGAATAGTTTTCTAAAACACATATAGGAAAACACCTATTAATCACTCATAAAATGCCCAGTCCTTTGCCGAATTCTACCCAGACAAAAAGACAACTTCCTGCCACCCAAAGCTTATAACATGCTTGAGATACAAACTACTGAAATGCTACAGCTAAGGGTATATATGATGGCCAAGTGATCTTTCTTTTTATCAAGAAATCAGCAGCCAGAGCCACAAATGAGGAAGGAAGGTGTAAATACAGAAATACCCATTCCTGTACAGTGAAGAAGAAATGGAGTCTGACAGTTCCTCATGGAGTTGTCTTTACAACACCCACCTCCCCCAAATTTTCAGTTTTCCAGTTTATAAAATGTAGGTTGAGGGTTGATAGCAGGTAAGTCTCAGAGGGAAACGTAGTGGAAATATCCCTGGAGGCGTAGAGGATGAAGGATCAGACAGAAAGAAAAGTAGACCATCCTTCAACTTCAGCCAACTTTTTGTGGAGCCTGAAATGGCAACCACTGGAGTGCCCCAGGTGAAGCAGAAATGGACAGGCCTACCCTTCCAACCCAGCCTTATTCTCCTATCCTTTAGTCATTATAGGAAGATATATGTTGTCCCAAGAGGGCCACTGAACTACTATACAATTACATATCAAGGCTAAGAGAGGCAACCTGGTAAGGGTCATCCATTTTCTATGATTTGACTTTCCCAAACAGGTGAAGGCACATCCCTTGTGGGTAAAACAGTGACCCGGAATACTATACCTTCTATTTGGTTCACATGCTTGGGGGACTTTCTGTACCAAAATAATAATAATAATAAAGAAGTAGTAAGAGCCTACATGTGGTCTCTGGCACAAGCTTTAGTTCATGCTTTACCCTGTGAAATTTCATAGACCCTTATTGGCCCTAACAAGAAGCCAAAAGTCATGTCTGTGGGAGTAATCTAGGTGCAGACTTAGTCCTTCTGTGATATTATTTTCTAGGACTAGAAACTATGATCCTGACAACTGCAAAACAAACAAGGACAGGGGATGAATCATTCTATATGTATGTTATAAATTATACATGATGGATTTGAAGTGAGCAGCAAACAAATGATTGTTCACATTACATTAAATACCAAGTAAAACCTTGTGTGGCTATCACATCAATAATGCAAAATAAAAACCTCAAAAGGAGTCTTTGGAAGCCATTACCCACAGGCTAAGGCAGGCTAGTTGTAATGTTACCATCAGCCTTTAGAAAAGTCCTAGAGAATTTCATAAGCAAGCAGGAAGCAGTGTTCTGAAAATTCTGAATTGTCATGATATAATTGATAACTGTATTTGCTAACCTTATGTCACAAGACAAGAGACAAAATTAGCTGGGAACATAGCAGTAGAGAACAGAAAGGACTTCTTTCCCTAACAATGGACTTCAAGAAAAAAGGATGGGTATGACTATTATCTTTATAGAATATTTTAAATTAAATTGTTAAAGAGCAATCATAGAAAAATAAATTTGTCCAAGAACTTGCAAACACCAAAATAACACTTCTTATTGGTGATATTGTTTTACCAACAAATAAAGATAATCGCCAAATTTTCCTTAGGAATCATGTAAGAATGTGTGATGTTCATCTTTTGTTTATGCTAGACCAAGGTGGACAATACATTTTAGTTCCTGCAAAAAGTTAAATGAAACAAATCAGTAGTTATAGGGGGAAATGATAGCTAAAAATCACAAGTTGGAGAAACTTAGTTTAAAAGTAACTGAAATCCTAAGGACACCATGAAATACAGCATCATTGCAACACTTGTTCTAATTTATCTTCATCATTTTCACATAATTAAGGAAATGCAGAAGATCACTCTGCCTACAGGCTCTGAACACACATATTTAAAAGAGTTTGATACCAATATTATTCATAACTTATTAGGTCATTCATGTGTAAAGTGTTTCAGAATGAAATGTAAATCAAGATAGGTCTAAGTATTTCCAGCCTAGAAAATGCTTTCATACAAATATCTCTATTTCACTGAATCTAAGTTCTTAACAAGAAATCATGCTAGAAGGTGCTAAGATAAAAATAGTTTTCTGATATAGGGAAATATCAGTGTTTTGATTAATTGTGACATACAAACCAACCCAGTCCTAAAAAATACTGTGGTTTAATTTAAACTCTGGACTCAGGAGGAATGAGTCTAACTAAAGACAGAAAAATAAATACTGAACATCTCAATGTCCTTCTTTATATATCTCTATAAAATCACCATTCTTATGGTTTTTTACATTCTCTAAGAAACTTATGGCAGAAGTCTCAGTGGTTAAAGTGCCTTCTTCCCTGGCAGCATGAGAACTAGAGGATAGACTCCAAGAAGCTGCATAAATGTCAGATAGGTGTAGTGCCAGTCTGTAATCCAGTCCTGCTTGATCACCAGAGTAAGTTGACTAATATTACTAGTCATATTGTTGATCTCTGAGTTTGATTGAGCAAGTCAGTCTAAAGATCTATAGAAAAGTGATGGAAGAGAATCCTCAATACCTCCACATGCATAAAGATACAGGAGCACATGCATATACATGCATAAATATATGTGCATTCCCACAGGAGCGTGTGTGTGTGTGTGTGTGTGTGTGTGTGTGTGCGTGCGGGAACTTTGATACCTATCACATTTTATTTAACTCTACATTTCTATCCATCAGGATGTACTAAGGAAATCTAAATTAATCCTAAATTAAATTAAATGAAATAAATATTAAATAAATAAATATCCATGTTTCATTCAACACACACTAATATATAAGAAAAGTCCATGTTAACGTGAAGTGGTTAAAGCAGTGTTTTTTGTGTATTCTAAACCAAAAAAGAGACATTAAGCAATCATCAATAAAAGAGCCTATGAGCCTAGCAGCTAATGTGCACACTCAGAAGTCCCACTGCGGGGGGTAAGTCTGGCACTCTGCCAACACTGAGCATTGCCAACCCCCCCCAGAAAAATGTGTGGAATAACAGAACATACCAGACTCTAGATTACTAAATTACTCTATATTAGTAAGTTACACTTACTAAATGAGCAGTCCAAACGGCAGTAAAATGCAATATGTGTTGGCTGTTGTTATCAACACGGTAAAGGCTAGGAAAAGGGAAATATACAATGCAATGCTATTTGCATACTGAATATTGACCTATGTAAAGCATGAAATCAAATCTTAAGAATAACATTCTGTACTCAAAATTGGGTGTGTCTACTGCTTCTGTTCACCTAAACCACTGCTCACACTTCCTTATTTGTTCATGCACCAAGGATTTGTTTAAGTTCTTGCACGAGACTGACTGTATAAACGTGGCTCCGGTAATCATGGAGATAATAATCTGTCTTGATACAAATAGCAATGCCCAAAGATTCAGAGGGCACTTAAATATAAGTGATTAAACAGATAAAAGAAATTTTATATAAAATGAAAGGGTTTCAAGATATATGATCCCTAATAAATGAACTACAAATTTATCCTTACCTCTTGTACTTTTGCTATTTATGAACTCATTAAAATTTTTATGACTTTAATTCTTAGAAACTGAATAGAAGTACCAGTAAGTTCATAAATCCTGAATAAAATGTGTCATAACTAGCCATCTGCTGTAATCAGGTCTTTATCAACATAAACTTGGACTTTGGAAACTAAGCCATTGGAATATGGGTAAAAACACACCTTGAAATCAGAACCTAATAATTTGCTCTCCAAAAACATTACTTCCCAAGTCAGTGAGTCGGAACCCCTAAGTACAGATCTGAAATGAAGTATAAGAATTAAATTAGTATCCCAGGGATTCGGGGGAATACTGAGATCTGCTTTCAACTCAACCAGCAGGGTTCTAGGGCAAGATAAATGAAATAGATCAACAAGATTAGCTACATACTGGTAATCATTGAAGGCAGATTCTGGTCCGTGAAAGTTCATCGTATTTTTCTTTCCATAGTTTTATCTATATTCTCATTATTTGAGCCAAGTTCTTAATAAGAGGAAAATGCAACTTGGAATCAAAATAATATTCCACAATACAAGAACAGATAGAAACAGAGTTGTGGAAAGATATTAAAAGAAATTAAACTGGAAAATAGCTTAATCAGATTTGTAAGTTTTAAAGAAATCCCTCTGGCTCTCGCATAGCGTAGAGTTCCTTAGGCAGAAAAGCTAGAGTGGAGCACTGCAGCTGCTGAGATCAATTATATAGAGAGGTGGGAATGCTGCAGGGCTAGGCAGAGAGGATAATGGAAAAGGAAAACACTAGTTCTCTTGATGGGTTGCTGCGAGAATGTCAGGGCCCTTTGCCAATGTGAGGTCAGCAGAATAATCAGAATTAGGAAGGGAAATATTCGGCTGGGACATGGCATTGTTATGCAACTCTTATGGGACCTCAGGAAAGTCAGCTAACTCTGTATTTAGCTCATATGCACATGAAATTGTGGTTCCCAACGTAATGTGAAGTATTTTAAATAACTGAGGAATTATTAATACAGTGTTTGAGCATAGGTACTAAGACCTTGGTAAACAACCAAAAGTAAGTACTATGAAAGTTGTAAGTTTTCAATTTTGAAAATTCTTTCATTCAGTTTAGATAAGCATGTAGCTATTTTAAATATGGAAACCACTAATTTCCATTTATATCAACAAATTCAAGAGTAGATATGTTCAGACAGAGATCATCGTACACATGTAAGCATGAGCCCTTTCTGAAAAGTCAACTCAAATGTGATGAGTAGATGACTTAAATCCTAAGAGGAAGCAGATAAATTTATTTTCATAACATGTTAAATTACAAACAGCTAGGAAAGAAACAAATCAGGTGCTGAAATTTGAATGGATCTGGGACTCCTTATGTCAGCCTAGTGGGACAGAAAGTATTCACAAAGATAACATTTGTTTGTGCATCTCCTTGCAAAGAAGAAAAAGTAGACCCTAAGAAAATTCCAAGCTATTAATATTTATAACAGAATAATAAATTGTAGGCATCTATTTTTCAACCTACTTTAATAGGGGATTAACTGCCCCTCTAGCCCACTGCCCATCAAAGGCAGTGGAAAAGAAAGATTATTAAGATACAAGGGAAGTAGACCTGTTTAGAAGTAGTTCTTTAGAGAGATTCCAATCTTTGTTGTTCTCAGTTCACTAGCAAACACCAAACACAATCAGCAGTTTTAGTCCTGTTCACTCAGCAGACACCACACACTAATCAGCAAAGGCAGTTCAATCCAAAAACAAAACAAACAAACAAACATACATACTAAAAGTAAAAAACAGAGAGAGAAAAGCAGGTGCTGGTACAACAGGCGGTCAACATGGAGAAGAATGTAAATTGATCCATCCTTATCTCCTTGTACAAAGCTCAAGTCCAAGTGGATCAAGAAAAAACCAGATACACTCAAACTGATCGAAGGGAAAGTGGGAAAGAGCCTTGAACACATGGGCACGGGGAAAAATTCCTGAAGAGAACACCAATGGCTTATGTTCTAAGATCGAGAATCAACAAATGGGACGTCATAATATTGCAAAGCTTCTGTAAGGCAAAGGACACTGTCATTAGGACAAAACAGCAACAACATATTGGGAAAAGATCTTTACCAATCCTACATAAAAGGGCTAATAACCAATATATACAAAGAACTCAAGAAGGTAGACTCCATAAAATCAAACAACACTTTTAAAAATGTGGTACAGAGCTAAAGAACGAATTCTCAAATGAGGAATATCAAGTGGGTGAGAAGCACCTAAAGAAATGTTCAACATCCTTAGTCATCAGGGAAATGCAAATCAAAACAACCCTGAGATTCCACCTCACACCAGTCAGAATGGCTAGGATCTAAAACTCAGGTGGCAGCAGATGCTGGCTAGGATGTGGAGAAAGAGGAACACTTCACCATTGTTGGTGGGATTGCAGACTGGTACAACCACTCTAGAAATCAGTCTGGAGGTTCCTCAGAAAATTGGACATAGTGCTACCTGAGGACCCAGCTATAACCCTCCTGGGCATATACCCAAAAGATACTCCAACATATAACAAGGACACATGGCAGCCTTATTTATCATTGCCAGAAACTGGAAAGAATCCAGATGTCCCTCAACAGATGAATGAACACAGAAAATATGGTACATTTACATAATGGAGCAGTACTCAACTTTTAAAAACAATGACTTCATGAAATTCTTAGGCAAATGGATGGAACTAGAAAAATCATCCTGAGTCAGGTAACCCAATCACAAAAGAACACACATGATCTGCACTCACTGATAAGTAGAGATTAGCCCAAAAGCTCAAAATACCCAAGATACAATTCATAGACCACATGAAACTCAAGAAGAATGACCAAAGTGTGAGTGCTTCAGTACTTCTTAGAAGGGGGAA
Source organism: Rattus rattus (assembly GCF_011064425.1). Taxonomy (NCBI): domain Eukaryota; kingdom Metazoa; phylum Chordata; class Mammalia; order Rodentia; family Muridae; genus Rattus; species Rattus rattus. The sequence continues at coordinate 217,539,080 of NC_046154.1, forward strand.
CAAATTCTCACAGGAGGAAATGTGGAGTCAAAGTGGATCAGAGACTGAAGGAAAGGCCATCCAGAGACTGCCACACATGGGGATACTTCCCACAAGCAGTCACCAAACCCAGACCCTATTGGGGATGCCAAGAGGTGCATACTGACAGGAGCCTGATAAAGCTGTCTCCTGCAAGCTTCTGCCAGAGCCTGACAAATACAGAGGCAGATGCTTGCAGCCAACCATTGGACTGAAAACGAATGGTGTCCCAAATAAGGGAGTTAGAGAATGGACTGAGGTAGCTGAAGGGGTTTACAACCCCATAGGTTGTGGGGGAGGATAATATCAATCAACCAGACATCTCAGAGCTCCCAGGGACTAAACCTAGGAGTACACATGGAGTGACCCATGGCCCCAGCAGCATACATAGCAGAGTATGGCCTTGTCAGGCATCAATAGAAGGAGAGGCCGTTGGTCCTGTGAAGGCCAGAAGCCCCAGCGTAGGGGAATACCGGGGTGGGGGAGGCAGGAGGGAGTGGGCGTGTTGATGGGAAGCACCTCATGGAGGCAGGGGATGGGGTGCTGTGGTAGGGGTTTCCAGAGGAGTAAACCAGGAAGGGGGATAACATTTGAAATGTAGATAAAGAAAATATCGAATAAAAAAAAGAAAGGGAAAAAATCACGAGGCTCATTGCCCACCCGAGCTGAAGCAGCAAGAAGCTATAGGATCCTAATGAGAAGTTCACTGGTGAGTTTCTCTCTATGACGTCACCACAAGCAAAGTTCGACAATGCAGTGTGAGGCAAATCAATACATGTGTATCATCAGTGAAGAAAAGCAAGGTGCAGCAAAGCGAACCCGTGGTCGAGCTCCCACTGTCTGTGGGGTCATATTTATATTCCATCTAAACCTCGTGCCTCCTTTCACATGTCTGTTATAGCAAAACATCCTTTCACCAGCGTGCCCCAGGAAAACATTACTTGTTATAATTGACTTTCAAAAGAATCCAGAAGTTCCACTTCAATAAACACAAACTTTTCACACTGTTTGATTCCATTTTTACTTCTGATTTGGAACTTAAAATCACAGGGCTAAAAATATAGCTCAGTGATTAAGAACAGTTTCCGTGCCGGCAGAGGACCGGTCTTCAGTTTTCAGCACCCACAAGGTAGCTCACAGTCATCTGCAACTCTAGTTCCAGGAGAGCCAATGGCCTCTTCTGATAGCCATGGAAACCAGACATGTACATACTACACATACATACATGCAGGCAAAACAAGTATACACATAAATAAGTAAAGTAAGTAAATAAAATACAATAATAAGAAATCCTTAAAAACCACATTTGTGATAATCCTTAGATATTGGATTTCAAAGTTAGTCTCCTTTGAGAACCAGTGCCCTATGACCCAGTAACTCATACAAACTTTATTCTATAGTTGCCCTTTGTCTTTCTATAAAGAATATAATAGTTTTTAATGAAAACACACAATATATTACTAAATGTATATAATGAATTGCTTTTCTTGTTGCTATGATAAATACCTGACAAGAAGCAAATTAAGGAATAAAGACTTTATTTCTGCTTAAGGGTTTGAGAGGACTCTGCATCACTATGAACATATCATCGTAGTAAGAGAATAAAGTACTCAGGCCATGGTCATATCTCATCTACTGGCAGCAAGCAGAGAAATGAATACTCATGCTCAGCTCACTTTCTCTTTCTCATTCAAGCCATGAGCATGCCGAGAGAGCCAGGTTAGGCACTGACCTTTTAACTGAAAGTGCCTAATCTAAAAATCGCTCGTAGACAGCCTAGAGGCTTGTTTCTAGGGTTTTCCAAGTGAGCAATATTAAGCATCACAAGCACAAAGTATTTCTCATCTCTTCCAGGAATGAAAATCATCTTGCTACATCCCAACATGCTTACACTGATCTAAATTCCAGCATTCTGCGTAACTCTGACCTCTGCACACATGGCCTCTGTCCCTCTCATTTGGGGAGTTCCTGCAAGAATGTGGGTTGCTTGCTACTACCAGAACATGTCCACAACATTTCTCAGAAACCAAGAAAATAAACATTAAAAAAAGGACAGCTCAGTGCTTTCAACACCAGATAGCGAGACTCTTTTAAAGCTTAACTATAACAGAAAATCCCATCATTACTTGCACTTGGACTCGCAAGTTTAAAACATGATTTACCACCACTCAAACACTAAGAATTTTTTACAGCAGTTGTCGCTGGTCCTTACTGAGGACCACAGCAATCTCCTGACTTTAGGAATTGGGAGGACAGAGAAGGAGTTGGAGGACAGGGGATCCAATGGGCAGTTAGTTCAGCCCAAGATCAGTACCTAATTAAAGCTGCCTTGTAAATGCTCCCAAGGGGGAACAAAGAGTTCTACTGGAATCAGTACCACCATTCTGTGGGACACCATCAAGAGCTAAGACTGAGGAAAAGAACCCAATCAACAGCTAGACAGAGGCAAGGCAGACAAGTTCAAGGGGAAAGGGGGTGCATAACCTCCCTTTGTCCGTGCCCTCTTCTATCTGGGATACCACCAGAAAATGCCACTTGATTAAGGCAATCAGGTAAAGCCCCTTTTCTTGTGCAATCCTGATTTGTGGCAACCAACCACCACCCTAAGAAAGATACCTCTTGTTTCCTCTCACATGTGGGACCTAAACTTTCTAGATACACAAAATCATGTCTGTACCTATGCTGTGAAAGCAAAAGCAAAATTGGGAAACAAAGAGGACTATCTGGAAGTGGGAGGAGGGTGAGGAAGAAGGCTCAATATATGCATTATTCTGCATGAAAATGGCACTTTAAAACTATTAACACCTCCCCGTTTCAAGTAGGTGAAGAATTCTGGTGTGGTTCAGCGATTGTCTCTTTCTCAGTGCCTCCCTTGTGGGTACAGTGAAGCTCTCAGACAAGACTTTGGACACCTCAGTACTTGACTTTCCAGTTCACTTGAACACTTCCTACCCAGACTCAGATCCATATAAGCTGTTAGGACAAGGCCTCAGTTGCTTACCATTCCTTATGGGCATCTCTATGTGTACTATACAGCAAGACATCGGGCTCCTTTTACAGAGAGAGTGAGATGGAGACAAAGGGATGAATGGAAAATCATGGTGGAAGCCAGGTTTTTATAACTCAATCTTGGAAATAATGTCTCAATTTTTCCTTTATTCTGTTCCTTAGCAAGTGTACAACCAGCCCACCTACAAGAGAAAGAGGTTGAAAGATATTAGTGGTGGGGAGAGGTGTTCACTGTGAGCATGTCAAAGGTTGCCAACTGCGTGTGTTTATAGTGATCTGGATTAGTTTTGAGCTGCCATGGTGCTTGAATTCACACCTTACCTTTATTATTTGCTAGGTGTGAGAGCCTCGAAGAGGCATCAAGGCACTTTCTTCCTAGTTTGCTCATCTACAAAATAGGATTAGTAATGGAAATGACACCTTTTCTGGAGAAGTTAATGTAGGTTCATTATGTGAAAAATGGACACAAAAATGCAGAACAGTACTTTGCACATGGGAAGCATTCGCATAACACTAGGCAGTATTATTTTAATAACTACACATAGAACGTGCCCTCTTCCACTCATTACACATGCTCAAGAGGGAGGCATCATGTTTCACATTGTGAAAATAATGTGATACAAATGAGAAGGTTATGAAAGAAACCTCCCCAGTAGTCTAGGCAAAGCCACAGTCATCGGAGGCAAAGCTGCAAAGCAGCACCTCTCTTGCCAAGGGACATTCCCAGCCCTTATTTTTAATAGCTAAAGCTTCAGCCAAGGAAGCAAAGTGTTTCATTTCTGTTCCACTCCCTTAGCCTCATATCCTCATGTCACAATAGCTTATAGCTTATTGCCCCAATACCAACATTCCCTGTTCAGTACGGAAAGAAGCAACTTGGGCTGATAGTACTCTGCCTATAGCTCTGAAGTCAACTTTTACCCACCTCTCCTTTTCTGTAGATGACCACAACACTATACACACAAACCCACCACAGATAAACAGACTCACATATGCTTTAGGCTCAGACACAATTGTTAGACATAAATATTATTTACCACTCAAAATCACTTGGAATTTAACAGTAAACATCCTTAATAAATGAGGGGTTTGGGGCTTGGTTTTATTTATTTATTTATTTATTTATTTATTTATTTTTATAGCATTTATAGTCTCATCATGGCAAGCTGCTGTCCTTTGGGAAATATAAGGAATTCCACTCACTCCAGGAACTTACATTACTTGGTCATTAATGACACCATAAATAAATGTCCCAGTAACTCATTAAAATTTTCATTATAATTGCCTACTGACTTTACTTACTTACTGGCAGGGCACTTACACTCCCTGGAACCAGGTTGGGTCTATGAGACCTCTCCATCTCCCTTTTACTTGGCCATTCTCTTCCAAAACTTGAAGGAGGCTTTCTGATTGCTGTATGAAAAGAGAAGGCTGTGGTGGTGAGGGGAGGGCTATCCATCTTTCATTTTACTGTTGCAACAAAACTATAAATTCCAGTTTAGATTCAGCTAGAATGTGTACTAGCAAAAAGACTTATTAAAGTTCAAAGATTATCCTGAGAAAGACAATATATCAAAACAAATGACAGACTTAGCTTTAGAGATGTGGATTCCTTGCCATCCGTGAGTATCATGAGGTCTCTTGGTGTTTGGTTATAATTGTTATAGAGTTTTATCACAGGAGTCAATGTTTCTGCAGTAGCCCCTGGAGGCTGGGATCACCAGAGCAGACTCTGAAGCTGGGCCTGTCTAGCCACTCATGCTCATTCTGGTCTCAGGTCAGGTTCTAGTTTCCTCTCCTCTCCTGTTTTGTGTTGGTCAAAAGCAGATCTTTTTGCACTCAATCCAAGCTAGCTGATATGCCAGGATCTTCCTACTCCATGGATAACGATCTGCTCGTTGAAAGTATGTTCAGGGTGAGACAAGTTCTTACAAATCAGGCAGTTTTTTTTCCAGTTACAAAAACCTTAAGCATCATCAATCACATGAATGCTGTCTTTCCAACATTGTTTCTCTTGTCTTGTTTACTGCTCCACTATTTCATTCTGGAGAACACTATCACATACAATATCAAGTTACATTCTTTCAGTGTGGCTGACTTCAATTCTGTCCTAAGCAGTAGATGTGACTTTTCCTTGGACACAGAGGCAGCCATTGAAAGCAACTCATCTTTAAGCCTCGGGGATAGTCTCAGGGTGTTCATGCGTTTCATGCCAAATGAAACAGAGCTAATCCTAAGACTATTTCTGGAATGTTTGTAAAATAACAACTCTCTTTTCTCTGGGGTTGCTAATCAGACAGGATATAATCCTGGGACTTCTGGAAGCCACATTGCTTCCTCTTGGAGACAACCAGCCTGAGAATGGGGCCAAAACAAGAGAAACAGACTGTGTGGCTGGAGGAGATAGTGTTCCTGTAGACATTGTGTGATTACCTGGATTCATCCATGCTGAGACAGTTCAATTAAATAAGCCAGGATTTCCCCTTGGTGCCTAATGCAATTTATAATAGACTTAGGTCCTATAAAACCAAAGAAACCAATTTTCCTTCCACAACTTCAGTGGCAGGGGGTTAATATTCTAGACAGTGAAGCCTGTTTCCGATGGCCTATGAATCTATGGATTTAGTGTCCAGGCCTTTCTTGTAGAAGAGAAGCTTGCAGCATTTAGTCTGTATATTGCTAGTGACTACGTTGTTAGGTGAGTTCCTTCATTAGTTGGGGAACAAGAGTTTGAATTTTATACATTAAAGTAATACAAAACAGAAAATATAAAGGAAAAAGGTGTCTGTAATAGAGGGGCACAGTGATATATATGATAGGTCCTGTGAGGGTCAGGCACAAAAGAGTGAATTTTATAATTAAAATTGGGAACCCATAGTAGTTGATATAGAGAAATGATACCACTTAAAATATAATGTTGCAAAATGTAGTGGGATTACAGCACCAGACAGCCCTACAAAAGCTGAAGTATTGGAGCTCTTTATGACTTTCTTATTTTCTGTCATGAATAGCTCCAGTTTTTCTTCCTTCGCATTTCATGTGACAGAGCTCTCAGACTACCAACAGCAAACGCTGCTCCTCTGAGATGATTTTATTGTGTTCAGGCGTCTCACAAAAATAAGGCTTGAGAGGAACCCGGTCAGTCTAGATACTGAGTAGGCAATCATACCATGAGGACATTGTCTTTGTTACACTATTTTCTAGCCCTCTTTGTGAAACATAAATCTGCCATCTGTCCTAGGCTACCAGCTCATCTAATTAATCCTCGTTGGTTTATATTACAGTGCAAAGCACTGTGTTGTTGTGACATTTCATTCACATATGTGATGCACTTCCATCATGTGCACACTTCCTATGGACATGTTTACCTCCTCTCTTTATTTAGTCTGCATTTTCCCTGGCAATGTCTCCTGTATTTTGTCATCTCCACCCTTCCCTTGGATTCACATTTGAGGAGAAAAAGAAAAAAAGCTACGATACCTGTCTTTCTGTGTTTGTTCTTTTCTTCACTTAGAATAATCATCTCCTATCGCATCCATTCCCTTGAGTGCAAGATGATATACCTATTTGTACATGAGTAACATCACATTGTGTGTATAATGCCATATACACTACACATTTTTTGTGACAAGTACATAGGCTGACTCTGTAATCTGAATGTTTTCAATAGACCATGCTGAAACATGGGCATGTAGATATCATCTACTGTATGATGATTTTTCAGCCCCTTGAGAATAAATTAGGAGACTACATATCTGGATCACATGGTGTTCTATTTTCGGCTTCTGTGGAACTTCCATAGCAATGCCCATAGTGGCTGAGCCATTTCACAATCCCATCAACAGTCTAGAAGGCTTTCTTATCCCACAATATCTTCAACCAGTATTTGTCATTGAGGTTGTTTTGATTTATTGATGATGGTCATTCTGACTACAGTGAGATAGGATTTTATTTGTATTTTTGTGGTAAAAGATGTTAAACACTTTTTTTACTGGCCATTCTGAGAAGTTCACTTACCAATTTATCAATTGATTTACATGCTCTTTTTGGTCTCTTCTTCTTCTTCTTCTTCTTCTTCTTCTTCTTCTTCTTCTTCTTCTTCTTCTTCTTCTTCTTCTTCTTCTTCTTCTTCTCCTTCTCCTTCTCCTTCTCCTTCTCCTTCTCCTTCTCCTTCTCCTTCTCCTTCTCCTTCTTCTTCTTCTTCTCATCCTCCTCCTCCTCCTCCTTCTTTATCATCATGTCATCACCTTCACCTTCAGCTTTTTAGAGGTGCTAGGTATCTTTTCCTCCCATTCTGGAGACTGCCTAGTCACTCTGTTGGTTAGTTCCTTTGCTGTGGTTAAGGGTTCAATATGTAACCCATGCGAGAATGGAACTCTATATAGACCAGGCTGGCACTACATTTATGATCTATCTACCTCGACCTTTCATGTTCTGGGATCACTGGAATGTACCACCATGCCCCAGATGATTCCAATATCATTTATTAATGAAGCTGTCTTTCCTCTAATGTATGTTTTTGTTACCTTGGTTAAGAACCAGATGCCTATAGCTTCATGTATTCACTTCTGGATTTGTATTTAATCCCATTGATTTACCTGTCTGTTTATGTGCCAATACAATGATGTTCTGTTACTTTGGCTTTAGAGTCTAGTTAGAAATTAGATACTGTGTAACTCTAGGATTGGTCTTTCATTTCAAGATTGCTTTAGATATGGAGGATCTTTTGTACTTTTAGAACAGTTTTGGCCTATAATTTTCACCATAGAAATCTTTAAGTGCTTTAATTAGATTTTACTCCTAGATATATTTTCCTAGCGCTATTATTTTATGAATCTATTGTTATTTAACTTTTTCCAGGTCCTGCATGGACATTAAAGGGATGGCATGGCATGGTTTCCACCTCTGGAGCAGGGCAAGCAGGGTGTGGTCCTCTATAAGTTTACAATTATACAATTGTTTGTATAATAATGTATGCATTTTACATTTTGCTCCTCCTTTGAGAGAATGTCCTCCGCTGCCAGGTTAATGACTCAGTAATAATCAAAAATAGCACCATTCTGGGAAGCAACAATGTGTCTCTGTGATGCGGAGACCTTCACGACAACCCTTAAGACTGTGGGAAAGAACTCTAAAAACATGAATTCAAGAATACATAAATCAGTGTAAGAGCTATCCCTTACAGGATTTCTCAACTATGCAAAACATAAGAATGCAGTATAAATTATATGAGGGTGAAGTGGAAATTTCTGGCTTCTTTGGAGGCTCAGTTACCTCACACAATGTTTTTATTGAAACTGTCTTATGAGAGGATGATTTTGCTGAAGTAGACACGTGAGAGGATGTTTTACTGAGAACAAGCATGTGGTGTTTTTCTGGAAGCAGCCTGGAAATAGGACATAAGGTATTTTGCTAGAGAAGATGCTTGAGAGAACACATGATATTTGGATAGGGTATAAATATAACCCAACATACAGTGGACAATGCTGTAACCGTATAGCATTGGTTCACCTTGCCTTTGCAGGCCATTGTTGGACTTTGTTGACACCAGTCTTTGCTGAAGATGCTCTATGGTATTGGTGTGCCTTGCCACTCTTTTCTGGCCATTATTTCTCATGACTTCATACAGCAAAACACCACCAAAGAATTTCTGGTAGTTTTCTGACAGCTTCTTGCTGTTTCTGAGGACTGATTGGCATAATCTTGTGGTTTCTTCTGGATCAAATTGCCATGCTGATTCATGAATGGTATTTACAAGTGGATCAGGCTACAACTGCTGATTCATGTGAAGTAAACTGCTAGCATCATTAAAATGCAGATTGGATTTGCTACAGTAACTATTTCTAAACAGTTCCACATTCTCCTTTGCTCTATCAACCTTTCTTTCCCACTATCTCCGGTGGGTGCTGGGTTAAAAGAGGGGTTAATGCATTTGAAAATTCTTATTAAAAATAGGTTTTGAAAAATATAAGCATGTATGAGGGGCTTCATGGACCTAAAAGAACAGAGGCAGCTGCACTAATGGGCCAGCTTGTCAGAAAGATATTAAAGAAGGAGATAAAGAGATTTAGAGCGTCATCTCAGGGCAAGATCCCACCCAGCTAAGCTTACTGTTTATGTTTACAAAAGCAATTCAATCTCTGAATTTATTTGCTATGTTTAAAAAAAAATTGTACTTGCTGTCAATTTCTAAGAATCAAGGGCTGAGGTCCTAAAATGTTGATTTCAATAGGGAATCCTAGTTAAGTGACTGAATTCATATGTAAACAAAAGAGAAGGCTTTAGTCTGCAAGAGAAGCTACCTAGAGAGAACTCCTTAGAGAGCTTTGAGAATTTTGTCCAGTAGGTTTTCTGTCGGAAAGCCAAAAATCTATTTTGAGACCTCTTACAGCTCTGTTAGAATTTTGTCTGGTAGGTTTTCTGACTTTAATTGGAAAACCAAGAACTATCCAGAGAGCTTTCCTAGAATGCTTCTGATCGAAGTCAGAAAATCCATGATCTAGCTAAAGAACTATCTAGAGAGCTATCTCTAGAAGACCACTGAGTTGTCAGCTTGCACCCATTATTGACATCAACTTGTTTTGTCTGCTGCTTCCAACACTCCTTCCCTAGGAGCCACCAACCAAGCCTAGGGTGGTCCTCAGCAAATTTTATAGCTAAAATACAAAAAAAAGGGTCTCTCTGTGACATCTTAAAGACACACACACACACACACACACACACACACACACACACACACACAGAGAGAGACAAATGGATAATTTCTCTAATTTCTCAGTAGGCTTGTTGCTGATGTGCAAAAATGTTACTGATCTATGCATGTTCAATTTGAATCCTGACCTTTTAGAGTTTTACAACAGGGTTGAAAGTCTTTTGGTGAAGACCAGAATATTCTAAAACTATGATCAAATGATATGCAAGTAAAGATGAGTTAACGTCTTCCTTCACGTTCAGATTTTCTTTTGTTTGTTTTCCTGTCTCATTGTTCTAACTAAAATGTCAAGCAGTTTAATGGATAAATGATGCTAGCACTCACCCTTATCTCATTTCTGATTTTGTCAGGGCTAATTTTATTTTTTCCCCAACCAAATTATGATAGTTCTGTGTTTGCTGAATGTATACAGTCTTATTACTATCTATTTAGTCTTAATTCTGGAGGCTTTATCATGAAGAAATTTTGAATTTTGCCAGAAGTATTTTATCTATTGAGAAGATCATACAATTTTTTTCTTTTTCAATCTATTTATGTGCCTGCTTATATTTATTGGTTCACATAAGTGAAATTATTTTTGCATCCAGGTAGTAAAACAAAGTTGGTCAAGGGGTATGACCTTTCAACTGTGCTCTTGAGCTCAGTTTGCAAGTATTTTGTTGAATTTTTTGGCATCTCGATGTATCCAGGATATTAATGAAAACTTTACTCCTCATTGTATTTGACTACAGTTTTGGTGTATGGTCTGATAGAATGAATCTGAAAGCTTTGCTTCTCTTTATGCTTAGAATCACGTGAGAAGCATTAGTATTATTTAAGAGCCTCATAAAATCTGCAGTGATTCTTTGATATCTAGGTTTGTTGTTGTTGTTGTTGTTGAGAAACAGGCATGCAGCCTTCTCTCTGGATATCCAATGTCATTCAAATTAATTATTGAGATGAATGGTCATTAATCAGCCATTTACCAACTTGACACCAAAACACACCACTTTATTGCTTTAAATATTACATTTGGGGCTTATTATTTATTTCCCTATATTAATTGTGGATTTGGCTTATTCTCCTTTTTGCAAGGTTTTAAATGAATTTTTAAAATAGTTATTTGATTTCTCTAATTTTTAATGTAGACACTGTAGCTATAAATGACCTAATCTGTACCCTCCAGTTTCTGACAAGGTATGTTCTCATTTTCCTTTGAATCTAGATTCTGTAATACCCAACTAAGATTTCCCCAACAATTCACTGATTGCTCAAAAGTGGATTGTTTTGACTCCTTGGGTTTTCAGTTTCTTGTGATTGCTACTTTCATTTCATTATCATCTGTCTTAGTTGGGGTTTTACTTCAGTTAACAGACACCATGACCAAGGCAACTCTTATAAGGACAGCATTTAATTGGAGCTGGCTACAGCTTCAGAGGTTCAGTCCATTATCATCAAGATGGGAGCATGACAGCATCTAGGCAAGCATAGTGAAGACAGAACTGAGAGTTCTACAATTTCATCTGAAGGCTGCTAGAGGAAGACTGGCTTCCAAGTAGCTAGGTCTATAGTGTAAAAGCCCACTCCCACAGTGACACACCTGCTCCAACAAGACCACACCTCCAAAATGTGCCATTTCCTGGGCCAAGCATTTTCAAACCACGATACCTTCAAGTGAATAAAAAATTATTTTTAAAGTATTTGTTAAAGCATGTTTTGTATCCTAACATAAAATCTATTTTGGTGGACATTCTAGGAACTTATGGAGAGAATATACATTATGCAGTTGTTGAGCAGAACTTTTTGTATGTGTCAACTAAAGTTATTTGACCTATAGTGTAATTTAAAACTGAAGTATCTTTGGGGAAAAGCATTTCTTGATGACTTATCAAATGGAATCTATTGTTGAAGTCACCACTAGTACTGTAGTGAGCCTATTGTCTGTTCTTCTGTCCCTTTATGTGTAGAGGTATTGTTCTTTGTCTTAGATTTTGCTGCAGCAAACACATACCATGACCAAGTCAACTCTTATAAGGACAGCATTTAATTGGGGCTAGCTTGCAGGTTCAGTGATGGCATCTCATTCAGCTCTATTATTAAAATTGATGGCTAAATTAGCTTTTCTAAACAGCAAGAGAATTGGGGCTAGAATTTAGAGTCCATCTCCTCTAACCTTTCCCTCTGCTCATTATAACACGTATCTTTTCACCTCACCTTGGACCATATACAGACATGTTTTCTTTTCTCAGGGCATTGTACATCCTAATGAATTGGAGACTCATAATAGACATGTACAAAGACTTCTAAAGTCTGTAATAGGACTTTGAGAAAGTACCATGGAAGAGATGGAGAAAACTAAATATATTCCTAATACAGTTAAGGGTGTGATACAAGGAAGGAAGAGGAAAATCAGATTAGGGGGTACACATCAATGTGGTTTGTAATGCCATTCATAGAAGAAATGACAGTGAAAGTCAAGTACTTGGTTTTGCCCAGTGATTTTGTGCAACATTTTACATGTCTAGTTGGTAGTTATTTTCAGGCAATTGTAGGTCTGAGATTCAGGATGGAGAGATCATTGATTCATTCAGTCTTATAATAAAAATGTACAAACACTATGAGATTCTAGCCCCTATTCTCTTGCTGTTTAGAAAAGCTAGTTTAGCCATTAATTTTAATAATAGAGCTAAATGAGATGCCATCACATGACATAGCATTTTAGGCTTTGTTGAGAATAGTTTATAAGGAAGGACAGGAGAATGCTTATAGTCTTAGTTACTCTTCTATTGCTATAAAGAGACACAATGACCAGGCTAACTCTTATGGTTTTTTTTTTCTTAAGTTGGTGACTTTCTTACAATTTGAGAGAGTCCATTATCAATGTGGGATACAGACAGGTTTAATTTCCATTATTTGTCTAGTTACTTTATGAGTGGCATTACTAATCACATTGGTGTACATCTCTGAAACCAGATTAGAACATTAGCTGACACCCTTATATACTAGTCCTCAGGCAGCAGACAGAGAAAGAGACACTGAGCTTGGCATTGCAGTGGACTTTTAATCCAACAACATGGTTGCTTTGGCAAGGGACCACATCCAAAGGCCTTCTTTGTCTTTGTGATCCAGTTGGAATGAAGACATACAGGTTATAGTAGATCTGGCTGGAATATAGACATCCCCTTAGTACACACCTTTAATCTCTAGTTTGGAGAAGGAAGCAACCATGTTTTAAAGTGACATCCAATTGAGGGGCAGACAAAGTGGTGAGTCAGAGAAAGATTTGACAGAATGAGACAGAGATAGAATATGCCCAATTCTCACAACAATAGACAGGAAAGAGAGGCTACTTAAGAACAGCAGAGGGAGAGAGAACAAGGTAGACACAGATGGTGTGTGTATAAATAGCAGCTTTACCAAAACTGTTTTACAGAGACAGGTTGCAGAAAGAAACAAGCTAGACACAGGGGAAGACAGAAGAAACCAGAAAACGAGAGAAGGAGCCAGGAGTTTAGAAAATATTGCCAAAGTTAGTATGAGCCAAGCGAACCATTTCTGTCAGAGACAAGAGAAGCCTGATTGAATAGGAGGTGATCATGGAAGATTAGACTGTATGGAGCCTAAGAGTATCTAAGCCTGTGCCTAGGGATAGTGAGGACACAGAAAGAAATGCTTTGGGCTCAGCCCAAGCTGTGTATTCACATGACTTGTGTACGGCTCTCATCTCATCCCTTCCTCAGAGGAAAATAAAAGTGACATTTACATGACATGAACTTTTGAAACCTCAAAACCCACCTCCAGTAATGCACCTCCTCAAAAAGGGCCACACCCTCTAATTCTTCCCTAACAGTTCCATTCCCTAGTGACTAAGCATTCACATAGATGAGCCTACGAGGTCATTCTCATTCAAACAACTGTACCTGTGCTTGAGGGACCGTCTTCATTTCAGAACTGTGCAGTCCAATAAGCCTTCCTTGGTGCATGACCTTATCAGAAATACAGCTTCATGTGTATTATGATTTACCTCAAAGGCTACATTATCCCATAGAGATATCAATGAAACAGACTGTACAATGTTAAGTGCTCAGTAAAAGCCCTAAGTTAAGCTATCTGGCCAATGTTACAAAAGGGAAATGGTCAGGAAAATTGATGTATCATTCTGGGGTCCCTTTCTCTCATCTTCTGTATAGTCTAGAGAGAGTTTTACATAAAGGAGATGTTTTATACTCCCACACGAGTCCCAGTTCCAACACAGCCTTACATGTTTTGAGGACACATTTGTTGGTTAAATCCTTTTTCCCTTCTGCACCATGCTGGCTGTAGTGTATTCTCACAGCCAGAATGGACAGCATCAGAGTGAGAGAGTAGGCTCAAGACTTTAGATCCTCTATCTTCAGACACTTCTCTTGGTTAGAAATACCATTAGCCTCCAACTGCTAGTACCCTCTACCCTAAGGAGCTTAATCCAGAGACTGGCCCTGGGAGAGGGTCTCGGGGTTAGCAAGGATTCATGCCACAGGCAAAATAAGAAATTAAGAGCAAAGCCCAGATTTCTAGCCAGTATAATTGTCAGCATTATCTGTGGGTTTTGTTCATTTTGTTTTTGTTTTTAATGTTTATTGATGTGTTACCTGAATGTATGTCTGTGTGAGGATGTCGGAAACCCTGGAGGGAGCTGCCATAATGGTGTGAACTTCCATGTGGGAGCTGGGAATTGAACCTGGATCCTCTGGAAGAGCATCCAATGCTCTTGACTGCTGAGCCACCCCCTCCAGCCCTAGCATTATAGCTTCTGTTTATGACTTGTTATGGTTCCGACACCAACAACGGAGTGCTACATGTACATTGTGTGCATTAACCCTCACCAGTTGCTCACGGGAGACACTAACTTTTGACAGATAAAGGGACTGGGATTTAAAGAGGTTAGACAGCCTGGACACCAAGTCCCAGGAAAAGGATAAGAAAGCTGCTCTTAGCCATTCAACAGAACAAAAGTCCTGTGCATACAACATTTTTTTTTCAAATGATGTTTCAAAATGTGCTGTGTACTTCCACACACATTAAGCCATTAATGTATAAATTAAGCCATTCCGTATAAAGGCTCCCTCGTTCATTTGTTTGAACATTCACCATATTTAGTGTATGCTGAATATTAAATGTCGGTTTTCATTTACACAGTCATTCCTAAAGGGGCATGATTCTAGGTAGAACAAACATTGGACATTTCTAGAATAAGTTCTTTAAAGTGTAAGCTAATTTAATAACGAGTATGGTCATGCCTCATGCTGAACCACAGATGATATTTACTGATAAGAAAAATATCAAACAAGGAATATGAATGAAAAGGGTGTGCTGGGAAAGCATGGGAAAATGTCTATACCTTTTGACATAATTCAATGAAAATTAGATTGCTTTTAGTAGACAATAATAAAATAAACCAACCAGAATGACCAGACGGAAGAATGACTGCTCGATTTCAATTCATAAAAACTTCAAGTGGAATGAAATGCCAAGGGAAGTGATTATTTTTTTTTAATGTTGAGAAAACTAGTGGTTGAGAATTTATAATTTTGTCTGGTTTTGTTCTTTGAAACGTACCCAGTCCTGTCATGATCTGAAATTTCAACTACAAAGTTCAGCCACCAAATATCCTCTTTGGTGGAAGTCAGAATGTAACAAAAATAAATAGAATCCCCACAAAGTTGAACGCTTCAGGTTTAAAACCAAGGAGGGAAAAAAATTCTGGGTCTAAGTTTTGCTCTATACAGACGTCAGCCACTAGATGGCGAGATATGATGCAAAATGGAGGCAGCAGAGGCCCTTAAAGCGAGACAGTCACTGTAGAACTAATCGAGGCTACAGAGGCGATTAAACCTTGCTGCTTCCACGGAAATGTGATTCACGGAAGTTACCCTGCTTTTAATCTTTATACTTCATTTTAATCATTTGTGTTGTGTGCTTTCAGGGGTGAAGAGGTGCATGGGTGCCGAGTGGTTAGAGAACAGCTAGCAGGAGTCTTTTTGTACCACCTTGGGAATCGTGCTTAGGTCACCAGGCTTGTTGGCATGTGCCTTGACCTACCTGCTGAGCCATCTTGCCAGCCCAGTGTATTCAATCTTAATGTGTGCACATTATTTCTAAAGACGTTTCTTGACTTTCTCAAATTCTTGCCTAGAAGTACTAAAGTAAGAAAGAGCCATCTCATTGCCAAGCTTACATCCTGACAACTTCTCTTTGTCAATTGCCTTTTAAAATTTGCCTAAATTATTAATTTATCCATGTAGGCATTTTATTTGCAGGTGTGCCGGTGCAATACCTGCATTCCTGGTGCTCACATTGACCAAAGTGTTGGAGGCCCTGGAACTGGACTTACTGATGTGTGCTGAGAATAGAGCTCATGACCTCTGAAAGAGTAGCCAGTGCTCTTAACGGCTAAGCCATCTGTCCAACCCCTGTCAACCTCCTCTTAGGAGCTCAATCCCATCCCATTGTTTGACAGAATCTCTTAACAACGTTAGCCATTACTTTTCTTCTGTTCTAATTATTTTCACACACACACACACACACACACACACACACACACACACACACACACACACACACACTGTTGTCATCTCCAACACTCCATCATTCATCCTGGCTTCCTCTCAAGCCCCTTCATCCTTGGGTATCTGAAGTACCCATTAGCTTCACTGAGCACTTCTGCAGTCATGCTTTGTGGACATAGTGTTGTTGTGGTTTGAATATGCTTGGCCCAAACAGTGGCACTATTAGGAGGTGTGGCCTTGTTGGAGGAAGTGTGTCACTCTGGGGATGGGCTTTGAGACCTTTCTCCTAGCTGCCTTTAAGACAGGAGTCTCTTAGCAGCCTTCAGAACAGGATGTAAAATTCTCAGCTCCTCCAACCCATCCCTGCCTGGAAGCTGGCCTGCTTCTGCCATGGTGATAATGGACTGACCCTCAGAAGCAGTAAGCCAGCCCCAATGAAATGTCCTTTATAAGAACCTGGTCATGGTGCCTGTTCACAGCAGTAAAACCCTACGACAAGTCCTCTGCTTGCCTTCATGTCACATCTGGTAGGTGCTCCATTTCAGGTCTAACTTAAGCCAAGTGAATGTCAAGATATGAGAGCAACATTTCTTCTTAAACTAAAATGGATATGATGGATTATTTTACTTGAACAGAGGACAGCAGTGTAACTAGTCAGCCTTCATTTATGGGTAAGTCTATGACAGTATTCTGAAAAGGTAGCACACTGGATCTCTCTCTCTCTCTCTCTCTCTCTCTCTCTCTCTCTCCCTCCCTCTCCCTCTCCCTCTCCTCTCCCTCTCCTCTCCCCTCCCTCTCCTCTCTCTCTCCCCCTCCCCTACTTCATAGACATGCATCTTCTTCCATTGCCTTCAAACATTTCTTGTTCTCATGCCTTCAGCCTTGGACCTTAAGTTACACCAGGAAATTCCTTGATTCTCAGGCCTTTGAACTTGAAATGAATCACATCCCTGTTTCCCTGGTTGTCTGCCTTGCAGGCAGAGTATGAGAGCAGGAAGCCTTATCAGCCAACATTATTGTGTGATAACTACCCTTGAATAGACCTCTTTTCTCTCTTCTCCTTCCTGCCTTCTCTCTTTTCCTTTTCTTCTTCTCCCTTTCCCTTTCTCCTCCCTGCCTCTCATATTTCTTTTCTCTTCTCCTCTCCCCTGTCTTCATCCCCTCATCTCGTTCTCCTGTTCCCTGGGGAACTTTGAGTCATACAACAGGCCACATAAATGTTCCAGGAAGGCTGAAGAAGTGAGGCTTCAATAAAGACCAGTTAAGCAGCTTATTCAAAGTTTCTCATCAATAATTGCTAAAAATAGAACCAGAGACTCCTGACACCTGACTTGGCACTCCACTTAGTCAATAGCATCTTTCTTTGATCATGAAATGAAAGAACAGAGTAGCAATTTGGGGAGAAAAGCCTGCCAAGTGGACTTAATCTTTCCCAAGTGCTATCAGTGAAACAAGAAAAAAAAAAAAAGAAAGAAAGAAAAGAAGAAAAAACTTTCCTGCTAGTCTTTCTAATGTTCTGTACTAGCTGACTTCAGGAAGACTTTGTACCTCACAATGGAATTTCCTAGAAATCACAAAGTGCAGGGAAGCCTGAGGCTCCCCAAAGTGACCTTCGTGGGCTGCTCCTCGAAATATGTGAGTGGCACGTGTTGTTTGCATGGAAGAGCTCATATGCGCGCTCATGGAGGCTTCCCTAAGCAAAGACATTTAATTAATCTCATTCCTACTGTACTTGGCCTGCAGCAGATGCTCAATATTTATAGAAGTGGGGGTGAGAGGAGAGGGATGTGGGGAGGACGGAAGGAAACAGGAAGGGTAGGAAGGAGAGCCAGGAATCTCTATTAAAGGTATAAACAAATGCTGGTACGACATTGCGTATTCTCTCTCTCTCTCTCTCTCTCTCTCTCTCTCTCTCTCTCTCTCCCTCCCTCTCTCTCTCTCTCTCTCTCTCCCTCTCTTTCTCCCTCTCCTCTCTCTCTCTCTCCCCTCTCCCTCTCTCTCTCTCTCTCTCTCTCTCTCTCTCTCTCTCTCTCTCTCTCTCTCTCTCTCCCTCTTTCTCTCTCTCCCTCTTTCTCTCTCTCTCTCTTTCTCCCTCTCCCTCCCTCTCTTTCTCTCTCTCTTGTGCAGTTGAGACAAATACAAGTCAGACCTCTCCTCAGTTTGCCCTGTTTTAGGGCTGACTACTAAACAGAATGGTTTGCCAGGTAGCTCTTCTCTGTTCTGAACAATGGCAGTCTCTAACGCTTTTGCTCAAAGTTATTGTCTGGGGCCAGAGCAGCGTTTCTCAACCTGTGGCCGAGACCCCTTTGGTGGTAAATGACCCTTCCACAGGGGCCTCATGGTAGATACCCTGCATACCAGGATATGCATGTTTGCATTTCTATTCATAACTAGCAAAATTACAGTCATGAATTAACAGGGGAAATAATTTTATGGCTGGGGGGGGTCACCACAACATGAGACACTGTATTAAGGGTCTCAGCATGAGGGTGGTTGAGAACCACTGGTCTAGAGAGATGAATTAGTGCCTAAGAACACTTCCAGATACCTCCTTTTGGCCTCCATGGGCACGCACACACACACACACACACACACACACACACACAGACACACACACACACACACACACACAATTATGTAATAAGAAATTACGATAATTTTTTTGTTGGTCACAGTGTTTTTGTCCTTACCAGCATTTCTTCCTCAGAGGTCATGGGTATCTGATGGTCACCCTTCTGCCTCACAGTGCCTCCCATACTTAAGGGACAGCAACATAGTTAATAGAGATATTAAGATTGATTTTTTATTGTAATGTATTTTAAAGTGTATTGTTGGGTCCAGAAATTGCCTCACAAACCACATGAACACCTATCTCAGTCAGACAGGGAGAGACCGATCTGAGCATATGCCCCAGGACTGATCAACCAGGGCCGTGGACCAGGTTCGGGAACTGAACCATGACTCCAAGTTAAATCCTACAGGGTTTTGAAGCCCAAAATCCACAAACATCTGTGCCAAGTTATTTCACCAGTCAGGATTTAGGCATAGAGGATTTCCTTAGGAACATGTCTTTGTTGTACATTTGCCCTGTTTCCATTGGTTGGGCTATTCAACTGTGGCAGGGGACTTGCCTTGTCTAACATTCATGTCTAACTTGTCTACCAGGATGTCAGTTACCAGGGAGGTCTTGGGCACTTAAACTTTACTCGACCACTACTCAAAATGGAAGTCTTATTCCAAATAGTTTCTTATATCTCTTACTGGGGCTCACCCCATGGGCAGCTTATACACAGGTGCAGGAAGTGCTGTTGGGTGGTTGGTCGGGGTCTAAGGTTATTGTGGGTAACTACTAAACAGTTCTACTGACTTCTATTGTGATTAGTTTCCAGGAGCACAGAACATAACAAAATATGTAATCAACCTTGGCATTAGAAAGTTTCCTAGTAACAGCAGAAACACATGAGAAATTTTCCTTATAAGGCTAGCCAGGTAACTGCTACCTAGGCCTTAACATTCTATCTAGGCCTTAACATTCTATCTAGACTGTAATATTTTCCCTAGATCCTAACATTATTCTGAAGCCCAGAGAAATTAGGGCATTTAGGCATTTGTACATATAACTTAATTTTATCAGTGATTTGCTTTCTTAAATGCTAAAACATTAATTACTGCATTCAAACATGTCATCTCTCTCAACCCATTACCACATAACTGACTATGCTATATAAAATATAAGCACAGATAAGAGTCAAGCATAAGTTTTATTTACATTTCCCAGGGTTCTACTTAATGAAATAACCATTTTTCCACTAAACTCACAAAATGTATTTTAAAATTTTGTTTTAGTGCATAAAAATCTCAGAGAACCCGTTGGCAAGCACTACTGGGAGCAGATGGGTAAGTTTGTTCGCTTCAGTCACACCGTGGCCTGTGAGCTGAGCACCTTCCACAGAGTAGCCGGTGAGCTTTCACCCACCAGGCTTGGTGCCTTTTCTCCAGCTCCATAGAACCAGAAGATCCAGACGAGGTCCTGCCTCGTTAATTCTACCCAGCTTCAAGGGTCTCAAGAGAGCTTCACATCACCGCCGGCCTTTTAACTGGTAGAGCAGAGTTTATTATTTTTCAGTTTTGGTAAAAGTACAAAGAAGCTGTGCAGTGATGGCTGAACTGTGAAAAGTACCTTCTAGGTCCAAACCTCAAAAGCCCTGGACCTGCTTTTGCTGCCTAGTTTCTGTGCAGAGAGCATTAGTGTTCCGAGGAAGCCGTCACGTGCTTTCACCTTCCAGAGATTAACTTTATTTTTGGATGCTGGTGTAATATGTCATAAAGCCTCCTTGTAATTCACTTACTTAGCCAAGTACTGTGTTTGCACCTCACGCAGAAACAGGTTTGTCGTCTGTGTCACGTGATGCCTTCTGTGTAAGACGCTGCGTTTGAGTGAGGAAATGGAAATACTTCTTTCTCTCTTGGCAGGCAGGAGAGTTTGCCAGGTGGTGGGAAGAGGGGACAGTTACAGTGAGGGACAACCACAGAACAATGAGCGCCTGAGTCTGGGAGGTGGATCTCAAGAGAGGAGACTGTGGTCTTGGTTCTCAGTCTTTTAGTTTCTAATACTTTGATTTCTGATACTTTTGATTTAAATCTGACCCATTGCAAACATATGATAGCTGGTCTTTTCATAACCATAGTCATGTGACTACATCTATGATTAGTCTATTAGTAGTTGCTGAACTAAGTTTCCCATACCATTTTGCTTTTGTTTTTTTGTTTGTTTGTTTGTTTGTTTTATCACATTTTATGTATTTTTCCCATACATTGAAGGCCCGTTGGCTGTGACTTGTAACATGGCCCTTTGTAGCAGTTTTCATTAATTATCATCATATTTGCTATAAAACCACTGATATTTGACTTTTATAGGGGGCATAATGTACCAAGAAGTTTCTGTGTTTGTAGCAAAACTAAATGTTTTCATTGCCAATGTTTTTTGTTTTTATTTTTGTCCTTTTGTTTGTTTGGTTTGGTTTGGTTTTTTTGGAAACAAAATGTGGGGCGGGCGAGATGGCTCAGTGGTTAAGAACACTGGCTACTCTTCCAGAGGGGCTGAGTTCATTTCCTGGCAACCACAGGGGGGCTAGGACTATCCACAAAGGGATCTGATGCCCTCTTCTGGCCTGTGGGTGCACACACAGAGAATTCTTCTGCACTTAAAAAAATACATAAATAAGTTTTAAAGTGTTAAAAATAAATTAAATTTGGAATAAAATTAAGTTAATATGAAAAATATGTGTTGCCTTTGTGGGACCTCTGCAATTTTTCTTCCAGGAGAGAAAGAAATTGAAGATGAAGAAATATGTCTAAAACTAATAGCTTCCCTCTGAACTCTCACATAGAAAAGAAAGCAGTGGTTATATGATTCTCTTCATAAGGCAAAAAAGAGAGAAGTTGATTGATGAAAATTTCAAGAGCTGGAGCAATGACTCAGAAGAGAGAGCCCTGACTACCCTTGCAGAAGACCTACGTTCAGTCCCCTGCACCAACAACTATTTAGGACTCCATTTCCAGGAGACTCATACCCACTTTCGACTTCTATGGGCTCCTGCGAGTATGTGGTACACATATGTACACTCAAGCATGTGCGTGTGCACATGCACGTATGCACGCGCGCGCACACGCACACAAAATATGCATGTGTAAAATAAAATAAATGTTGCTAAGAATGTTGGCACGTGTCTTTAATTCCAGAAGCCAAGAGTCAAAAGTAACTGGGCACTCTATGAGTTCTAATCCAGCCTCTACTACACAGAGACTTGCAGGCCAGCCAGCATTATACAGTGAGACTCTGTCCAAAATCAAAACAGTAAACCAAAATGATAACTAAAAGTAAAAGTCCAATCTGCACCAATAATATTTGTTTTCACTCAGTGATAAAGGTGGAAGGCTTCATGCTTCTGCCACATGGCTGCGTCCTGGAAGCATGATTAGCTTAGGTGGAGCATGAAGAAAAAGCAAACACACAAGCACACATACCAAAAACTGGAACTGGGTGAGCTGTGCATTCTGATGGAAATGGAGCAGCAGCCAAAAATCTCAGTATGTTTATTTTAAACATCTTAATCGAGGAGGCAGGCTAATTGTATGTGGCTTAACTGGGAGGTAGGGTGATTACATACAGCTTATCAAGCAGGTAGATTCAGTCAATCTCATGTGTGTGTGTGTGTGCACACTCGTGTGCGTGTGTGTGTGCATGTGTGTGTGTGTTTGCATGTGTGTGTATGTGCATGTATATGTGCATGTGTGTGTGCGTGTGTGTGTATGTGCGTGTGTGTGTGCATGTGTGTGTGTGTATGTGTGTGTATGTGCATGTGTGTGTGTGTGTGTGTGTGTGTGTGTGTATGTGTGTGTGCATGTGTGTGTGCATGAGTGTGTGTGTATGTGTGTGTATGTGTGTGTATGTGCATGTGTGTGTGTATGTGTGTGGTGTGTGTGTGGTGTGTGTATG
Source organism: Rattus rattus (assembly GCF_011064425.1). Lineage (NCBI taxonomy): Eukaryota > Metazoa > Chordata > Mammalia > Rodentia > Muridae > Rattus > Rattus rattus. The sequence continues at coordinate 217,561,845 of NC_046154.1, forward strand.
TGTGTGTGTGCATGTGTGTGTATGTGCATGTGTGTGTGTGTGTGTGTGTGTATATGTTCATGTGTGTGCATGTGTGTGTGTGCATGTGTGTGTGCATGTGTGTGTGTGTACATGTGTATGTGCATGTGTGCATGTGTGTGTGTGTATGTGTGTGTGTATGTGTGTGTGTGTATGTGTGTGTGAATGTTTGCGTGTTCATGTGTGTGTGCATGTGTGTATGTTTGCATGTGTGTGCATGTGTGTGTGCATATGTGTGTGTGCATGTGTGTGTGCATGTGTGTGTGTGTGTGTGTATGTGCATGTGTGTGTGTTAGGGATGGGAGGTTCTCTGTAGAGGCGCAGACTCTCAGGCTGTTAACATCCTGGAAGAAGTCCAGGTTGACATTTTCTGCACATGCTGCCAGTCTCCTCACGTAAGTCTGAGGCACTGGGATCCTTGACACAGCCACATTCAAGTCAAGAGTGCACATTCATTCAGGACTTCACCTGCCCTTATATATCCACTCAAAACTTGGCTTTCTCCATCACAGGCTTCCAAAGCAGATATTCTATCTTCATAAATGTCACTCACCATCGTGGGCACATCTGATTATCAGCACAGTGTTGTTGTGGTTTGCCTTGCCAAGATGTGGTGTGGATAACATGGTTGGTGAACAGAGTTGGTGGACTGGGTGATCAGCATATTGTTGGTTTTATAAATTGCAGAATGGTAATAATGATGCTTAGTTCACCTATGTATAGGAAAAAGTTTTTTAACTGGACAAAAAGGGGGAAATGTTGTGGTTTGCCTTGGGGTTTTCTCTGAATTTGTTAAATAAAGGCAAGAGCGTGAGATTTGGGCAGAGGTAGGAGTTGGGAGTGAGAAGGGGATTAGATTCAGAGGTTAGGTTGACAGTTGACAGTTGGAGACAGTTGAGCGAGTGGAACCTGAGGAGGGGGGGGTGAGGATTGACAGTTGAGGGAGGAGGGGTTAGAGAAGGAAGCCAGGAGGAAGAAGAGAGAGAGTTGGAGAGACGATGGGGAACTGAGAGGAGTTAGAGGTACCAGGGGGGAGAAGAAGCTGGAGACTTGGTAAATAAAAGGTGCAGGGATGAGTAATTTGGGAACTGGGATTAGGACAGTGTAATGTGGATCTGCCAAATCTAGACGCTGGATTGCTTTAATGCTAAATGAGTGTGTTTTTTTTTAAGAAAGAGTCTCAATTTAAGTAAGTGTGGCTGGGCTGAGTTTATGCCAAGATATCCAGCAGATATCTGGGGTACTGAGGTGTGGAACCCTAGCAGGGTAAAAACACCAGTTGTATGCTCTTTTGTGTAAGAGTCTCAGTATAAGAAAGTGTGTGGCTGGGTTGTGTTTCTGCCAAGATATCCAGAAGATATCTGGGGAAGCGAGGTGTGGAACCCTAGCAGGGAAAAACACCCTGAGGGAAAACATTCCACCCCCGGTTTTCGTTTATACATTTTTACTTTTACTTTATTTTTATTTATTTACGACAACATACCTGTTTATGGACATTTCTTCATCTAGATCATTTTACTAGAGACTTGTCTGCCCCTGACAGGGCCCCTTAGACTCGAAGAAGAACTTGAGCATCAATGGAGTTGCTCAAATCGTGGTAACGCAGCCACTGAGCAAATTGCTTCAATTCATCTACAGACAAGACACTGTCCAGAAAGGGACAAATTATGCAGAATAGTCGACTGATAATCTCTGCCGAGGCAGGGTGATCAGCCCTTCAAAATCTGCATTGATAAGGTCTGTCAGATGATCCTGGGCCAGAAGGCTGAAGACTGATGCTCCAGCATATTAAGGAATAAGGGGACTGTCCAGGTGATCAGCAGTCTTTATAAAATTGGCTGAGCTTGGAAGCCATGTTTTGTGCTTCCTATGTTTTCAGGTAATATTAATCATTCTTGGATTTCTGATGTGGTTGGAGACTAGTAGTCTCACAGACAACCTGAATGGTTTAGTATTGAGAAAGATGATAAATCTGTTAGAGTAGTTTTAGGGTGGCATAGGATCTAGAACCAGGATATAGTCAAGTATAGTTTTAGTATAGATGACATGGTTAATGAACAAAATTGATGGACTGGGTGATCAGCGTATTGTTGGTTTTATAAATTGCAGAATGGTAATAATGATGCTTAGTTCACCTATGTATAGGAAAAAGTTTTTAACTGGACAAAAGGGGGAAATGTTGTGGTTTGCCTTGCCAAGATGTGGTGTGGATAACATGGTTGGTGAACAGAGTTGGTGGACTGGGTGATCAGCATATTGTTGGTTTTATAAATTGCAGAATGGTAATAATGATGCTTAGTTCACCTATGTATAGGAAAAAGTTTTTTAACTGGAAAAAAAGGGGGAAATGTTGTGGTTTGCCTTGGGGTTTTCTCTGAATTTGTTAAATAAAGGCAAGAGCGTGAGATTTGGGCAGAGGTAGGAGTTGGGAGTGAGAGGGGGATTAGATTCAGAGGTTAGGTTGACAGTTGACAGTTGGAGACAGTTGAGCGAGTGGAACCTGAGGAGGGGGGGGTGAGGATTGACAGTTGAGGGAGGAGGGGTTAGAGAAGGAAGCCAGGAGGAAGAAGAGAGGGAGTTGGAGAGACGATGGGGAACTGAGAGGAGTTAGAGGTACCAGGGGGGAGAAGAAGCTGGAGACTTGGTAAATAAAAGGTGCAGGGATGAGTAATTTGGGAACTGGGATTAGGACAGTGTAATGTGGATCTGCCAAATCTAGACGCTGGATTGCTTTAATGCTAAATGAGTGTGTTTTTTTTTTAAGAAAGAGTCTCAATTTAAGTAAGTGTGGCTGGGCTGAGTTTATGCCAAGATATCCAGCAGATATCTGGGGCACTGAGGTGTGGAACCCTAGCAGGGTAAAAACACCAGTTGTATGCTCTTTTGTGTAAGAGTCTCAGTATAAGAAAGTGTGTGGCTGGGTTGTGTTTCTGCCAAGATATCCAGAAGATATCTGGGGAAGCGAGGTGTGGAACCCTAGCAGGGAAAAACACCCTGAGGGAAAACATTCCACCCCCGGTTTTCGTTTATACATTTTTACTTTTACTTTATTTTTATTTATTTACGACAACACAGTGTATGTCTTTGTGTGCCTTGTGGACCTGTAGCTCTAGTACGCCACAGTCACGTTAAATAATGAATGGCACACTCTGTGCATGTAGGACTAAGTGATCCACACTGGGCCTGGTATAAGTGGGAGGATTTGGCTTCGTGGTTTCATAACTTCTAGATCTAAGACTAGATTTTTAAATTTGCATCCTTTGATTTAATATTCACCGCACTTCTATGGTGTACTGCTTATATATTGCTAATGCAGAAGACACAAGAAATCAAGTTAAATAGGTATAAAATCAATAATTCACAAACCAATTAGGTGATAGAAACTATAGTATTCCCCTCCCCATAAAAATAAATCAAGTGTCAGCTTATTATAAAATCCCAATGTTAACTTGGGTTTTATGGTGGACGGTCTACGTTTCAAAGAATTTGAAGTCAACATAGAATACCAGCCTCCAAAGAGGGGCTCTGTGGTGATGGCTCTCAATTCTGATGACTGAATGCCAGTTGCAGGTGAGGGTCAGAAAAAAAAATGGACAAATAAAGACAGAGCTCAGCCTCCGATGCAGGAAGAGGCCTTTGAGTTCTTGACAGGATAATGACACAGCATAGGCTAATCTCCTTTGGGAATCATAACCAGATGTGCTTTAGAAAGTTGGCATTAAACCCCTTCTGAGATATGATTGATATGTTTACTCAAAATGTCGAAGAAGATAATAAAGTCGGTTAACTCCCAGCCCCCCCTCCAGCTCCTGCCCAGTTTTCACACTTGCAGATCTTACTTGGGGCCTTCTATACTTCTCCTCCAGGAGATCTCAGGAAATTGGATAAGTGCTACCTTCAAAAGTAGTAACTTCTGCCCAAACTCTCTGCCAGGCAAGAAACTAGTTTCCTTATGATTCTCTTGATCACAGGTACTCAAAATCTGTGATTACATGTGACCCCTGCTATGTCTGCTATAAGCAACTACTCTCCCCACCTTTGGCTGTTTCCTTTTGTCATAATTAAGCACACTAGCCCTAGGAAAGCTCCCCCTTCTCTGAGAAATTACTCTGTCTTACATATAGAAGAGATATTTATAAATGTGATGGTTTATACAAAGCTATGCTCGAATTATGCTTAACTCACAAAGCAGCAAGAAGACTACTGTTAAATAGATGCTGGCTGGCTGGGCCTCTGTCTTCACTTGACAATGTCTGCTATGTATTTGCATTTCTGAGATTTGTCTTACTTATATTAAAACTAAATTGAGAATTCCAATACTTTAGTTGCATGCTTCAGATTTCTAGATTTGCATTTAGCTATGGTATTACTAAGTCTATTAATTGTAAGAGAGACGAGTTTCCTGGAGCCTGGTATAGCTTTCGTTCTGTGCATCTGTGTCATTATCTTTAGATCCACTACTAAGACCTCATATCTCACATAAATGAATTGGACCAAGGAAGCACAGAGTAGATCCAAAGTTGGCCTTTGTTAACAATTCAAGCATCTAAGACTATCCTGGAAGAAAAACAATCACAGAGTTTTTCATTGAACTTATTTTTCTATGCACGTAATTGAAGCAATATAGTGACTGTGACTCAAACACTTATGATTAATCAAATTGACCAAATAGGAGAGGCAGAGTAGGACAGCAGCTAAGATCTGTAGGTGAGCATCTTTCCAACGCCACAGGAAGTTGAGAAGTCAATACAGCAAACTCTGTCACACAAAGTAAGGAAAGCATGTGAGAGATCACACTTCCTACTCTGAGGTAATACAATTAAAAGCAGCACTGAAGAAGGCTCAAAGGAGAGATTACCTGCCAATGTTACCTTTCCCTTAACTCTCAGAAGTCCCACATGAAGAAAATTCCTGCCTACAGGATAGAGAACAAACTATTTCATAAAAGGGATAGCAGTTCAAGCTCTGTTGCACCTACCAAAGATAGCAGAAAGGAAAGCCAGACTGTCCTCCGGAACACAAACTAGGAAATGCTTGCCTTAAAAATCATTGATCTGGAGGTTTTGTTTGCATTTCAAAATTAATAAATGACGCCTTGAATAGCCCTAGTAGGAGGCAGAAAAGGGGCCACTGGTAGCATAGACTTCCATTTCTGCCTACATTTCATTATTGCCAGTCTTACTTTTTTATTGGATTTTTTTACTTACATTTCAAATGTCCCTTTTCCCGGTTTCCAGTCTATAAATTCCCTATCCCCCTTCTTCTATAAGGGTGTTCCCCCTCCCCAACCCCCTCCCCTTCCCACCTCCCTGCCCTGACATTCCCCTACACTGGGGGGTCTAGCCTTGCCAGAACCAAGGGCTTCTCCTCCCATTGGTGCCCAACAAGGCCATCTTCTGCTACATATGCACCTGGAGCCATGGGTCTGTCCATTTGTACTCTTTAAGTAGTGGTTTAGTCTCTGGGAGCTCTGGTTGGTTGGTATTGTTGTTCTTGTGGGGTTGCAAGCCCCTTTAGGTCCTTCAATCCTTTCTCTAATTCCTCCAACTGGGACCCCATTCTCATTTCAATGGTTTGCTGCTAGCATTTGTGTATGTATTTGTCCTGCTCTGGCTGAGCCTCTCAGGAAACAGCTATATCAGGTGCCAGTCAGCATGCATTTCTCGGCTTCATCAATATTGTCTAGTTTTGGTGGCTGTATATACATATATATATATATATATATATATATATATATATATATATATATATATATATATGCACTACATCCACAGGTGGGGCAGGCTCTGAATGGCCATTCCTTCAGTCTCTGATCTAAACTTTGTCTCTATATCTCCTCCTATGAATACTTTTGTTCTCACTTTTAAGAAGAACTGAAGCATCCACACTTTGGTCGTCCTTCTTGGACTTCAAGTGGTCTGCGGATTGTTTCTTGGGTGATTGAGCTTTTGGGCTAATATCCACTTATCAGTGAGTGCATACCACGTGTGTTTTTCTGTGATTGGGTTACCTCACTCAGGACAATACTTTCTAGTTCCATCCATTTGCCTATGAATTTCATGAAGTCATTTTTTTGATAGCCGAGTAGTACTCCATTGTGTAGATGTACCACATTTTCTGTATCCATTATTATTTCTCAAAACACACCTTGAGAAGTTAATCTTCCTCTGAAGATAGTGAAGGTCCCTGCAGGAAATGTCTACTTTCTGAATACTGACTTAGGGCTAGGTACCCTGGGGCTCTGCCCAGCACTAGATTTTATTTCTGCAGGAATGGTACTTACATGCACTTAATTGTCTTACCACCTTCAAGATTCAGGATGTCTGACTTAATATCATCCTTGATGACCAAGAAACCATCTCACCACCCACCACCTGCCTCCTAAACACGGACACCACAGCTTCTGCCACACTATTCCCATATGGAGTTCTGTAACTATCCCAACATGAAGAGAAGACTTGTGTCTCAGGGGCATGGACTTTTGTATCAGTCTGTGCCATGGCCACCTCTGGTGTGTGGTATATGGTTCCTCTGCTTCCCTAAGAATCTATAGGTGCTTGCCACCTTGAGACTCGGGTACAACTCCACTAAGCAGCAGCCTAGTGGCCAATGGACTGCCCCTGTTGATGCTATCTAATGTTTGAATGGCATTATGCAATGATAACATTATTCACCCGAGGTAGAACAGGGTGGTAAGTGTAATATTTCGCTCTGGAATTTAATGTGAGGTTGGTGAAAATAAATGTTGAGGGGAGCATAATGGTATCCATTGCCAGGCCTGCCTATAGACAGCATCTCTGGAATAGTTCCGGGGTCAGAGGGCACATGGCTCTAGCATATCAGATTTCGTTACAGCTCCCATCATCATATTCAGTTTGTTAATCTGGGTCTTTTTATTGGGGAATTGAGTTCATTGATGTTGAGAAATATTAAGAAATAGTGATTGTTGCTTCTGGTTATCTTCGTATTTGGAGTTGAAATTATGTTTGTGTGCTTGTCTTCTCTTTGTATTGTTGCTAAACGATTAGTTTCTTGCTTTTTGTAGGGTGTAGCTTGCCTCCTTGTGTTGGGCTTTACCATTTATTAGCCTTTGTAGTGTTGGATTTGTAGAAAGATATTGCATAAATTTGGTTTTGTCATGGAATATCTTGGTTTCTCCATCTATGTTAATTGAGAGTTTTGCAGGAAACAGTAACCTGGGCTGGCATTTGTGTTCTCTTAGGGTCTGTATGACATCTGTCCAGGATCTTCTGACTTTCATAGTCTCTGGCAAGAAGTCTGGTGTGATTCTGATAGGTCTGTCTTTATATGTTACTTGACCTTTTTCCCTTACTGCTTTTAATATTCTTTCTTTGTTTTGTGCATTTGGTGTTTTGACTATTATGTGACAGGAGGAGTTTCTTTTCTGGTCCAGTCTATTTGGAGTTCTGTAGGCTTCTTGCATATTACAGCATCTCTTTCTTTAGGTTAGGGAAGTTTTCTTCTATGATTTTTTTGAAGAAATTTCTGGTCCTTTGAGCTGGGAGTCTTCACTCTCAGCTATATAATAGGTATATATATATATATATATATATATATATATATATATATATATATATATATAATAGGTATACTATTATCCTTAGGTTTAATCTTCTCATTGTGTCCTGAATTTCCTGTATGTTTTGGGCCGGTAGCTTTTTCCGTTTTACATTATCTTTGACAGTTGTGTCAATAATTTCTATTGAATCTTCTGCTCCTGAGATTCTCTCTTCTATCTCTTGTATTTTGTTGGTGATGCTTGTATCTACAGCTCCTTTTCTCTTCCTTTGGTTTTCTATATCCAGGGTTGTGTCCTTTTGTGCTTTCTCCATTGTTTCTATTTCCATTTTGAATTTATTCACCTCTTTGATTGTGTTTTCCTGTAATTCTTTCAGTGATTTTTGTGTTTCCTCTCTAAGGGCTTCTACGTTTTTACTTGTGCTTTCCTGAATTTCTCTAAGTGAGTTCTTTATTTCTTTCTTAAAGTCCTCCATCATCATGATCAAATGTGATTTTAAATCTAGATCTTGCTTTTCTGGTGTGTTTGGATATTCAGTGTTTGCTTTGGTGGGAGAATTGGACTCTGATGATACCATGTAGTCTTGGTTTCTGTTGCTTGGTTCCTGCGCTTGCCTGTCTCTCATAAGGTTGTCTCTTATGTTACCTTGTTTTGCTATTTCTGACAGTCCTATAGGTTTGACTGTCCTATAGGCCTGTGTGTCGGGAGTGCTGTAGACCTGTTTTCCTGTTTTCTTTCAGTCAGTTATAGGAACAGAGTGTTCTGCTTTCAGGCATGTAGTTATTCCTGTCCACTGACTTTCAGCTGTCCCTGTGGGCAGGAACCAGAAGGACCTGCCCCTACTTCTCCTGGGTCCCTGTGCACATGGGTCCCAGATGGTCCTAGGCGTTTTCCTCTAGAGTCAGAAATGTGGGCAGTGTAGTCTCCTCTGATTTCCCAGGTGTGTCTGCCCCTCTGAAGGTCTAACTCTCCCTTCCACGAGATTTGGGTGCAGAGGTCCATTCAGATCCAGGCGCAGTCTGGACTGCAGGGCTCCTACAGCTTGATTGCCCCTATCTTCCTGTGCCCAGAGGCCCTATACAGTTTCCTCTTGGGCCAGGGATGTGGGCAAAGGTGGGCAGAAGTGGCCATCTCCCCTGCCCTGCAGTCTTAGGATTGCCCACACATTTGGGTGATCAGCTCTCTCTCCTGTGGGGTTTGGGAGCAGGGAGCTGTGGGTACTGATTTATTTTTAAAACATTTCCCCGTGTGTGTGTGTGTGTGTGTGTGTGTGTGTGTGTGTGTGTGTGTGTGTATTATATTTCTCCACTATGAACATTACAGTACTTCAAACTGAAAGGGATATTAATAAACAAAGACATAGAGTAAGGTTTGAAACTCACTTCTGAATTACAATATCAAAACTGTTTGAAGGCTCTTCTATTATAAGCAAGCTACACCAGCCATCTGGTTCATAAGAACATTTAAGAAGAAAATTGCAGCAATACCTACACCAGCATGTATAGGGACAGGCAGTCTGGAAGAAGAATAATGGAGCATGAACAATTCAACATGGATTAGGGAGTGTAGCATACAGTGTACTTGCATTATTCCCATTAGTGTGTTATCTAATGTTATCTTCTTTTTGTTCTTTCTGGTTATATTATCTTGCTACTATTCTAAAATAAATGTTTTTAAATGCCTTATGGTAACCTCAAGACACTAACCCCCCCAACTAGTAAGAGGTAAGAAATCAAAACATACCAGTAGGCCCAGGGACATGATTTCTCATATTGGAATGTGTCGACAAAAGCTGGATAAACCACCCAAAGTACAGAAAAAAAAACCTAAATATATTATGATATTTTTTGCTATCAGCCAGTGAAACAATCAATATATATATACACACAAAACCATTATCAGAAGACTAACAATAACCACTGCTGGTGAGGATCTGGAGACAATGAAATGCTTGAAGACTGTTGGAAGGAATGTAAATGAAAGGAAAATAGCATGAAGTTTCCTCAAAAATAAATCTAAAACATGATCAACCATCTCACTGCTGTATGCATACAGCAAAGAAGTGAAATCAATATGTTAAAGAGACATATGAATTCAGATGGTCATTTCAATGCTATTTACAATAGCAACAAACGGAAAGATAAGTGTGCATAGCTGAGTATTGAATAAAGAGATGTAATTGCTGGCAAAGAAAAGGGTATTCAGTCACAAAGATAACAAACTCATGCCACATGATAATGTGAATAGAATTGAAGCCCATCACATGATGCAAAAATAAGACATGTACAGGAAGTCAAGTTCCATGTTACCTCACACATACAGGATCTAGTGTGGTTTGATTTCACAGGAGTTGAGAACAGAGTAGTGGCTTTCAGAGAGTGGGAAGAGGAGAGCTGATGGGAACAAATGACAAGGCAAATGTTGACCACTAGTTAATAAGTTATAGGTAGAAAGGAGGAAGAAGTAGAAGGTGAATGCAGTGACCACTATGAACTATGTGATGTTTTCATTTGTATCATTTTTGCATATCATATTTTATTCATTAAGTCGGTATATTGATTTGACTATATGTGGAACATTGTGGTGTCAAAGTACAACAGTGTGATGATGTAATAGAGAACTGTGATGTTATTGAAACATAATGATGGCAAATTTTCTTTTGTGGTGGCACAGCAAAACATTGTGATGTCATAGTGACTGCACTGTATTGTCCCAATTCAGTATAAAGGTGTCAAAATGCAGCATTATGATGTCATGATTCAGTGAGTGACAAAATTTATCTATAACTAAAAAAAGAGCCTATCCTGCCTATATTCCATAAAACCATGCTATTTTGTTAGTCTTCAGTTGGTTAACTTTGCATGAATAAAACATAATGAAAATATTCTTGTTTCCTATGATTTTATTTCAGTTTTAATCCTATATTCTAGATCTTCACAATAGAGAGTAAATAAAATTTTAAATCTGGAACAAAGGATTTTGAGTGTTCTTTATTTTAAACCATAAAGAGATATCAAATAGATAAATATGCTCAGCCTGATATTAACCTTAATGCATGTATGGAAACTGTGCATAATATCCCATTCATTTGACAATCTATTTTTCTTCAAGTCCCTAGGAGACAGAGCATCAGGCTGTTTCATTTGGAAGTAGCCAAGCCATGTTAGAATGTAAACACATCTCTAATTTTCAAGTAACTATTTCATCTGGAAACAGATTGTCTCTAGCTCTAATTTGTATGGGAAATTAAAGTGAGACGATATGATTAAACTAGTGTTATTAGGTGGATATTGATATTTTATTAAAATGATTATCCCAGCTAATAGCTGCACTTGGACATGTCTCAGGCACCTCGAAATGTAATCCATTCCATTCTCGTGCACTCATTCCAACCCCCAATCTGTTTCTCCTGCAGTGCTCTTTATTTTAATCAGTGGCATTGCTGTCCACACAGGCGCTCAAGCAAGAAACTTTGTAGTCAACATCAGCCTCTCTTAATTAGGAAAGTGTGGTGGATAGATCCCTGCTTCTTATTTACTACCGCAAACACATGTCATTACTGACTACATGTTTAAGTGATTTCGGTGATTGCCCACATGTTCTGAAGTTTAACCTTGCAGGACTCATTCCTTCACCAATAAACTCAGAGACACACACGAAACAGACACAAGGTTCTTTAATATTAGTAGCTGACAATCTATTAGATGTCAAGACTTTACATGTAGTTTCCCTGTGGGCTCGTTCCCCATTCCTCATGCTTTCAGGTGTCCTGTTTATTCTGTTAGCATTTATTATTCTCGAGGACAACTTTCTTTTTAAGATCTGTCCTTTAACTGATGCTGAGAGTCCGGAAGACAAAACCGGGACATAAAAACTCTTTAGTCTACCTTTGCTTCACATACAGCTTCCCAAATCAACTGACTTATTTTACTCTCCATTCATTCCCTACCCTACATCACTCTTGGAGCCCCTGAGGTGACTCCGACAGTGTCTTTTTCCTGTCTCCACTGCTTGCCCGCCTTGCTATCCACAGATAAGTCACACTAACCTCATAATCCCCTCTTGCACAAATGGAGTGCTACATCCTTTCACAGCTTCTCGCCTGACCAGCATCTACCACTGTCATCTCAGTACTCAAGCCTTTCGCCTCACACCAGCTCCAGACACACGGGCTTCCCTCCTGATCCTCTTCCCTGTTTTGTGACCTCTGCTCATACTCTTCTTTCTGCCCCAAATCCATCCGTGGAATCAGTTCTTGGAGAGGCATTTAGGACATTTAGTAGTAACATTTTGACCCTTTCTTACATTCATATCTCATTACTTTTCCTAAATAATGAGGAAAAGCTAGTAGGCTGTATTTTTTTTACATTTCTTTTTTTTTTCTTTCTTTCTTTTTTTTATTAACTTGAATATTTCTTATATACATTTCGAGTGTTATTCCTTTTCCTGGTTTCCGGGCAAACATCCCCCTAACCCCCCCCCTCTATATGGGTGTTCCTCCCCACCATCCCCCATTGTCGCCCTCCCCCCAACAGTCTAGTTCACTGGGGGTTCAGTCTTAGCAGGACCCAGGGCTTCCCCTTCCACTGGTGCTCTTACTAGGATATTCATTGCTACCTATGAGGTCAGAGTCCAGGGTCAGTCCATGAATAGTCTTTAGGTAGTGGCTTAGTCCCTGGAAGCTCTAGTTGCTTGGCATTGTTGTTCATAAGGGGTTTATACACCATCAACTTTAGTTAGGCAGAATATCAAAGCTATCACAAATCCACAGCAAAATTAACATCTACTTTCTCTTAAATACAACTCTGTGTATAATGAAATAGCACAGTGCTTACACGGGCTCTGGGATTAGTCATAAAGAGTCCAAAAAGTTGTCAGCCGAATTAGAGCCTTTCTTTACAGATATTAGAGAATATATTTTGTATTTAAGTTCAGATTATAAGACCGGGTGCTAACAACAAGCCCAGCCAGCAAAATGCTATCAAGAGAAGGAGTCAGATGCAGAGAGAGAAAGTAAGGGAGATGGGGAGGGAGAGGGAGGGAGAGGGAGAGAGAAAGAGATTGAGAGATCACTCATGCTTCTAAAGCAGAACATAAATGGTCACATGCCCTGGTGGTTGTGTTATTTCAAATATTCTAGAAGATAAAAACTCAAGAGAAGAAACAATCACTAGAACCAGTTTGAATATTTATTAAGAACATGTAAGAAGAGTCATAGTTTTTATTTTATAATTAATTTAATTTATTTTATATATTTGTATATGAGGTACACACACACATACACACATGAGTGCACTCCCATATGTAGACATGCTTATGCTACGGCACACATTGAGAGCTCTGGGACCAACCTGTGGGAGTCCATTCTTGCCTCTGACTATGTGAATACCAGGGATCGAACTCAAGTCTTCTGGTTGGATGGCAGGCATTTTCATACCCCAGGAATCTTACTAATTCAGTCATATATTTTTATTTCCACTACCAGTAAATCACGTTTTTGTTTAGTTTCATTCATTTGCTTTTTGTTTTACTTTTGATTAAAGTTTTTTTTTTAATACAGGGTCTCATATACCCCAGACTAACCCCAAACTTGATCTATTGCTGAGGATGGCCTTCAACTCATGATCCTCCTGCCTCAGATTCCCAAGAGTGTGGATTTCCTGTATGTGTACCACCCCTACTTCATTAATTTGTCCTGAAGGTCTAACAATACTATGTGCTATCCCGTTGACTTATGTTTACTTAAAATCAAGCCTCTTGCATGCAGCTGATTCATGTATTTTGTCAAGTACTTGACATCCCAGAAGATGCCCTGGCACACACTAAGAGTTCTGACTGTGTCGTAGGCATATGCCCACTGCCCAAATGCCAACCATTGAAGCTCCTGGGTCGCTTGTGTATTATTCTAAACTCATTATGTAAGAACTGAAATAACAAAGACATTGACCCCTAAAGTAACCAGGAGAGCATCTTCCATCTGTGTCTTGCAGCCTCTCTGGGCTCTACCCATAGTGCAATCCTGTTTACATAAGGATTAGTTCTCGTGACAAGTGTCTGGGTTCTCATTTAGGGCTGAACAGGACTCCCTCCGCCACAAAGGACCACTGGATCATAGAGAATGTGTTCTTTTAATTTACTTCCATAAACAGACAAAAATTGAAATCAGCTGTCAGCAAAGTCCAAATTAAAGAGCTGCGCATCAGAGCCACCACCAAATCAAGATCAGTTTTTAGGCTGGAGTAGTGGGAGGTGAGCTTTTTACATTTCCAGTGAAAATATATTGTTAGATATAAAGTGAAGATTTCATTTTAACTGGGGTTTAAATATACTGTGCGTTGTTTGCTTTTCAAAAATTGAATTTAACTTGAAACTAATAGCATTCAAAAAAAAAAAAACCCAGAGCTTCCCTTGCTTAAATGCTGTACGTGATCTCAAAGTATAATGCAATAAATGTGCAATTCGTCACCATCCCTAATATGATTATAGCGGATACAGCTCTGTCTGCTCAGCTCGCAGACTGTGACTCTCCTTGTTATGCCTCAGAAAAAATTGCTAATGCTTCTTCTAATAATTTTAATGATTACCCAATTCTGTCCTGGCAGGTTTTTCTTTCTTTTATTGTTTCGCCCTGCCATTGATGCTGAGAGCAAGTCTGCTATAAGCATACTTTGCCATTGTGCTTTTAGGAAGACATTAAGCAAAATTTTCAGCTTGGACCTCCTGATAATTCAATGAATAGTACACAGATTCATCATGTCTATTAAGGTAAATGTAGACATCTGTGGTTATGTGTAATGTTGGATAATTGGGTTATCATAGGCATGAATGTAATTATGGGACAAAATGGCATAGTAGGGGAAGCAATCCCAGTTGTAAGTCAGACCAGGATCTGAATAGTGACTCGGACATTCCCAAGAGTGCATTACTAATGTTTTTGAATTTTAATACCATTTGTAAAATAAGTGCATTAATTTTTCATATGGTTGTTTTAAATGTGTAATTTGATCATGTACATTACACGCTTACCATGAAGCCATGCCTATTGCAAGTTCTCAATAACAACTGTTCTAACAATTTTACCAGTTCAACTCAGCAACAGATTGTTGAGTTTGCTATGTGTCCAGCTCCAAGGGTTACAAAAAACAATAGGGAATCATGTTCATGTCTTGAAAGTCTAGCTGGTAGTTTCAATTTTAGCAACTCTAGTTCCTGAAACAAGCAATTTCTTGCAAGTTGGAGGGACACCTGAGGAGAGAGGAAGGAAGATGAGAGCTATGAGGGGCTAAAGAAAAAGAGAATAGTCTAGCAAGATATCTGATCATACTGGGAACCCTGAGATTGTGGCTTGGAAAACCCTGTTTCTAGGTGTGGTGTGGTTCAAACCTGGCAGACACTTTTAATCCAAGAGCTTATTGTAAAGAATATTGAGTAAAGTCAACCATAGGTCAAGAGGCAGAGCAAGCAACCAGTTGACATAATGGGGAGAAAAAAAGCACAAAAAGTAAGAGGAAGTCAGGAGAAGAGAAAAAGAGATGCACAGGAAGTAGAAAGGATGGACATTTGGTTTGGAGGGTTTTAAAGGCAGTGTGGAAAAGAACTGGTTTGTTGGTGGTGATGGTGATGGTGGTGGTGGTGATTTGGTTTGGTTTCTTGTTTTTTATTTTGTTTTGTTTTTCTATTCTGAGAGTTTTGTTTCCTTCTGGGAGGAGGAAGGTCAGCTGGGGTTTTTGTTTTGTTTTGTTTTGTTTTGTTTTGTTTTTTCTCTTTGACTCTCTGAGCTAGTAGGCTTTCACCAAAGCATCTGACTCCTGAGTCTTCAGTTGGTAAAATTGAACATTTGAGATTTTGTTCCACATAACAGCATTGTGTGGATTATAAAGTACAAAAACACTGCCTGAATGAAGGGAGAATTAAAATCTGTCTTGAAAAGCGAACTTTTATATCTATATATCTATATCTATATATTTACCTTGAGTAATAGAAAGAGATACAAGTGAATTTATCCCACTCAAGAAACAATTAACTTACAAGAGCTATGCCCAAAGGGTCAACATTACAAACTGTGTTCAGCAAGGGGCTAATTTGGTAGTATTGAGTGTTTTTTCAGACCTACCCAGCTACGCACAAGAGAAAAGGAAGAAAGAGAGAGAGGGGCAAGAGCTCTATTTTTTTCATACTCAAATGATATTGAGCTGTTCACAAACTAAAAGCAAAATGCACCCTTTGCCTAAGTATTATCAGGCAATTTAAAAACATATTTGCACAACTCCTCCATATGTACTGGGGATATATTCCAAAACTCCCCAGTGGATATCTGAAGTAAAAAAATAGCATCAGCTCAACTTATATTATTTTCTCCTGTACATACTTTTCTATGATTAAGTTTAATATATTTTACCATGGGAAAATAATGATTAATGACAATAATGATTAAATATAACTAATATTGTATTTTATTGACAGACATATGATTTGTTTTCACATACTATCGTATTGTGTCATCTTTATTTTGTGGTGACATGAGATGAGTTTCATAACATCGCCTAAAAGAGCCAACAGCTGGGGCCAAATGTTCATGAGCTTTTGGGATACATTTTTTGATTGAGACCACCATAGACATGCAGTGTATTAAGAGCTTCAGGTGTTACAAAGTTTATCCTGCACTCATTATATCCAAAGTCATCATTCATATCATAAATCTATTAACCTATTTATTTAACGTATTTTTCTTAAAGTCTAGTTGATTTTTTTCTATTTTAAAAAGGCTGGGGTTTGAACATAGGACCTTAAACATGCTAGGCAAGTACTCTACCACTGATCTACAACACTAGCTCGAAGATGTTTCTTTACCATGACCTACCAAGTCCTTCACTCACCTTCTGCCCAAGCCCTTAACCTCATCTTCCTCACTCACACTTGCTTATCTATCTACTACCCTCAGCTCATTCCTTGCTCAACACCTTTGTCTTTTTTTGTCCACCATCATAGATCTATTCTTGTGCAGACTGTCGCAGCACACAACCTCTGGTGTATCATTGAAGTTTAGCTCAAGTATCATTTCTCCTTAAACGCCATCCTGCATCATCCTGACTTGGCTACCATGTTGTTACCCTGATTCTCAGTCATCCACAAGTTTTGGAACAAGGTCAGTAACAACAGCAAGTTAGGCCAGTTTAAATAGATCTCTATTGCCCATGATAGACCCACCAAAAGCAAGCCAAAGCTAGCCAGCAATGGGAGCAAGTTTATACATCCCTGGAATTTAAAAAAAATGTAGTTTTCCATGAAGTGACATAAACCATGAAGTGTCTTCCCTTTAATAAAATGGTTCAAGAGAAATCTGTGAGGCAAGTTTGATGTGAGCGCAAGACATCCTGAACTCAATCAAGCTGATTTAAATTAAAGCCCAGACCTAAACCTCAGTGCATAGAATTGAGACTCCTTTTATTTCTATGAATGGATAGAAGAGCTACAATTGTCAAATGACCAGTCCACTGCTTTGAAAACTTGAAACTGACCATGAAAGAAGTCATTCCCTGATTACTTGGGATTTAGAGTAACGTCTTCTCTGGTTTTATAAAGTACAGTTGGCCTTCACCATGCTTGAATGCACGTGCACAGACACACATACACCCACACACCCACACCCACATACCCACACCCACACCCACCCACCCACACACACACCCCAAAGAGAGAGAGAGAGAGAGAGAGAGAGAGAGAGAGAGAGAGAGAGAGAGAGAGAGAGAGAGAGGGGAGAGAGAGAGGAGAGAGAGAGAGAGAGAGGAGAGAGAGAGAGAGAAAGAGAGAGAGAGAGAGAGAGAGAGAGAGAGAGAGAGAGAGAGAGAGAGAGAGAGAAAGAACTTGCAGATGCAGATGGTGGCAGGGTGCAAGTGATTCCTGTGCCCTTCCTCAAACTCTTTACCATTGTAAACAAGATCCTATAGAGGAAATCTGATGCAAATGACAACACCTTTTCCACTAACACCATCTCACTTCCTGATGAAGCATCCATTCTTCTACCCTTACAGAAATAAAGTTCTTAACTTCATCCTTAACCTAGCTTCTTCTGAAGCCACTTACAATCTTCCTTGGATTTCCAGATGAAGTTGGAATTCCCCCTCTGACAGCCATTCCTTCTTACTCTAGGAGATGCATTTAAGATGTGGTTTCTAGTCAGAAGATGGCCTGAAGTAAAATACAGCAAATGAAACTCGTATTTGAAGACATGGAGAAATGATGAAAAGCAGTGACTATTTCCTGCCTCAGACAGCTGCTGCATCCACGTGATTCTCAACCCACACCCACTGCTCATAGCCAACACAGAGCACTCTGTCCATAGCTGAGCTTCTGGTGACATAGCAACAAACGAGTATCTTATCTACTAATGCTGAATGCTGAAACATCGAAAGATGCTATGTGCTTTCAGTTTCTTCGAGTACAAGACTCCGCTTCCAAAGCCTTAAACAATGCTGTAGATAAGCTCTTTACACGTTGCCTAAAAGATTTTGATATTTGGCTACCTGGAACAGAGATACTGCTTTGCATCTGCAATAAAATCTATTCTTGGTTTATCTCAAATAACATCAATTCAGTCACAACTTAAAAGAAAATCCTACCCAGGTAAGGTGGTAGAACATTATTTCTAGGCTGTTCTGACTGCATAGCAAGGCCCTGCCTCAGACACTCACACAAATAATATAAGGAAATCTGGTACTTAAGCTCTTGTTATTCTCTCCTGAAACAAGAGGAACTCTTTCCTTTATATCTGGAACGATGAACCCATACCCACCTTCCAGCCTCAGGAAAATTAAAAAGCAACCGAACTGACCCACCCCTCACTCTGCCCACATCCTCATTCTGACCACACCCATCACTCTGACCACACCCCTCATTCTGACCATAGCTCTCTGTGTTCTGTAACCCAAATGTTCCTCCTTCCCCACCTTGCTTCCTCATCAAAAGCACCAACTTTCTTATGTCAAGCATTGAGTCTTCTCATAGGCAGGCTGAGAAGTTCAACTCAGGCATATAGGCCTTTGGCTCAGCTTTTCTCCAGGCACATAACATTTGTTCTCTTCTGTAATTTTCTGGATTTATAATCTAAAACATATTGGGTGGATGGGACTATCTAGATCTAGAAACATTATGTAGCTTATAACATGAATGTGTTGGTTCACAGGATGTGTGTTCATGTAGAATATAATCTGAGCTATATTGTCTTTTAAAAAGAATTTGAAGGATAGTCTGTATTGTGTATAGATGAGATAAAATGTATATAATTTCTTCTTACTTATACAAGTAGGGCATACTCATGGGAAAAATAAGGAACAAACAAAACACTTTTCTTTTTAGTTTATATTCTTTTCCTTGATGTGGACTGAGAAGCTATATTTAAAACACTAGAAGTGATAAGAAAATTGGTCTGATAATCTGATGTTACCCTATTTCAAGCTGACTGAATCATAGGTTTCTACTTTCTTGGGCCACAAAATGCTTCTCTGTCCAAGTAGCCTTTGCTAAGTGCCAACTTTTGCCTGTTGGTCATATCTTCATCTATGAAAACCAGGAAACACTTCTTTCTCAAATTTCAGGCTGTGGCATTTGTTCCTCACTCACTAAACCTATTACATCATTCATTCTCTGACTAATTTCTGTTCTATTTTCCCTCACTCTATGTCATAGAGATGAACCTTTCAAATCATTTTCTTAACATGCTGATACTGATCCAAAAGGCCATTTGGGAGCATGAAACTAAAGACATTTTTTGTCTTTCCTTTATTTTCTCTCTTTCTTTTCGTGTGTGTGTGTGTGTGTGTGTGTGTGTGTGTGTGTGTGTGTGTGTGTGTACATGTTCATGTGTGTACAGGAAGGAAAACAGAAGCGAATGTTGCTCTGTTTCACAATCATTCTCTGACTTTATTTTAAGACTGAGTCAACAAACCTGGAGCTCCTTGATTGGCTGAACTGCTTGTCCAGCAAGTGCCAGGGATTTACCTCTCTGTGTCTGCCCCGTGGTTACCCCATGCTGGATGCTGGGTGTCTAAACTCAGGTCCTCTCACTCTTATGATAAGTGCTTTACTGACTGGGCTATCTTCTTACACTTCTTTTGCGATTTTTAAACTGTCAGAAGACACACTCCTGGCTTGATAAACAAAGTCCCCTGAAGCCTGTGCCCAGAAATGATCAGTTTTCATACTTAGGATGCAGCTGATAGAGATCTCAGGCAAATGACAGGAGGAATTTTACAGAGTGGACATTAGCATAGATTTCCTGAGGTGCTAGTGACAGGAAACACTTGGTACAATTATTGACCAAGTTAAGGTATATAGCACTAGGAAATTAAAATTGTGGAAGACTTTAAAAGCTGCTGTTTTGCCTTGACTAAAGAACCCAAGGCAGAGAAATTGGGTTATAATAAAGAAAGGTATCATCTTGAATGTTTATTGAGAAAACTGGAGACGAGGACCCTGTCATCTAAGATATCACACAAGATCCACAGTGGGGTTGTAAAATGCAACTCAGCAGTATAACACATCCTTAGCATGCCTAAAATCCATTGTTTTACCCATGGTAGTAAAAAATAAACAGATAGATAGATAGATAGATAGATAGATAGATAGATAGATAGATAGATAGATAGATAGATAACAAAACCAAACAGAACTAACAAACATGTAACTCAGTGAGTCATGCCTCATTGCTCTGTTAGCCAGACTTTGGTACCTTTCAACCCCTCCTAGGAAGGGAGGGTGGCTTTCACTACCTGAAGAGAATCTAGAGATCAAGTGAACCAAATTGTGAAGGAGTTAATGAACATAATATATCCCCTGGAGTGGGGGATGTCTGAGTCATTTAGCGGAAACCACAAGTGATGCACAAGATGACTTGATGTTGACATAAATGTAAATGTTTAGAAGGAAAAAGTATTCATTCCTCCAATCTCTCGCATGTTGACTGAACACTAGAAACAAGAATCCAATGTACGTCCTGAAACTTTGAGGTTGTGGAACAAAACAAACTGAATATAACCAATTACGAAAGCAAAGCACGGGACCATCACCTGGAAGACTGGGGGGTGAGGAGCAATACTTTTTCTGGATCCGTTTATGCCTCATCCACAGTATTTAACACTG
Source organism: Rattus rattus (assembly GCF_011064425.1). Classification (NCBI taxonomy): domain Eukaryota; kingdom Metazoa; phylum Chordata; class Mammalia; order Rodentia; family Muridae; genus Rattus; species Rattus rattus. The sequence goes on from NC_046154.1 coordinate 217,582,540, forward strand.
GTTGCAATTCTTTCTTAATGTCTAGATTAGAGAACACACCCATTTTCTTTAAATTGCATTTAAACTGTTTCTTGGAAATTCTAATGTTTTCCAAGATAACAACTTCCCCATTGCCAAAATCTCCTCTTGGCCTCGGGTTTCTCCTCTGAGTATAAGCGTTGTTGCTTTCGCTTGTCATACAGTGTCTTGGCTTCTTCGGCTGGAAGGACGGCAGTATTTACCTGTTCCAGGTAGACTGGTACAGCAGGCCGATTGTTGTAAAGAGGGAAGTAGGGGTAAAGGGAGGGTACCCCTCTACCGCCCTTTCTTCAGAAGCCAATGGAAAAAGCTACCCTGCAGAGCAATGCCCCCCTTTGTACAGCTACACTTTGGAGCCACAGGGGCTGAGATCGTTGGCAATATTTGCTGCAGCAACATAAATTGCTAGAGGATAAACACAAAAGATAGCTTTGGTCAAGCTAAGCAAGCCACTTATTGAGGTATTTGTAAATTGAAGACCCTGTAAGTCAAAGTACCTTCAATCTAGCCCATTTTGGGATCTGAAGGAACAACTGCAATCATTTAGCCCAAACTCATGGTACTGACAGGCCATCTGCATTCCTGTTCAAAATGTGGCTAAATGTATTTAGGTTTCTCATTCCTACGCATAATTGGTCCAAACACTACTCAGCTCTCACCTCTGAGGGCATTCATTCTGCATATTTTCCAAGGCTACAAGTCTTCAGTATTTTGAAATTATCTGCCAATTCATCCTCATAAGTTACTACATTTGATAAATGGATAATAAAGCCCTATCCTACTTAATGAAGTGCTTCTTCACGCCTTTTTGAAAATATAAAAAAAAATTTCCTTTGGTTTTTGTTTTTCACTTCTTCTGATGTGTCTGTGTATATGGTGCATGGATTTGTGGGTGTTTGCATATATGGCAGGAGAGCTCAAGATAAAGATTAGGAATATTTCTCCATCATTCTTCAGCCTTAATCTTTCATCAATACCAGAATTCATTGATGTGTCTCATCTCGGTAGCTAGCTTGCTCAGGGAATCCCTGCTTCTCCATTTTGGAGTGTCAATTACAGATTCAGCATTTGTATGGGTTCCAGGCAACTGAATGTAGATCGTCTTATTTGTGGGACAAACACCTTAACCACCAAACCATCTCTGAAAGCACTTTTGTTACAGAAAATCATTTATTTAGATATTCTCAATAGAAAACATGTAATTGCTGTGTGTGTATTTTCAGTCACAATAAAGACCTAGATGAAAAACTGCAGTTTGTAGAGACGGAGATAAAAGATAAGCAGAAAACCAGAAGATAACTTGGCTTATATCAGAAGCTTGACTTCGGTCCCCATAGTCAAAGATGGTTCGAAAATCCAATGTAGTACAATGAAACATGGTAAAGGACAGAGGGCATATTCACTGCAAAATTTTTAGTGTTGCTGAAATGTTTTATTATTAGTTACTAGTGTTAAATTCTTATTATGCATAATTCATAAGTTACAGATTGCCATGAGTATGTATTAGACAGGAGAGAGTTTCCATAGGTCTTAGCAGGACCCTTGAATTCAGGTGTCCATGAGTGAGAACTACTGGACCCATTTTCTAATGCTTGACCCAGAAAATATTGAGCAGTCACATAAATTTCAATTTATTTAATCATTTAGCATGGAAAAAGTCATACCTAAGACGGGGCTTTTGTCTATGACAGGGTGCTGCTGCTTGCCAGATCATGCTACTAAAGAATGTCTCTGAGTTACTCAAAACCACACAGTAGGCATGCCCAATGCTGCCATTAGTTAATAAGAAATATGCATTAAAGATGGAGTAGATGGAATAGATGAGGCTGGAGAGATGGCTTTGTGGGTAAAATAATGCTAACTAAGGATGATGCATGCAATTTGAAATAGGTCAGTTTTGAAAACTTCTGCTTTCAAGAAGCACAGAGTCAACTCTCCTGATCCTAAAATTCCAACTAGATTCCGTTTCTGTACTATTGTCCATACATACATACTTTCCTATCTTCTGCCCTTTTTCAATGTTCTTGATAATAAAAGCATATCTCACTACACATAGGAACAATTCTGAAAATGTGTATGCAAAGCTAAATTAAAATATCTGATTCTTTGGGAGAGAACAGTTGTCTTTAAGTCATGATTTAAAGGAGGCAAGAAAAAATGTATTTAATTTTCCTTATTAAGAATTGCCATTATGAAAATAAATATGTTCTTTAAGTCATTATATATTAAATTAAATAAGTATATTGAATATTAAATTAAACAAACTAAACAAAATGGAAAGGAGAAATTTGTCAGTTCTTATCTTGCATCTTTTGGAGAGAAGGTAAAGAGCTGGAGGGAAATGCCTTAGGGTAAAATGTCTAGTGTTTGGGTCTTAGGAAGTTTTCTTCCTACTACCAATAAAATAAAAAAGGAATTTTTAATAAATCAGTGTACATGATTTCTATGTTCAAATATTAAGATATAGATAAATTATTTTTTAATGATTTCAAAGGCTTACCAATGGCAGAGAAAACATTGAAACTTGTCATAGTCTTTCCTTTCTAGGAGTCCTTCCATTTTATTAATATCTAAACAATGCAAATTCTGTGTGTGCATATGTGCTCCAGCATTTGGAGACCAGAGAACAACCTCATGTTTCAAGGACACCATTCACTTTCTTTGAGCCAGATTAACCAACTGTTCATAAGATCAACAATTGAACTTGGCTGGCTGGCTAGCACTCCACATAGGTTAGTTTTTTGGTCTACTTCCTTGGAACTGGAATTATAAGTCTATGCCACCACACCTGGAATTCTTGATAATTTTTTCCTCCAATACCACCCATGTAATTCTAATGTCCAGGACTTAGTTTTGCTTTTCTTATTGAACTTCATTACATGTATTATGAACAACTACTCTATAACTTCATACTTCCATTTTTCTATTACAACTTCATAGCAAGATAGACCATGAAGAAAAATCACACAGTATGCATGGTATTTGAATGGTGCCATTAGCTAATGAGAAGTATGCATTAAAGACAGAATAGATGGGGCTGGAGAGATGGCTTAGTATGTAAAATACTTGCTGACTAAGTATGATGAATGCAGTTTGAATACCCAACACTTAATTCAAAAAGAAAGCCAGGTATGGTGGCATGTTCTTATAATCCCAGTATGGGGAAGTAGAAATTCATTCAATGACAGACTTTGTCTCCAAAATCTAAGGAACAGAGCAATTAAAGGAAGACATTGATATAAGTATCTGTGTTCAAATGTGTACACATGTATAACACATACATCATACACACACACACATGTTAACAAAATAGGCATGAAATTACCAAACTATGCCCACATGTATGATGTTTACCTTTTTGTCATTTTTAAAAGGGATGCCTTAGGAATAATTTCATTTTATTTAGGAGAAACTCAGGTCAAGACTGCACAAGGAATTTCTAAACTCATCCAACAGTGTCTATCACATAGGTCTGTGCACTAGAATTACTACATGAAAGAGTTCAGGCACTGTCCCTGCCTAGATGCTACATATCCTACAAATCCAAATTTCCTGAGACTGGGACACAAGTTTAAATGGTATTTTCCCTACAATACTAGCCACATGATTCTAATGCACAGGGCTTGGTTTTGCTTTTCTTATAAAACGTATTGCTTGGAAGCCAGGACCCTCACTTTCTCACCAGTTACCCACAATGCCCTATCATAGTTGTGTTAAATAGCATAGTTCAAGGTGAAAGATGAGCCTTTGGAGAACTTAAACAAATCTTGTGAACATCTAATTTTACAAAAAGGGAGGTCTATATTAACCAGATGACTAATGTGCCTTGTCCCTCACCTTGTTTATCTCCTGTCTTCAGGAGTGTGTGCTAAGTCTCCAAGGACTCATTGATAAGCCTGAGTAGATCTGGAAGAATGGTGGCAAGTTGTACTCCACAAAACCTTCTAGTATCCACTTGGAACTTAAGTCCCCAAAAGAAAATTTCTGTGAAATATCTTATTGCATCCTTCTTTCCAGGATTGTAATCAGAACTCTGCCCATTGGATGTATTATTTTTCTTATTTGGTTTCCCTTGGAAAAGAATGGAAACTCTGAGCCTTGGCCATTCCTCCATCTTGTTCTGATTTGTGCATTTAGTGGGCCAGCATAATTTGTGTGCTTCCTTTAATATCAAGAGAATTAAGCTGCATTATGTGGAAAATGTACAATAAAGATTTATAGACCTCAAAAGCAAAATAAAAATTAAATTAAATGTTGAGCTTTTCTTAAAGGTAGAAGTGGTTCATTTGATGTGCTTGCCAATATTTGGTTTGCAGGGAAATGTGTGTAAAGTCCCCAGGTTCCCTTTGTTTGATTTCTAGATCTTCTTTGTATAGAACTTTAATGGGGAACACATATACATAAGGACTAGAGTAAATATTATCCCATCACAAGCAAAGCATATTTGCTGAAATCTACTGGAACAGAAAAGTGACAAATAATACGGAAGAGAATCTCTTTGAAGAATGTCGCTTTTTAATTTTATTTAATGTGGTCACCTCAAACTCCTTAGGCAGTTTTTGCTTTTTCAAATAACACTGTCATGGCTAGTTTTGATCTCAGTGTTAACACATTTTACAACACATTCTCTTCTGCAGAGCATCTAAGCCAACTCTATTTTCTTAGTGTACTTTTCCCTTTGTTAATGTCACAGCTTTGTCTTCCTCTATTCTGAAAACCACAGTACCTAACATGAGATGCCTGGCATCTAATACCTTTAGAATGTTCTGATCAAATATAACTTTTACCATTTTCCTCCCATAGACACTGTCCTAATGATTATAGGAATTGGCAAAAGGAAGTGAGGAATATATTCTTGCTAAAGTTTTTGTGGTTTTTCAAGTTCTGACTTATAAAACCCACAAACTACTGAAACCTTTAAAAATCCAGAAGTCCTTTTCAGATGGCTTTATGTGGACTTAAAACGTAAACTTGAACTCAAATTTTAATTCTACTTCTTGCTAGCAACTTACCTAATCATGTCTGGTTATTATATACATTGAATCCCCAAGAACAATAACAATGACATTCTTATAGGGTAGAATAAGAAAATATATAATTAAAAAGCTAGCAGAATTGGTATCTCAGAGTAGGGTTTTGGTGTTCTAGGTTCATTTTTGTTTCTGTGATAAGATATCCTGAACAAATATCCTTGCTTTGACTCAGTTCGCTCCTTCAATAAATATACTTCTCAGAGAATAGTACCACTCAGAGTGGGCAGAGTCAGTTTACAATCAAAATAACTCACGACAGACTTGCCTATAGACCCCTCTGATCTAGTCAATCCCTCAACTGAGACCCTTTCTCTGTTGTTTCTAGGTTGTGTCACATTGACAAATAAAACAAACCAGCACATCCAGCTAATGTTCAGTGAATCAGTCTTTGAAATAAATAAATGAATGGTCCAGTAATTTTGGTGATCTATTTTGAATTTTGAATGAAAAGTTTTCCAGGGCATGGAGTATGAAGGTGGCAAAGGTTCATGTCAACCACCATGACTCTGCTTGTGGGGTCTTTGAGCCTTAGTTGTAACAGAAGGTCACTCTACCTGTGTTTTCTGGAGTCACATCAGAGGTCTGGAGTAATTTCAGTTAAAACCCCATCTATAATAATATCAAATAATCCAAAACGTCTTTGGCCCTTAGTTTTTCCTTTTAAAAATAATATCAAAATTATTCTAGAAACTATACTAAAAAGAGCATACTGATATGTTATTTATGAAATTAACACTGGAAATTTTAGTTAATATCACATTAAGGAACTCACAAATTTTCTTCAACTTTGATGTTGAATTATTTTGACAAGCACTTTGTAGCTACTTTGTTAAATGCAAGTCTTACTTATCCAAAATCAACAAGTTTAAACTGTTAACAATTTACAAAGTTTATGACTCTAAAGGAATCACTTAACTTTCTGTAGCTTCGTTTCATCAACTGTTATATGAGAATAGTGAAAGAATTACCCATTTATTGTTATTTGAGCATTAGAAAATTAGCTAAAGTGAAGCACATTGACATAAATATGGCAGTTTAATAAGTATTTGCTACTTTGATAGTACTGAATCAATGGGTCTACCTCATTCCTTGTCTCTGTCTCTGTGTATGTCTCTCTTCTTTCTCTTTCTCTTCTCTTCTCTTCTCTTCTCTTCTCTCTCTCTGTCTCTCTTTGTCTCTGTCTCTGTCTGTCTCTGTCTCTGTCTGTCTCTGTCTCTGTCTCTGTCTCTCTCTCTCTCTCTCTCTCTCTCTCACACACACACACACACACACACACATACACAAAACTTTGGGAGAACATAAGCAGTAATTATAAACGATGGTCAGTTTCCCTAAAAATTACTACAGTTGTTTCATTTTGCACAAAGTATAGACTTAGTAGCTATTTTCCAATTTCAGTGTCATTGAGGATTATTGAAGAGTGATCTTTAAAAACCTCATATTACACATAAATTATTTTTGAGTGCTGTATAGGCTAGACCTTTTCTAACTGTAGTTCAATAACCACCTACATTTAAAAAATATCATGCATTTTTAAATATTCAGACACTTATCCCTGACAATCCTGCAGAATGAGAGGCTGAGAGTATGAAGCCAGAAAATAGATGCATTTCAAACATATTCATTAAACAATCTCTACTTGTGCTGAAATTTGAAAACATGAAATTTGAAAACATCTACAACAGATTGAATGTATTACTTTTTATCATAATATTTTAATGTCATCAAAACAGGAAGATGCAGTGTTAACTTCATTTACAGAAATCAAGCAAAAATAATAATAATTATTGAGTGCCTTTGTTTAATAAGTACATCTGGAATATGTCCTACTAAACTTCTGTATATGATTTGTGTCTCAGAGACCATTTTCATGGAACATTCTTTAACACTCTTGTCATGTTACTGAGATCAAGACCATGATAGTCATCGACAAATCTAATGATTGCATAATATAGACATGGAGTTCTAGAATAAATCAACAGGCAGAGGGAGAAGAAGAAATATCCATCATTAAGGCAGTGAAGTGCATAATAAATTTGGAAAACAAATCTCATAATATGTCAATAAACTATAAAGCAAAAGAGGAAGTATCTCTAATGTGACAGTGGCATCCAAGTCACAGATGCAATGGACCATTGCTCTGCACTACTAGAAGCCAAGATACATCTCTCGGGGAAACCACATGGACATACTTGACTTTGCATACAGATAAAGGGAGTTTCTGGATCTGAGTCACAATGCTTACTAGCCTACCATTACTCAGAGGATTGTCACAGTTTCTTCTACTAAAATCCTATTTAGCACCCAGCAATGTGTGGAGGGAACTCAACCCTAAAAGAACCACATCTTTCACAAAACAGAGGATATACCTCATGCATCTGGTAGTTGATCCTGGAGTCCACAGTGTACATCAGTTTTAATGCTAAATGACAAGCTCTCTCTTAAACTTCAACAATGCCCTTAAAATCAGAGGTCAAGAAAACTATTCAAAGTAAGACACTGAAAGTTATAATTATAACAAAGTAATAAAGAAGACATAATTCCCATGCTATGATGTCTCAGGAAATTGATGGGTTTAAGCTGAGTTTTAAAAAAATAAAATTTGTAACATGAAAGGAAACATATTGGGGGACATAGGGCTTCTGGGGCAAAGGAGTGGCACATAGATGTGATTAAGATATTTGATATTAATCTATGAACTTTTAATTTATGAAAATTATAATGAATAATCCAAGCAAACATTTAACATGTTACAATACAAATGCTGAAATTTTAATCACAACAAAGAATTCCATTCTTTTTCTCCTGAATATTGTTAAAAAGGGGGATTCTTCCACTGAAATGTAGTTTTAGCCTGTAATTGCTATAGTTACTGAAGGTGAAGGGACAGGACAAAAAAAAACTGTCTTCAACTCTTGAAGTTTCTTTACTTTGACTTAGAAAATTAAGAGGGAGCACGTTTATACTTCCCACCCCTAATGGAAGAACTGGTTGCTAACAGAAGAACACGCTTCTGGAAAGATGCCAATGAAATAGCTGGGTTTCAGAAGCCATGGACTGCACTCAGTACAAATAGCATTTGCGGTTTCAAACATGAGGCTCTGTGGCTGGGGTATGTGAAGAGGAACTGAAACTGAGCCTCATGTTCTGATGAGCAGAAAATGTACAGCCATGGTCAAAACCACTCTAGCCTTCCAGGTACGGGACTGCCATGCTTCCACTGTGGCCCAGAGCATCCCCTCTCCATTCCTTACTTGCCTGGGCCTCAGTTTCTTTAGAATGTGGTCTTATTTATTGTAGGGCAGCATTAATATGACACTCCATGTAAAAGATAATGCATTCAACACTAATGGTTAGGGAGGCTAGCTCTTAATGTGAACTATTATTTGTCCTTGAACTATGAGATCACTGTAAAGATTTTCATGGAAAGAAAAAAAATAACTAAGAGAAGAAAGTGAGGAGGAAGAGAGAGAAAGAGATGGAAAGATAAATAAAAATGAGATCCTCAGAAGTTGTAGACAGTAAATTGAATATTAAGGGTATCAAAAACTTCCATGCTCAGTAACCCTGAAACCTCTATTAAAAGTAGACCACCTGACTAGATCAGACAAAATTCACATAGTCCACATTGTGTAGCTACCTGTGTAGTCTCTCCCTCTTTTAGCTTTGAGGCTCTCCTTTCTCCAAACTTCTTCCAACTGGAAGATAGAAAGCAAGGTCTGGAGATAGAGAGTTCAGAGAAGAGCGTTTTCCAGGCCTGCGAGTCTGTGAGACCCTCAGCACTACATAAATCAAGAAAGGAAAACACAAGAGGAAAAGTACTTACTGCTCTGTTATGATTCAAATCAGCAATTTTTTTTGGTACTTGTTCTCTGAAAAGCTTAAATGTCAAAACTTCAATTTCATGAAACAACAGGTTTGGTCAAGGCCAAAATGTTTTGAGTATTTTTTTTCTCATGGTATTTCCACTGCTGGTGTTAGCCAAAACCCAGGCTTCATACCCAGATGAAAATAAATATAAATCTTTAAACCTCAGAAATGGCCAGAACTTGCTGTGAAGACTGAATGAATGACAGCTAAGGTTAGCTTGCATTTTATCTGAACTGGACTTCTGACTTTTACATGAAGAAAATTGTTATTGTGCTGGTGGAGCAAATTCATCTCCCAAAATGAAATCCTCAGAAATTCCATCTACTCCATCAAATGGTAGGCAAACTCCAGTGGTTCATGATATATTCTTGTTATTTTTTCTGTTATTCTTAGTAAGGGGTTCAGTGATGAATTGAAATGTCTTTAGAAATTGTAAAAACTAAGCCTTGAGAATTTAACTCTCAAAAACCCACTTAATGCTTGCTGGATAAAAAGAAAGAAGAAAGAAAGAAAGAAAGAAAGAAAGAAAGAAAGAAAGAAAGAAAGAAAGAAAGAAAGAAAGAAAGAAAGAGAAAGAGAGAGAGAGAGAGAGAGAAAGAAAGAAAGAAAGAGAGAAAGAAAGAAAGAGAGAAATAAAGAAAGAGCCTTTGTGAGTATCACCTCAAGACCACATAGCTGTTCAGTAATTATCTGTTATTCTCTTTATTTATTTATTCATGTTCATATTGGCCTCTTTTTATTTTCTAACATGGACAGGATGAGGCACATAAAAGCACTTATTAAAGGACATGAATTTTGCCTTGAAGCAGACCTGTTTCTGCCCCCACAGGATGTACACGCTCTCCCCAGACCTCGTGCTGATTGCCCTCTGTGGGAAGTAGTGGTCAGCTTTAATTAACTAATTTACTTCCAACAAGTGTTTAATTAGGGCCTTTGCCCATATGTTGTGCTCTTTTGAAGATCCTGCCCAAAGTAAGACCTTTCTTCAAAAAACGTCATCTGATTCTCTGGCATAAGAAATCATGGAATATACAAAAAGAATTGACATCCTTTGACAATTATTAAATACAATGACTAAATGTTTAACTTAGAAAAAGCCTGGGGGCCGGCCATCATGAGGGGAAAATGCAATGCGATTTGATCATGGACCTGGAGACAAACCCTGAAAAATCAAGAAAACTATGCAGGAGAGGTGAAGTCTTTGTCACCAGGGATGGCAAAGAATAATCGTCTATATTCCTTGACTATCAACTGTCTCTCAGATCCTCTCTACCCTCTCACTTTGTGTTCTCCAGAGTTGTGGGAGGTAAATGGTGCCCATTTTCCAGAGAAAGAAGCTAAAGAAGTTTAAAAGTGACCCAGGTTACATCTGGCAGGTGTTAATTTGGCTGTAAAGCCTCTAAGGTCACAGTGGACCTCAGGTGTGTCTTGAGGAAGTGCTCCCCAAATTCAAAGCAACAAAATGACTGGAAACCTCCTTACCTGGCAAAGTCTACCTCTGCTGGCTCTGGAGGGCTGTGGAGATGGGTCTACTAAGACGTAGGGGAGTGAGAGACGCCATGACTGAAACCTCTCGCACTGCGCAGTCACACACCAGGTTAGGCTTCCATTTTCTTACCTATAAAAGAAAGTGTTGTGTAAACTAGGGAGCTTCCAGAACCTCTCCCAACAATAATAGAGTAAGCCTATAATTCCATTGTGGGTTAGAAAAGGAGATGAGGCCATAGCCTTGTTAACAGGAAAATTCCTTAGGCCAGTGAAAGCTAGAAATTTATCTGAGCGGGAAAATCAGGTTGACAGATTTGGCAGCCTACATACCAGAGAAGGTTCCGGACACTAGCCAACACTTTGACAGAACTGTACTAGAGAAAAATGCACACAAAGCACGGAAAACAACTTAAGTGTCTGCATCTTACTCGAGTAACCAGTCATTTGGTTACAAGTTAAAGAGTTAACACTTTCTAGTTTCAATACCTGTCTTCTGCAGGGAAGCAAGCTTCACTGCTGTGACTAAAATCTACTGAATTGGTCTACTTGGGCTAAGACGGGTGCTGCGTCAAAGCCAAGTTAATCTCCTACAGAACTTTTTTTCCCTGTAAACCAGAGTTTTAATTTTAATGTCCATTTTTCTATTTTTGCCTTGGATCATTCCTTTGATGATGTATTAAAACACAATGTTACTGAACAAATGTGAGGAGGAGTTACCTGCAGACTCTCAAGTCCCCAAGTTGATTCATAAGGTACAAAAACGGACACCATTTTGTATGTGCTCCTCGTCCTTTGAACCAATCCTTCCTAGTTAATATGAAAAACTCAGCCTGAAGTTTGGCAAGTTTTACAAATAATCCTTATTTACGTAATCTAGATGTAGATAAGTGAAATATATATCCAAGGATAATGGTAGCCCCTATTTATTGGCTATGTACTCAATGCTACACATGCAGTAAATATTAAATATTTATATGTGTGTATGAAATGTCATGCTTTGTAATACTCACAAAGATTTTTGTTGTATTTCCAGACATGTGAGCCTACTAATTTCTTTTTATTTATTTAAGCCATCCTGAGCTTGGATTTTGATTATTTGCAGCCAGAAATGCTCAAGCTGTTTTGTATTTTCTATGCCAGACATAAAGATTTAAACCGACTGCCCCCCCCAAAAAATGCTTCAATGACTCATAGTACAGAGAAAGCATGTCTGACAAGCAACCCTGTAATATGTTTCAACACTGAAGTATTGGAGAAGCTGTGGAGAAAGAAAGAAAAAAATGACAAGAGCTTAAGAATAAAAAAAACATTAATTTTTGATTGGATAAAGAGCAACATACATGAATGGGTTGGTCAGGGGACCCCAGACAAAAGACTGGCTTGTACAACAGCTTAGAAATGTGGAAGAGGGAAAGCATCAGCTAGATGTTTACAAGATGCTCTACTCTGCCTGACTGAGTACAGGGAATTGTGTCTGCTCAGGACCTGTAAGACTTTTGTCTCTGCTGCTGAGCATACGGAGAAAGTTTATAGAATTGTGTTATCTTGATTCAGACATCGGGATTCAAATCACGTTATCTGTGTAATTTTGCATGCATTTCTGAACTTCTCAATGCCTCCATTTTGGAGGAGAAGTCTGAGAAGTTGACTATATCAAATTCTTAAGTGTTGTGAACTTGAAAGATGATGAATACAATATTTTTGGTGTGCCATGACCATAATTGCGATTACTATTGTGCCAATGCAAAGGGTAAGACATTCTTCTGAAATACTTAGCATCCAATCCTCAAGAACATGACACAGTAACGCTAAGTGTAAGGAATGGAGAGGACAGAATGAGAAGCATTGCATTTAAGGGTACTGTAAATCAGTTTAATTTATTAGCATTTTTTGGAAATAATATAAACTGGAGATCAAGGTTGAACTGAAGATCACAGCATCTATCTATGATGGTGTGGAGAACAAAATCAAGAAGTAAGCATGATCAGTTAAGTGCTTGTGAGTAACAGAGAGAGGTAGGGAGGAACAGATGAAGAAGAGACTGAAGAGACATTTTAAAACAGAGTTGCTTGAAACTTTTATGTTTAATAAGTGTTCTCATAAACATTCTTGGTGTCCATTATAGCTCGAAGAAATTTGAAACTCTGAGCTTTGATCCAACAATCTCAAGTGTTTAAACAAGACCACCAGGTGATTCTACTGTATTCTGGACTCTGTAGACCTATTTGTCTACAGTAAGCTTAAGGACATGGATGTTTTGTAACATTATGGCTTTCTCAGGAAGAAGCAACTCTTGCAGCATTCTGCGTATCCACAGAGAAGACTCACTGTTTCAGGAGGACTGAGGATGGGGCAGCCCAATGCCTACCCCCAACCAGAGACGCACACATCCTTACAAGTTAAACTCCATACAGAACAATCACTGTTTGTTTGGGGTGCTCTGTAACTGAACATGTATAATCAGGGTCTTCTTCCAAAAGGCAATGAGAATGTTCAGAGTTGCTGTGTAGTAATCACTATGAAGCTACCTCAAGACCAATCCAGGAACAATGCCTTAAAATCCAACTAAGAGAAAAATTGGGGGACATTGGAATATGTGAGGAAGTAATCAGAAGGAAAATTATCTGGGACATTCCACTGCTCTTAGGGACAAGGCCACTCTAACTCCCGGAGTCAAATATAATAGCTCATCATGCCAGGTCAATGGGTAAAATTTCAAGGGTCAACAAGCCATGGTCTTAAAAGCTCCAATTACAAACTAGACTACCAGACAGATGCCCAATTGTCTACTGGACTCTGCAGCAAAACTTTATGCTCCTAGGAAGGAGGGGGTGGGGTGAGTCTTTGACTCTCAGGGAAAGAGGATTAATCCTATCCTGACCCCTGGGTCTCAGCTGCCAACTATCCATTAAATGTCTGGCTCAGTCGCATCCCTGGGTGGGCTGCATAATTTCAGGATAGCTCTGAAATCCCTTCCTGTCTGTGTTCCAAATAAAACCCTCTGCACAGGATATTTTCTTATTTTCACATCCAATGAGATTTTCTGTTGAAACATGGTTAGACGTATTCAGTTTAAACCGTCCTGGTCCTAATAATACAGAAGAAGTACAGTTTCTAAGTTTCTCACGTGATAAGAAACTTCAGTATATGAACCACTGCTGATCAGGGCTGCCTACTTTCTCACAGTTCATCTCCCTGACCTTCTAAGCTAATTACTGGTAGCCTGGTTCACAGTTAGACATCCTTGTACCAAAGCTAGACATGTAGGATTACTCTGAGGTCAAATGGGAGACCTTTCATCCCCCTAAACTCCTAATAATAGAAATTTAGTGCAAGTAACCAGAAAAGGACCCACATTCTCAATTCCAACCCAAGCCTTTAGCACATTCACCTTAACTACCACATCACTATCTCTGAATATAACATGTGAATGAAAACAGGATCCTATAATCTCCTAGTCTACATTATTCTAATTTTCCTTATCAGAAAAATAGGAACAACTGTAAAGGCTAAAAAACAGGAATTCAAACACCAAAGTTTTTTGTAACAAATAGCAGCAACAAGGGGAGGAGGAGGAAGAGGAGAAGGAGGAAGAGAATGAAAAGGAGGAGGAGAAGGAGGAAGAGAAGGAAAAGGAGAAGGAAGAAGAGGAAGGGGAGGAGAAGGAGGAGGAAGAGGAGGAGGAAGAGGATGAGGAAGAGGAGGAGGAGGAGGAGGGAGGAGGAAGAGGAGGAGGAGGAGGAGGAGGAAGAGGATGAGGAGGAGGAGGAAGAGGAGGAGGAAGAAGAGGAGGAGGAGGAGGAGGAGGAGGAAGAGGAGGAGGAGGAAGAGGAGGAGGAAGGGGAAGAGGAGGAGAAAGAGGAAGAGGAGGAGAAAGAGGAGGAGGAGGAAGAGGAGGAGGAAGAGGATGAGGAGGAGGAGGAAGAGGATGAGGAAGAGGATGAGGGGAGGAGAATACCATTGCTGTACTTCTTTGTTCTGCCCCAGAGTCCTGGGCATCTTCTAGTTGAAGAAGTTGCCATATCCATGAATTATATTCTGACATTTCTGGTTCACTAGAACCTTGTGTTTCACCTAAGAGCATATTCCTATACAAAATACAGATGCTGATAACTTCATCCATGCTGCTAAAGTCATGCCATGTAGTGCCATAGTTCCTGACACATATCTATAAATTGCCAACCCATCTGATTCCTATCACCTTCAAGATCATAGGTGCTACACTTTTCTTAGTGTGAAGCATAGATCTATAGATGTCTAAGGAAATAATCCAATCTCTAAAAGCAGCTTTGATGTTTATATATCAATGGTATCATCAATAGTTTACATTTAGTGAACACCTATTTTCAATACTGTGATGAAAAATTAAAATTACATGAGTGAATAGATTAAGAAATTTCCTAATATAAAACAAAACTACAACAGAAGCTATGATATATGGTACTAAGCTTATGACAGTAAAATACAGTAGCAAAACCACCAATATTGTTTGTTGAGCAATTACGTCAGACATACATAAAGTGCATTACCTTTCTCATTTTATCATCATAATAAATTATTGGTGTACAGATATACTAAGAGAGTTTCTCATCCTATCTCCACCCTATGATGAGCCGCTGTTTTAGTTTGCTTTCTATTGCTTTGATAAATATCAGGACCAAAAGGAATTTGAGAGAAAAGTTATGCTCCATCATCAAGGGAAACTGAGCCAGGAACTCAAAGCTGGAACCTGGAGTTAGTATCTGAAGAAGAGACCGTATATATTCTGATGTTTCTGGTTTAGTTTACTGCTTTGTGCTTCTGCTCAGTCAACTTCCTTACATCACCCATCTGTCCAGGAGTAGGCTAGGCCCTCACATGTCAATTAGTAATCAAGAAAATGTCCCACAGCCAAACCCACAGCCAAACCAATGAAGCATTTTCTAAATTGAGGTTACCTTTTTCTAGGTCTATGAAGAAGACAACCACAAATGGCTATCACAGTCATCATCAGTGCACCATGTAGAATATTCTTGATCAAGAACAGATTTAAATGATTATTTGGTTCTTAGCAAAAGCACCTCCCTTCTCTCTCTCTCTCTCTCTCTCTCTCTCTCTCTCTCTCTTTCTCTCTCTCTCTCTCTCTCTCTCTCTCAGCTGTTATGAAAATTGAAAAATGAATAGAATGGCCTGTATTTTCCATAAGAGACTTTCAAGTCCAGAAGTCTAAAATAAAAGTGCATTATTGATAATTAGTTTTGTCTGCTGGTTCTTTGGAGTAAAAAAGATAGGAAGGTTAAATTTTTAAAAAAAAAACGTTAAATTTTGCTTTATAGCTGATAGAAAACCTAAAGAAGAATTTATGAGATACAGTTCATATTTTAGAAAGATTATATTATCTATATTTTGAAGAATGGTCTGAAGCTGGGCATAGCTGGAAGCAGACAAGCCTTTCTGACCCATCTTCTTAAATGAACAAGTCTTCTCTGCATTTCACTATATAACTAAAATTGTATGCAAGACTATAGTATTCTATATCTTATGTTCTGATTTCTTGGCTAAAAATATTTACAAAGTGTTAGTAGGAAGGGCAATACATAAATAATAGAATTATGCCAATATCCTTATTAACATATATGTGAACTACTTAGTAACATATTAACAATTCAAATTCACCAAATTATAAGATGTCATGGCTATGTATATGAAGGTGCCTTGTTTTAAAAGCAACAGAAATATTTCCGTCAAGGTAATTTGTTTTGTAGTTATAACAAAAGGAGAAAGTTGTGTGTCTCCCAATAAGACTTGAAGCACTGCATGAGTATGGCCCACCCTTCTCGACTATCTGAGTCTCATAACTAATTCCACAAATACTCTTTTTTGCTTTGGTGTTGTCTCTGCAGAATTCTTCAGGAAATGTCAGAACTTGCAATGAGTAGGTATAGACGTAGGAAATTCTATAATTGTCCACACACTTCTCTCTGAAAATCTATGTAAGCTTCCTTTCTTTGATGTCATCAAACAGTATGTAGACGTCATGACATCACTATCTTGTTCCCTGATTTCTCTCTCTTAAACCTTTGCTGCTTTCCCAGATAGTTTTCACTCCTTATAAATAGTTTTCTATTATTTCCAAAGCACATTGCCATTCTAAATTGTGTCCTTCTAATTCCCAACACATAAGCGTCCTTTAAAAGCAAAGATGAGAAAAAAATAATTTCCTATTTAATATAAAGTTTAGAAAAACAGGAGCACAACAAAACACACACACACACACACACACAGAGAGAGAGAGAGAGAGTAATTATTTCATTCAATTTTGTTTTAATGTAAGTATGATTAAGAATAATTACTTGAGATTAGATAATTTATAAGGGGCTCTCTCCTGAGGAAAACTAACTCTCACTCTCTTAGTAGTCAGTTGTTGCTGGTAGCTTTTCATCTAAGGGTGGGACCTTGGGAAATGACCATGTTGGCATGTCTGTGGCACTGTCAGTATGCATGTTTTGCTTGTCCAGCCATATTTTTTACGTGTAGCTTCCCTGCCATGCATAGACATCACTATCTAGCAAGTGTTCTAGCTGGATATACTTTTTTAAAATTTATTTTTATAGTCGCTGAGATAGATATGTTAGATATACTACTTAATCTTATAACTAATGTGTAACGTATTATAGATATTTTTAGTGGAAACATGGATACCTAAATATGTTAGAGAAGTTTACAATTGTTGGCATAAGTAAGCATGAAAACAAAAATCTAAATAAAATTCTCCTTGACTCATAAATCCCATGATGCTAACTACTCCTCTCAATTAATCATCAGAAGAAGTAAAATTAAGATGATATAAGATTGCTTACCCACCTTCTTTTCCATGATGGGAGGTAATTCTAAATGGCAGAAAATAGCTTGAAATATAATCAATCTAAGACCATTCTTCAATGAAGACTAAGAATTCCAATGCCAAGGCTTTTCACTTATGAAAACCGCAAATTGAATGTGTCCTACGTTGAGAGTCTTCACTAGAGACGCAGTCCCTGGTTTTCTCCAGCTTATCAGTCTACCCAAGCCAACTTGTTTTGAGAGGACAGCACACATGAATAGTAAGCGGGATTCTGGATCATGAAGAAAGCTGAGAAAGGAGAGTTCTCAGGATCTGAGGTTTTGATGTCAGGGCCTCTTTATTCTCCACTTAATCAACAATTGTATATCATTCCCATAATTCAAGACTGATATAATTCTCACAGAGAAAATTATAGAAAAATCATTGGTCCACTGAGAATCCCTGCTATATGCAATCTTGTTGATGTTGTCTTCTGTACAAATTTTGCCGGTTTCTAAGTATCCCCCACCATGGCCACTCCCATTTCTCCATGCAGAACAAATTGAGAAGGAATCCATGTGACACATTACTATATTTATTGTCAAAATATCTATCTCAATATCATATCATTAGAGAAATTAGCTTGACACTTTAGAATATTTACCTTACAAAATAAAACGAGAAACGGGATATACAGCAAACAATGAAAATGATGTAAGTGACTTTGGTTTATAGAGCTAAAGATTCATGGAACTGTTCAGCCATCTGGCTGACACATGGAAGAAAGCAAACTAACTGAGTTGGCTGAGAGCACAAGAAGGCCCATCTGGTCCTTAGCAAACATTGCCTGAGTGCCTACTCTGTGCCAGGAACTGAAACCAAGGGTGAAGATAATAGCTTGGTGGAACTCAGCACAAGTGAGTATTTTTTTTTCCTCTCCAGTTATTTGATTTCTCAGACAATGGACTAGGTTAGGTTATGACAAAAGCCTATGAATACTCCATTTGTTAACTAAATACTTAATAACATTAGATTTTTGAAAAACATTTATTTTTTTCATTGTGAAAGAAGTAAAAATAATTTAGTTAAGCTCAGTATTTCTGTGGAATGACAATCGATCTTTTTCCAGTATTTATTTTCCACTCAGCACTCTTTCCTTATTCCTTTAAAATTCTACTGCTCAGATTAATGTTTGTGCAAGAATGTCCAGAATTCTCAAGATCAGAAGACTACTAAACCAGTTATGGTGTGTAGTATCCCAGACGCTTCGATTTAAAGGCTATTCCTTCTGCCCAAGAACAAAATATTTAAACTTATCCTGGATGAAAAACTACATACTCTTCTGTCCTAATATTGACAGAGCATATATCCATGTCTAGTTTTCTTTTATTCTTTCAGTAATTTTGACACAAATTCATGCAGTTACCATCAATGTAATCTGTCTCTCAGAAATTAGATATGACCAGAACTGGAATTATGCCAGCTAAACATCGCTAATATTCTCTCATACATTTCACAATCTATACCCTACCCACATACTTTCACATATGGTTTGTGCCTCTTTGTTTTAGAATATCTAGGTAAGGAATAGTATAGTATCTCCCAATATCAGCTACCTTTTCCATTTTCCAAAGTAACACATTCGTTACGTTTAAAGATCGTCTGCCAGTTCTATATTCTAAGAAGATGTAAATGGTTTGGATTCCATTCATGTTCAACTACTACCAACAGAATGTATCATTTCTCTTTAAGTCAGGTAGCACAAAATATTCAATAGAATATTCTAGAATGCAAAACTACAAGCATATTTCTAAAGCGTGTAAGTCAATTTTAACACAGAAACTCTCTAACAGTGAAATCTCAGGTTACTGTTTTTCATACACACTAAGAAGGAAAGATGTTCATTTTCTATAGCAACTGTGTACTTTGGTGGACTCCTTTGGAAGGTCTCATTCTTCCAAGGATGGGGTCATGGCTTGTACCCTCTGGGAATGAGTACATTGACATGCAGTTTATAAGAATCCATTTATCTGCATTACTCAATAGAGTTACATATTTCTCTGAACTGTAAGCTCCCAAAAGTGTGAGGTGCTGTATTGAAATAAGTACTTTAATTCTTAGATTGTAGCAAACCATATTGTATTTAGTAATTTGTCAGTTAAAAACACTTTGATCATCTCTATGAAGGCATTGCTATGAGAATGGTGTGGAAAACCACAGACTAAGAGAAAACAGTGGTGATGACCAATCTCATTAAGTAATTTCATCCATCATCTACCAAAAATTCTTACAACAAACTAGAAGAATGAAATACAAAATTTTAATGGGCACAAAAGTTGGACATTTTACTAAAAAGGATATATTGATAACAAATAAGCACATGAAAATAATAGAAAGTAAGATATTATGATAAACACTACACATTTGTCAGAATGTTGAGCTTGCCTCATCTTGCCTTGTGTTAATGAGTGTCAATGAATATGCACGTGGGTAATGTTACTAATAGGAATAGGCCTAAAAAAAGATACAGAACTGTAAAACATAAATAAATATATATAACATATACATTTATATAAAAATATTTAAAATATAAAAGCATATAAATTATATAATAAGCATATACACATTATATACATATAATATACCCTTACATAATACATATATACTCACATATATCTATATTTGTTATGTATATAAATATTACATATACACATAAAATGTATATGTAAAAGACCAGCAATTAAAAAGTACACAATATACTCTTATGTTTACATAAACTTCTAAAAATAAAACTATAGTGTGTGAGAGCCATGCAGGTGAACATTTGCTTAAGACCAGAAAGCAAAATAAAAGGATATTAGGAGATATTTAAATTTCAGACGTGATGGGTGTTTTCAATATTTTAATTGTAACAATTTGCTTGTGGGTTTTAATATGTCAAAGCCTACTCTATTTTACAACATGCATTTATTTGCTGATGATATATAAGTACAGTTGTTTTTCTTTATGGTAAGGATAAAGAGAGAGATGATGATGACTTACATTTTTAAATTAATATTTGGCTAAAGGTTTCTATAAGAAATGAAACATTGACTCCATTATTCCTTCATTTATCATGCATTTATTTAGGCATTTTAATTTTCTAAGTACTACTATATAAACAGGGCAGGTGGGTTTACCACAACTTACACATTAAATCTTAGTGACTAGAGAGATGACTCAGAGGTTAAGAATGCTTGGTGCTCTTCCAGCAAACCCTAGTTTGATTCCCAAAACCCATGTTGGGTGTCTCACAACCACCTGTAACTTCAGCTCCAGTGGGTCTGACACCCTCTTATGGGCAATGGGCACTGGGCATTTTCATTCACACATACAGAGAGAGAGAGAGAGACAGAGAGAGAGAGACAGAGAGACAGAGAGAGAGAGACAGAGAGAGAGAGACAGAGAGAGACAGAGACAGAGACAGAGAGAGACAGAAAGACAGACAGAGACAGACAGAGGCAAAGTCAGAAAGAAAGACCTATGTTTAGAACTGTGTTAAAAATTAATATAAATCTTTAAATTGTATGGACACTGGAGAAGATATGCTCTACAAAGTCAGAAGGACTATTTGTCATTGCTAGGAGGAGTAAATTAGAGGGAAAAGACAGAAAGAGAACAAGAGTAAGGATTATTTTATTCAGATGGTCAAAGGTTCACACTTCTTTCATCACCTTAATGGTTTCATTCATAAATATTCATAATATCATTTTCAAATGATTTTGCATCTGAGAACTAATGTTCTGGCTAGTAATGTTAATTCCTTGATCCTTTATATGATTAATGTCCCCTTATAAGAGGAACAAAATGCGGCTTGCTGGTGATAGCAGTGAGCTATGACAAGTTAAAAAACACTCATAGAACTGAAAGGCCTGTGAGACTTCAAAAAGCTAAACATTAGAAAACCAGTTTTAAATTAGCATCATTTCTCATCAGTACCACTTTGCCGGGAGCTGTTTGCTCCGTAATAGGCACGTACCTAGTTCCCTTTCATTTTGGAGCTGAACATGAGTTTTCTGGTTACTCAACTTTTCTTGCCTGTGTTGATTTTTGCATGGTGATATCAAGGCAATCAGAACAAACATGGAAATGGTCTCTATACTATGATAGTCGTCCATCTCTGACTATCATTCATTCACCATTCCGGCTCATTCAAAATATCATGTGCTGAGTACTAACTCCATTCAGAATAATGCTGTGTCAACAAATCAGACATGAACCAAAACACCTTATTGTCTGCTAGAGGTTGAAAACCATGTAATCACATTTCAGAAAAAAAAATATTGCAGGAGGTATTGTCTTAAAAGTAAAGATGAAGGGAAGTGGATTGTTAGTTCTTTTATTATGGGGCACATACCTTCAGCTTCCTTCTGAAACTTTCCCCTTCTTCCTGTAATGTCCTATTATTTGAGCCTTTAGGATTAATAGCAGCCAAACCCTTGTTATATCCAGTGTTTCAATGCTTTGGCAATATATCATAACATATTTCAAATACAAAGAACTTTAAACAATTTTAAGAGCCTCATAGGAATGAAACAAGTAAAAAATAGCTGTTTCACTTTCTCCCTTTCACCTTCTCCCAGCTACATCACTCCTCCCCAAAATATTACCATGCAAATTTGAGATCTATCTGAGGGTCCATTTTCTGTTTCTACTGTGTACACATATACAAATATTACATTTGTTTACATAGTTGCTTGTATGTTTTGAATGTTTCTGTAAATAACAACATATTTGAGAGGTTTGAAACACCAGACTTTCCAACAATGGATAGGTTTGTATGTACAAAGTAAACGACCTTTTTCCCTATCCTTCTTTTCGATATATAAACATTCCATGACTTATTTCTGCATTGATGATAGAATTTTAATGAGGCTGGTTCAGCAACGTTGCTCTACACATTCCTATGTGGGGAGCTGTGAACACAGGAGAAGTCTTCAGAGGCACATTGGGAAGCAGAATCACTGGATCATCTAATAGGCAAAATTTACGTTTTCCAAAGATTGCAAATTTATTGTTGGAATGTACATTATCACCACCAGCAGGAAAATGTTTATGCTTATGTTGCTAATTCATATGTTTTCATAAGAAAGAATACAAAATAGCACTTCAATAAGGTTTTAATTTACATTTTCTTATTCCCAATGGAGTCAAGCATGCTTTCCTATTTAGTGGTCATCTAGACTTCTCATCCATGAGATATTTTTGCTTATTTTCTCAGTGTCTTCTAGCTGAATAACTTACGGTCTTCAATTTTAAATTTATTAAAATAGTTCGAATGTCTGTTATTATCTTATGGCCAGAAGAGAATGTTGGATTCTCTGAGACTGGAGTGGGAGGTGGTTGTGAGCTGCCTGACATGGGTGTTGGCAGTCCTACTCTGGTCTTCTAGAAAAGCAGCCAAAACCCTAGCCCCTACGCCATGGCTCAGCCCTTTATGAAAGTGTTGTTAGAATACACTTGAACCTTTAAAATCTTAAGATACATAATTATAATTGGAAATTTGTACTTGAAATACTTAAGTACAATTCTCCTTGCCACATTTATCCTCAATTGCACATTACTCTTTGAGTCTGACAAATACAGAGGTGGATGCTCGAAGCCTACCATTGAACTAAGCACCGGGTCTTCAATGGAGGAGTTAGACAAAGGACTGAAGGAGCTGAAGGGGTTTGCCACCCATAGGAAGAACAACAATATCAACCAACCAGACACCCCAGAGCTCCCAGGAACTGAACCAAAGAGTACACATGGAGGGACCCATGGCTCCAGCCGCATATGTAGCAGAGGATGGCATTGTCTGGAATCAATAGGAGAGAGGTTCTTGGTCCTGTGAAGGTTCCTTTTCCCAGTGTAGGGGAATGCCATGGCAGGGAAGCAGGAGTGAGTGGGTGGAGGGGGAGCATCCTCATAGAAGCACAGGAAGGGGGATGAAAGAAGGGGGCACCTGGAAAGGGGATAACACTTGAAATGTAAATAAGTAAAAAATCTAATAAAAATTTTCTTCAAACTTGAAAGCTGGAAGCTATATAACGATCTCTCTCTCTCTCTCTCTCTCTCTCTCTCTCACACACACACACACACACACACATTCTTAATGCTGGCTATGTATAGGAGACAAAGGGGAGAGAAGATAAAAATCTAGCAACTTAAGTATTAAAATTCAAAAGAAATGAGACTCAATCCAAAGCTCTGAGTAGAGAGACAATAATAAGTAATGCTTGAAGTCTAGAAATAAAATTGAAACTAGGAGGTGCTCTCCAGGAGGGTTCAAGCTAGCATGTATAGCTAATGGTATGGCTGTCCTGGATGCCATTGGCTTGGAATGTGCATTCCCTGGGAGTATATTTGGTAATGGAATTGTATGAAAAGAAGACAGATAAAATTTGTGTTTTATAAATGACCATTATAGCAGACTAACAAACGGACACAAGCACTGTTCAAAGAAGAGAGTCTTAGCAAGCACTCCCTGTGAGGCCTGGTTAGTCATGAGTGATGCAGGCCAGAGTTCTAGTGCTGTCTGACACAGTTAACATGCTGTGTTTGTTAAGCATCATTTGCCTATGGGTGCTTATTAATTTTTGCTGCATATGAAACACCTTTTTTTGCTCACTGCCTTTTTCAATACTTCCAAGAGGATTTCAAACCATTCTGAACATGAGGACCAGGGGTCCAGAGTGGGACAAATCATATCCCTCCATGCTGCCATCTCCTCCCTGGATACTGAAATGTCCCCTTCTGGTAACAGCTTTCTGAGTTTACCACAGAAATGTTAAAGCCTCAGAACACCAGCTTTAAGTTATGTATACATTTCTTTTGTGTAAGGAAAAAAAAAGAAGCTAGTTCTGGAATCCCAAACTTTACTATTTGGGTCAAAATGGACATTCCAGGGGGCTTCTTTTTCTGAGTTCCCATAAATATTCCCAGCTCTTCTGATGGTTGGCATTAAGAGGCCATGAGAAGACAAGATTCGAATGGCAGTGATCTGTCAGTGCTGGACAACATGTTGGCCTGAATATGCTCCAGGGATGAACGGTTCACTGTCTTTTATACAGATATTAGTCATTTATTTTAAAAGGTGATGTGTTCCTCCTAAAAACGCTTTGTGCCTTCAGCAGAATGAGCCAATGCCAATTTTTTTTAAGTCCAGTCAAGGGTTTTACTTACCCTTAAAGCTCTCGTGGCCACTAATCCACAGAAGCTGTTTTCTCCTTTGAAGTTTGCACTCCAGACATAGAGGACTGTAGCCAAGTTCGGCTTCAGGAGACCTTCAGAAGTTGTTTTCTGCCCAGGTTGTCCTCTTGGTGTGGTGGTTGAGTGAGGCTCGGGTTTCATGGGGAGAACCAGTTGTTCATGTCTAAGGCAGGAGTCTAGGCTTCCTGTGGGGGGATGCACAGGGATGGGGGTGACTTGTAAAAGGAGAACGGAGAGCTGGGTTTAGTGAAATGAGCCTATGAACTATAAGACTCACTTAGATTTAAACATATGTTTCTATCAGATCTAGAACTAACTTTCAACATGATAATTGCTAGACACTGGTTACTCTGCGTAGGTCACCCGATTTTCCAGTGTAATTATTAGTGAATCTGAGATGATGAAATAACAGTCTAATAAAGAACGGCCATGCCAAGCCGACCATGAGCAGCAGAGAAAAAGAAGTCATGAAAGTGGCTGAACGCATTACCCAATGTTCCCATGACTGTATTCAGCCCTCTCGCCTCACGATGCACTAATATTTCTCTTAAATAGTGTCATGCATCATTAATCTCCTGGCCTTGAAATCTCTTATTATTAAAGTGTTACTTAGCAACTTTTAGACATTGAAGTTACTCCAAAAAAGAAAAGCCGCAAGGTCTGTTGGTCCGTTCACCCTTATTTTAAAAACAAAACAAAAGGCCGACTGATCCTGGAATCAGCTTCGTTCGCTTGCTTAGGATTCTACTGCCTTGAGTGGATGAGAGCACATCAAAAGCACAGTGTGAGTTTCTTTGGCTCCCACTGATCAGAGAACAAAATTGCATGCGTTTGGGGCTCAGCACCATGTTGGTCCCATAATTCTTCATGTCTAAAACTGACTGCCCTCTCCCAGTATTGGACTCTGTGTTTGGAACTTAAACCAATTTACGTGTGGTTTGTTGTTGTGGTGGTGGTGGTTGTTGTTGTTATGGTTGTTGTTGTTTTCTTGTCGTTTCTGTGTTTTGCAGGTGTGACTCATATAGCCTGACATCCTTTGATAAGGGCAGCCAGGTCTGCCTTGATTACTCAGTGCTATTTGATAAAACCACAAGAACTGTCCAGATGGAGGTACCAATTCTGTTGTGTTCCTGAGAAAGCTTAACACACTTTCCCCTTAAGGCACTTGCACTCTTGCTCTGAATTAAAATTACACTTACATCCAGGGATAAATCAATGGGCATGAGGCCATGGTGGGGGGGGCATGATTTTTATGATAGATATTGGTCTTAATGCTGTACTGTTTCTCTTAAAACTCCGAAATTTTTTAATCAGTCTTTCTCTCCAATTTCAGTTTATCAGGGAATCCACAAATTGTATAGCAGATCCTTTACCCAAGTCTTTGTCCTCTCCTGGGAAAGAGTCATTTGAGAGTTTGAGAGGTGGATCAGCAGAGAAGAGTATGTGTGCACTGCTCTTGCAGAAGACTGGAGTTCAGGTAGCAGCCAGGTGTGACTCACAACCACCTGTAACTCCAGTGCTACAATCCAACACCCACTTCTGGCCACTAAGGGCACCTGCATTCACCACCAGTAGACACACACAGGGACAAGCATGCACAGAATTAAAAATTTAAAAATTCTTAAGTAGTGAAATAGAGAAGAAGGAAGGAAGGAGAGATAGAGGGATGAGGCAGGTGCAGAGGGTGGGTAGGAGGGGTGGAAAAGAAAGCGATACAATGTTAACAGTACAAATGCTATGCTTTAAAACAATTATGTGTTATAGTTACAAACATGTATAATTTATTTGTGTATCGTGGTAAGGATTGAACTCGACTTTATAAAAGACAGGCAAGGGCTATGCTCTTGAGCTACAGACCCAGTCTCTGGTTCTGTTTTTGTTAATGTACAACTATGTTTAAAGATAAAAATAGTCCAAAATGTTAAAGGCCAGATATGCTTTTAGGAGAAGATATTTTAGAACATTTTTACTCTTCCATATGTAGAATAGTCCACTTTTGCATATTACTTGCATACAGTTGTATATTGTGCTCAGGGTGCAGTGTAGTGTTTTGACATATATATCCATGTAAAATGAGTAAATTATAGTAATTAATATGCACACTCTCAAACAGTTGCTATCTCCATTTCTTTGTGTTTAGGAACCCTCCAACCCTTATCCTGGAGTTATGATGAAACACACAGTAAGTTCTTCCCATGGTAACTCTACTATGCTGTGAAACACTAGCACTGAAAGTTTCCCTCTAGCCACAGTTTTGTTCCCATTAGCCAATTTCCTATTTCCGTCCTATCTTCCTAGCTTCTAACAGCTATCTTTCTTCTCTCCTCTGTTTGCTTCCACAAATGAGTGAACACAGGTATCTGTCCTTCTGTGTCTGCCGTATTTCATTTAACACAATGACTGCTAGATCCATCTGTGTTCTCTGACATGAATGACTGGATTTCATGCATTTGTACGATTGAGTAGTATTCCACTGTGCATATGTAGTGCATGTGCACATTTTCTCTACCCATTCTTCCATCAATGGACTATTAGGATGGTTGCCTGTCTTGGTTGGTATGAATAATACTGCAAAACCGTGAGAGCACTAATATAAAATAGTATCAAAATGTCAGTTTTTGATTATTTATTAATTTATTTATTTTTAGACTCCAGATTTTATTCCCCCCCATCTACCTCCCAAGGGTTCTACATCCCATACCTCCTGCCTGTTCCACCCCCTGCACTCACCCCCCTGTCGCAACAAGGATGTCCCCACCTCACCCACTCCACCAGACCTCTAAACCTCCTGAGGCCTCCAGTCTCTTGAGGGTTAGGTACATTTTCTATGACTGAACCCAGACCTGGGAGTCCTCTGCTGTGTATGTATTGGAGGCCTCATTTCAGCTGGTGTTTGCTGCCTGGTTAGTGATCTAAGAGATCTCAGGGGTCCAGGTTAATTGAGACTGCTGGTTCTCCTACAGCACCGCCCTTTTCCTTAACTTCTTCCAGTTTTTCCCTAATTCAACCATAGAGGTCAACAGCTTCTGTTCGTTGGTTAGATGCACATATCTGCATCTGACTCTTTCAACTGCTTGTTGAGTCATTTGAAGAGCAGTAATGATAGGTCCCTTTTTGTGAATGCCCCATAGCTTCAGTAATGGTGTTGGGCCTTGGGGTCTCCCCTTGAGCTGGAGCCCACTTTGGGCCTGTCACTGAACCCTCTTTTCCTCAGTCTCTTCTCCATTTCCATCCCTGAATTTCTTTCAGACAGAAAGAATTATTGGTCAGAGCTTTGGCTGTGATATATCAACCCCATCTTTCACTTGATGCCCTGTTTCTCTGCTGGGGGTGGATTCAGTTAGTTCCCTCTCCCCACTATAGGGGCCTTCATCTAGGGTCCCCCCTTTAAGTCCTGAGAGTCTCTCACTTCCTAGGTCTCTGGTACATTCTAGAGGGTCTTCCCAACCTCCTTCCTCCCAAGGTTGCCTGTTTCCATCTTTCTGCTGGCCCTCAGGGCTTCAGTCCTTTTCCCCAACCCCATACCAAACAATGTTCCCCTCTCCTCCAACACCATCACCTTTCCCTCCCCCCTTGTGGTTGCTTTCTTCTCCCTCTCAAGTGGAAGTGAGGTGTCCTCACTTGGGCCCTTCACCTTGTGGACCTTTGTGAGTTCTGTGGACTGTATCTTGGGTATTCTGTACTTTTTTTTTTTTGGCTAATATCCACTTATTAGTGAGAGCATACCACGCATGTCCTTTTGGGTCTGAGTTACCCCACTCAGAATGCCATTTTCTAGTTCCATCTATTTGCCTGCAAAAGCCATGATGCCCTTGTCCTTAGTAGCTGAGTAGTATTCCACTGTGTAAATGAACTACATTTTCTGTATCCATTCTTCTGTCATGGGACATCTGGGTTGTTTCTAGCTTCTGGCTATCATAAATAAGGATGTTATGAACATAGTGAAACATGAGCCTCTGTGGCATGTGGGGCATCTTTTGTGTATATTCCCAAGAGTGGTATTCTGGGTCTTTAGGTAGGTCTATGTCCAATTTTCTGAGGAACATCCAAATTGATTCCAGAGTGGTTGTGACAGTTTGCCATCCCACCAGCCATGGAGAAGTGATCCTCTTTCTCCACATCCTCGCCAACATGTGTTGTCATCTGAGGTTAGCCCTTCTGATGGGTGTAAGGTGGAATCGCAGGGTGGTTTTAATTTGTATTTCTTTGATCATTAAGGACTTTGAACATTTCTTTAGGTGCTTCTCAGCCATTCAAGATGCCTTGATTATGAATTCTCGGTTTAGTCCCATACCCCATTTTTTGATTGGGTTGTTTGGTGTTTTGGTGGTAAGCTTCTTGAGTTCTTTATATATTTTGGATATTAGCCCTTTATCAGATGTGGGGTTAGTGAAAATTTTTCCCAATCTGTAGGATGATAATTTGTCTTATTAACTATGTCCTTTGCCTTACAGAAGTTGTCCAGTTTCATGAGATCCCATTTATCAATTCTTGATCTTAGAGTGTGAACCATTGGAGTTCTGTTTAGGAAATTTCTGCCTGTGCCAAAGCTCTTTCCCACTTTCTCTCTGTTAGATTCAGTATGTTGAGGTCCTTGATCCACTTGGACTTGAGCATTGTGACAAATATGGGTATATTTTGATTTTTCTACATACAGACATCCATTTAGACCAGCACCATTTATTGAAGATGCTCTCTTTTTTCTATTGTATATTTTTGGCTTCTTTGTCAAAGATCAAGTGTGCATAAGTGTTCAGTTTTATTTCTGTTTCTTCGATTCTATTCCATTGATCAACCTGTCTCTCTCTGTACCAATACCATGTAGTTTTTATCACTATTGCTCTGTAGCAGAGCTTGAAATCATGGCTGGTGATTCCCCCACCTGTTCTTTTATTGTTAAGAATTGTTTCACTGTTCTGTTTTTTCTTTCTTTTTTTTTTCTTTTGCCATTCCAGAAGAATTTGAGAATTGCTCAGTTTTTATAACTTTATTGAAGATATTACCTTAAATCTGTATTAAAGATTCTTTTTAGATTGTGAAAGCCCTTCAGTTGTATTTGAAATTTCCAGGAGAGATTATGAACAGCAATAAATCAGAGAGGTTATGATGTTAAACATAGCACATACTTCTTTCTATCAGCTTCGCAAAAGATATTACTGAAATATCAGCATCATGGAGAAAGACCATCCACTCAGCCAGTCTCACAAGTAATCATCTTTGAATAGAGGAGGCTCATATGCCCTTCCCTTGAGGAGGGTACTAGAATGATAGATTTTTAATGAAGACTGGTCTCATTGGAAATGGTGGTATAATCTTTCTGATTTATTGAAGTATAACATCTTCATAGTTTTGATTTTTATCACTTTGTACTTCAAGTGCCCCAGCCCTATTAGGTAAATTAATGTCATGCTTCCTGAATGCCCAAGTAACAATATATTCTGTGTCCCCTCCCAATGCACAGTAAAAGTCCTGGATCATCATTGGACACCCTGAATTTAAAAAATATTAAAAAACTGTTTGAAGTCCAGTCATTTCTCCTAACCGAGGTCACATGGCTTGGCATTGGATATTATTTAGTGTCTTATCAATTCTGAAGCAATTAAATTACATAGAACTGCATGTCCATGTCAAAATACCTAAAATACCTAAAAAATAACAGAAAGATTCCCTTCCATCTAGTTTTGAAACTCAGAAGAAATAAGAGTGGGTGCATGAATTATGGGAAGCAGAATGTCTAGACCTGTTTTAGGGAGACCTATGTTTACTGTTCATGGAGTAGTGTGGAATAGGCCCAGTGAGAATTCTTGGTACTCTGGAAAAACTTAGACCATATCCCAGATATAGCTGAAGCAGCTTTAAACTCGGATCATATGAATTTCACTTGGAAGAACACATATGATTTCTCAGGATAGCCTGAAGACTTACACAGGTGTGGGACATGGGTTGACAGTCTCTACCAGCCTGCTTTCCCTGGACTCCCATTTTCTGTGAATCTGTTGAGGAAGTCCATACCAGATTCTGGAGTGGCCTTGAAACTGTACCCAGCCTGCAATGATACTTATCTTTATTTACTTTTATATTAAATGATCCCAGATTATCACAAAATCATAAGGTGAGTTTGTGGTAACGTTTCCCCAAATCATTCCAAGATACATTTAGATTGGCTTTGAGCAGGAGTTTTATTAGTCTCTGAGTGTAAATCAAATAGTCATCTCTGGAAAGAATCAAACTCGCATCTCAAGAACACATTCAGCTAGTATGATATTATGTCCTTGAGTGGATTTTGATAAAATACTGTTTGTGTAAATTATCAACAACATGCTATGAGACAAATCACTTAGCACAAAAGTCAATCAGCATTCTGGAGCAAGGGAAATGCCATCTAATCTAAAAGCATACCTAATAATGGATGCCAATTTCGAGATGGTGGTCTTTTGAATGTTCAAAACATCCATAATTAGGGTGTAGCAAGTTTAATGACAAAGAACGACACACAGCTCCTAATTACAGTGGTGCACCACTGATACTAAGAGGCTAAGGAAAGGGTAATGAGCATACCATGCATTTGACTGTTGCTCTTCCACAAAGCACACCGAAGTTCAAACCTATAAGATGAAACACATTCAGCTGATCTCAAAGCTGTGTTTTTGAAATGCACTAATTTAAATTTAAAAACATATAGTTACTGTTTTCCCTTTGTAGGTTTTCAACAACATACACACAGGGAGTCACCATCTGTTTTCAGCCTGGGTCATTACCAATTCATCCTCCTGCTCTGTGTTATCAGATCAAGAGGGTGGACATAAATTTGGCCACCTGGGCGCTGGTGTTATTAACATGCACCCAGCCACACACTCATAAAGTAGCTTCATTTGGAGCTGAAGCCTGGTGTTTCCTTTTTCCATTCGATCAATGCTCAGAATTGCTTAGTATGATTCTAATAATGTAACTGCAGATTACACTAAAGAACACAGAGAACTTCCTGGAGTAAATGCCAACAAATCCAAGAGAAAATCATGTGTGTTTTCAGAGACAGGAATACATGGTAAGCGCAGAAGAGTCAAAGCATTAAGGAAAGGAGAAGAACAAGTCTGGATATACAGGAGGCTGGGCTTGCCTATGATATGCAGATGATGGAGATTAATGCTTCCATACATCGCTGTGTGTGGCCTGTGAGTGAAGATGGGCAAGCATAGTGTATCTCCATATGGTAATAAAACCTACAGCAATCCCTCTCCAGTCACTTAGCTCATCCCAAAATTAAGGTATCACCTAAAGCAGATGTTTCACATTGGTTAAACTTTGCCTTTATGTCCATTTGCACACTACATAGAATTGAGAACTCATCTGAAAAATTACAGAGGCAGTTAACACAGATGTCCGTGGCTCTTTTTTCTGCCCCCTTTAAACATTGGGCAAAATGATAGCAGTACAATTATCATCACATCAAAGAGTAGAAAGCAAATTCATACTTCAATAATCTCATCTTTTAGAGAAATGTAACATAGTAACTGAAAATCTTACAAATAATAGTGATGTTCTCCTTCTCACTCATAAAAATTTTCTTCTTGAGCTGTCAAGATGGTTCAGTGGGAAAAATGCTTGCCATTGAACTTAATAAGCTGAGCTGGGTTTCTGATTCTACATGTTGGATAAAGAAAATTGACTGCTACAAGTTGCTGTTGTATGACCTCCATAAGCATACCATAGCACACACACACACACACACACACACAGAGAGAGAGAGAGAGAGAGGAGAGAGAGAGAGAGAGAGCCAACTGGCAGACAGATAGGCAAGAAATAAATGGTAAGTTAAAAACAAAAGTTTTATTCCCAAGATTCTAGGCTGAGAAAATGCTGGACCATTCACTAATCCTTTAAGTTAACCAAAAGTTTGCAGGATAACTGGTGCCCACTCATTTCAAGGGACTATAGCCCAGTTGTTAGAATAGAAAGATAATTGCTTAATTGTTAAGAAAAGCTGAAACATCTTACTTTAAAACTTTATTTCAATTCAGAGGAAGGTATGAGGAAATCAGGGCTATAAGACTAACTTAAAGGAGTCACAGCTCTCTAGATCCCTACGAAAGTCCAGAGGTTGTTTTGTTAGATTGTCATGAAAGAAGACCCAAGACTGTGTGGCTTAAAGAACAGGTGTGTATTTCTCACCATTCTGAAGTCCATGATGAAGGTGTTGACTCAAGGTCAAGAGTAACGAAGGGTCATTAAAGCTCAACACAACAAATATTGATATTTACTTGTATAGCTTGGGCCAGTATTTGAGCCAACTCTCTTCCATACAGTAACTGAAAGACAGGTTTCCTTTACTCCATGGACATGACTTTGTGCTTAAGGCACAAACATCATGCAAAAGGTGCACCTGCTACTATTAGTTCTCAAATGGATATATACCATTTCTCTGAAACCCCATGGATTTAAGTCAAGCACAAGGACCATCTATCTACAAGAGAACTGGGGAATAGAATGCTACTCACTGCTCAAAAAGTAGAGGGCCAATTCTACCAGGTTTTACTACACTTATCCAGGTATCACATGTTAAGTGAGACTATACCCAGGGGAGGCATGTGTAATGGGGAAACTATCAGCACACATTTATCTAACTTAAATTTGAAATGTAAGTAATTAAAGATCTCATTTGTTCTACTTTATACAGAAATGCATGGAAAAAAGAAGTATTTTTACCACAATCTTGCTCTTTACTTAAATACTATGATTGTGTGCATGTGATTGCCTAATTCTGTTCAGACATGTATGCGCTCACATCAGAAGGCTGCTACCAAAGTAACTCAATAATTACAAGTTTGAAAAATCCTCAATTCTGAAAATTACAAACTCAAGGACCTCTAATTCACAGAATGCTTGTTTTGTAGCTCAATTGATACATTTTATTGATTTTGAAAGCAATAAAAGAAAAATCCTTGCAGGGTCATTGAGATAATTATTTCATCATAAATGTAAATGAAATTGGTAGATGGTATGGTAACCTGAAATTAAGTATCATTATCACATTTATGTGAAGAGTAGTTTCCAAGTGTTTTAAGCATTGACATATTTTTGTTCTATATCAAAACCACTTTCAACAGATTGTAAGTCATTTGTAAATTTCACTCTTGGAGTATATGGTTCAGAAATAAAATTGAGGAGACAACAACCTTTAATTATTACAATTTTTCTAATTGTCCTTACTTCTCTCATTATTTTTATTGTATTACAGAGGGAAAGGGAACTACATAAAGCCTAGAACTCCAACCTGTTTTAAAGCTATGTCTCTGTAGCCTGGACAGGTCTCATTTAACTGAGGCTATCCTTAAACTCCTGATCCCCTTGCCTCAGACTCCTAAATTTGTTAATGCTGGGATTAAAAGTGTGCATTGCAATTTCAAGTGCAATTCTTCTTGATCACTATTATCTGCTTCTGGTGGTCCTCTAGGGATACCTTTTTATTTCTCTTACTTCCATACCATCCTCTGGTTGATATTGAAGATTTGAATGTCCAAAGTCTTTCTTCTCCCATCTGTACTTTTTCTGGGCCATCACATTAAGGGCTATGATTCAAAGAACAAGCAATATCCCAATATAGTCCCCAATTAGAATCTGGCTTTGACCTTTTCCCTAAAGTCCATAATTATAAACAATTGCCTTCTTGCTGCTTTTACTTAGCTACCTAACACCACGTCATGCTTAGCATATGAAAACTGTAATCATTTGCCAGTTCTGTCCCCCAAATATTCTTACTCAGAACAAAAGACCTAGATGACACCTTAGGCTCCATTTGTTCCTTTATTTCATATCTAACTCCCAAGGGTCCTAGATCCCTCTTCCTTTTAATATTGTTCACTAACCAATGTCATATGCATTCTCACCAGGGTAGTGCAATAACTTAATTCATCTCTTTGCTTTTTTTCTCTTAAAATATACCTTCTGCACAGATGACTTAGTGAACAGTGTACAGAAATTTGAGCACATCTCTCTTCTGCTTAAGCAGGACAAAAATCCAGTAATTTTTTTTCTGCCCACCGTATATAACAAAATCTGAGTTTTCTCTACGGCCTTCATGGGCCTTCATTTCTCCCTGACCGCTCTTGGTTCTACCTTTCAGACAGCACTTTAGCATCTCTTCCTGTTGTCTTTTCTTCAACCCTCCTGATCCTGTTCTTGCTTTCTAGTGCCTTGGCTCCTCTTTCCAAGATTTCAAATGTTTGGCATAAGGCTTTATGTCAAAATATACCTGTCAGGTTCCTTCCTGCCACTGACAGATGGTCTACTGTCTCCACCACAGAGAAACTCATAACAAACTTCAATCTGAAGCACACGGTACAAGCTAACCAGAGAAAAAGCATGCTGCAAGTATTGTCTACAAGACTTTACTCTTAAAAAATATAGTCCATATTCAACTTCTTGTCATAAGACATAAATGGATACCAAGCTATCAAAAAAATAATAAAACATACTACCATTCTGGAGGCCTGCTTAAGAAGTTCTGAACCTCAGAAGCATAAATATGGAAAAACACTTACACAGCCATTTTAAAAAAACATTTTCTGGAAGAAGATAAAAGTTTCTCTTCTGAACATTAACATGTATGAGAAAAGCTAGACATTATTAATCCTCTATTGATGTCAGAATTTTAGAAGTATTTCCCTGGAACTCCACTTTGGGATTCTAGGTATTTTGATCAGAAGTCAAGAATATGATCGACAACATTTGCTGACGCTGGAGGAGACGGCATGTGGTAGTCTGCTAATGTGATTCCTCATAGTCGTATTGCAATCTGCTTAAGTATTTATTCCGTATACATTGTCCTGACTAGCTAATTCATTATTCTGCTTTAAGGTGTGAATCATCTACTCTTGAATTCATGTTTGTCTTTATATTCCAAAAGTATCAATTAAGACACAAAACAAGTACACATTAAACACAGTCCCTAAAGACCTGACACTGACCCTTCTCTTGTTTCTAAGATTTCAACTCTTCCTTGATATGAGTTCTGTCCTTGGTCTCAATGACCCCTGGTTATAACTCTATTCTCAACTATAGCTTTAGCTTAAGGTAATAGCTTGATAATTACATCTTGGAAATTCCACCTTTCCCTGTAATCCTCCCTCCTACCCCGAATCACGATAGTAGCTTGCTGCTATAGCTCCACTCTGACTTATTTTGGTAACACACATGACTTCGTGGCTTATTTACTACCAGTGTAATTAATATATTCTTGATATTAGAGTGCATTTGAAATACCTGGTTTGATTTCCTTGACTGCACCCCAACTGGAAATACAGTCCTGAATTCAGTTTTAGATTTATATATGTAATTCTTGGAAATAAGTGGGTATAAGCAAATCCCAATTAAAGTTAATGACTAGAAATTAATCAATAGATTGAAGTTGTCTGATACTTCCATAAATGTTTATTCATCTGCTTTTTTGCGGTATGAAAGATGGGACCTAGGTTTATGGATGCCAGCAAAATTCCTTACCACTGAACAATTTTAAATTCTATTTTGTTAATAGAATGTTTTGGGGAAAATATAAAATAGCCAATGGAAGAAATAATAGGTACTAATTTGTGTAGTATTTGGCAATCTGCTATAGTGTCCACAGTTCATACATATATATTATCCCAGGTCTTAACTAAAAGTCTATATACTAGGATGTCTTGATTTCATCATGACATTATTTCCATGAGGTCCCGCAAACACCACAATCCAAAGATGGTCACAATCCAAAGCTGGTGTTACAGTTTTTCAAATATATGTGTACAAATTCCTCATACACTAAAAATTATTACATGTTTCTAAATACATTACATGTAGGGAATGACAAAAAGCATATGTTTAGTATGGATGGATGCAATGTTTTTAAAATATTTGTGATGCACAGTTGAGTAGAACCCATTAGAACCTGTGGGTACAGAGAACTATAGCACATGTCTTAACTAATATAGCCCCTAAAATACAGCCCTATAGATAGATAAGAACTCACAGAGATAAAGCAATTTGTCTTAGGTTTCTTAGCCTAGATTGGAACTTAAGAAACCTAGTTCTGAAAAATCCCACTTTCAACTACTATGCAATAATATTTTACATAAATGAATATCATAAACACTGATATCAACATAATCCCTCATGTTTTTGATCGCTCACTAGTAGGCACTAGTGTTGGTAAAGAATGTAATGCACTTCCCTTGAGTGTACTGTTAAAGCCAAAGAAAAACAGTCTAAAAAACAATTTTTGAGATTTTAATGCACAAAACAGCCCAGAAACATAACAAGCATTGACTTATTAACAATGAAGTATGATATTAAGGAGACCCCTACCCACTTAGTAAATAGGAATAGAATGTAAGTAGGCATTGAGAGAGAGAGAGAGGTGAACACTTTAGGATTACGTTCAAGCCCTAAAGTTGAATTCAACATTCAGATATGGCTTATCTTGCATCAGTATTTTCATAATGAAGCTTAAGACATCTATACATAACAGCAAGATGTTTCTGAATCAACAGAATGCTAAAGAGGTAGTTTTGCCAAGGCAAGGCAAGGAAAGGCTTTGTCTTGCTTTGGATGTTTTCTCAAAACGATACAACTTACTTTGTTCTAATTTTCTCCTTGATCGTCCAGGAGAATAATGCATTTAGAACTTGCCAATTCATAGGTCTAAGGACCAACTGAGCCTAGGGGACAGAGATATTTCTGAAGCCATGACCATGTGAGTCAACTGGAAAGCATCCATCATGTTCTCGGTTCTAATGTAGTTGATCTCGACTCAACTGAGAAATGTAAGCTGTGGCTCTCACTTGGGGGAATCCCTATTTTCTCTTTCATTTTCTGAGTGGTTTCATGACAGCAGCTTCCCCAGTGACCCAAGAATATGGCCAGGTGACTTACTGTTCAAAGTCATGGATTATTTTGAGTTTGAAAAAAAAAATGTAATTGGAAAATTGATTGTGTAATAAATACAAGCAACTGCACATAAATCTTCTTCTTTTCAGCTGTATTTCATAAGTCACCAATTTTTGGACTCAAAAGGAGTTTGGCTTCTGATGGCCAGATGCTGCATGCTGCTTTTTCTCTCTGTGTGTGGTGACATGAGCTGGGGAAGTTCTATCAGCACTGAAACTCTGACATCACTCATTTGACTCTATATACAAACTAGCTTATCCTATACTTACAATTAGAAACAAGCCCGCCCCACCCCCTCCAAAATAATAGGAACGAAAGAAAACAAGAGGCAACAAAACACTTGTCAATTTTCAAGACTAGAACAGCCATGTACCAGACCATGGTTAAGAACCACTAGAAACAAAGTGACATCTTAGCAATCAGGTATAACTTGTTTCACGCAGAAAGCATACATATACAGTAAGGAGCTTCGGATGTAGCTCAGCAGAATCTGTACATGTTAGCACTAGGATGAAATGTAGCAGGAATTTCCACGGCATACCCTAGCTAGGAAGCAGTCTCATCGTAGGACCATCTGAAGATCACTGATGCTGAGAACACTGTGACGTGACACTAAACACTTTTTCCACGCTCATTTGTCTTTGACAATGCACGGTGTGGGATATAAAAGTCACAAGTGAACAGTGCTTGCCCGCTTAGCACTGTCATCCACAGGAGTAGGCACAGGTGCATTCTCCAATGGCGATCTACAGCCTTGTGCCTCCTGCAGGTCCGCCATGCCAGCAACAGGGTCTTATGACAAACTGTGCTCATCAGAAGAGTACAGACGCATCAGCTCCCACTGATTCAGCTCAACAAGCTCCTGCCATCACAGGCTCCAAATTCTAATCAAAACATAAATAACCCCGAGTCTGTGCTCGGGCACCTCCCTTTGCAACATTACTGGAAATGGATACCGGTCGGAGGATCAGGAATGCTGTCCACCAGTGCGGATCGGAGAGTAGCTTTGTGCACTTTTGCAAAACAACAACAAAACAAAACAGAAAGCCTCCAAATGCCCTAGCTATTTCTTGTATTTTATTGATTCACTCTGTCTGTAGCAAGGAAGACGCTGTGCTGTTCTTGGGCTCTCTCGATCAGCTTCCGTCTCTTCTTGTTTCTCTTCTCTTTGGCCTTTGGTGTTCTCTTCCCTGGGATGGGTAAAGAAGAGAGGGAAAATAGAGAATGTCAGAAAAGCCTCTTTCTTAAAATTAAAAAAAAAAACATTAAGAATTTTGTACAAGCCCATCTGGAAAACATCACCTATGAAAATGGCAGCCTCAAAGGGAAAATTGTTCACATTAATTTTGATGAAATAATAATAATTTTCTAAATTGGATATGCTGTCTAGAACAGAGACAGATCTTCTTGTTACGGGGAACTGGCATGTTTAAGAACTTCCCAGAGGCCAGATCAGTCTTTCAAAGATCATCCTGGCACAAAAACTTCATTTATGCTCTCCCCCTTTTAACAATGCTACCCTTTACCAGCCATCGTTGCATCTTTCTGCTGCTCCACATGTCTGTTGGTGAAAAGAAAATAAGCTTCTCTCTATAGTAAATAGCCCAGAAGTTTCAAACTCCCTTCTTCAGGGGCGTGGGGGGCTTTTATTACCATTCTGCCAAGTTCTCTACAGACTGATGAATGAAACAATTAACTGTGTGCACTGATTTTTTTTTTTCGTTTTTCTACTAACCAAAACTCATGAGGGATCATTCTTCATGTGATTCATTAGTTCTTATCTAATTGCCGGGGCTAGTTATTCTTATTAGCATTATGGGTGATGTGTTTTCCTATCAGATCACATCCAATTCTCCTATTTCCCTCCTGTGCTCTAGCCATTAGCAAGCACGGACCACACGTACATACTTTAGGCTTTCCTCCATCATGGATGAGTGCACACAATTTCTCCTCTGCCTCTGCCACCTTTTACTTCCTCCATCTTTCTCTTCGGAAGGAATGAACATTTCTTCACACACATGTACACATAAGGTTATGACAAAGGGAACCAGAAACAGGAGGTACTTGGTTTGGTTATTTTATGTTACAAACATACAGACACATGACGTGTTTAAAATAAAAGGCGCTTCATAAATGTCCCATTTTACATCTCTACATGGCGAAAAATTTGGAGCTATCCACCAAATAGGATTGGAAACAAGTCTAAGTAACTATTGCTGTGATTGGTAAGAACCTTAAAATGGTTTCATGCAAAACTTTGTTCTTCAACTCTCAGTTAATTAATACAATTAAGTTACTACTGACTTATACATGTTTTCAATTTATATATGTGCATGTTATATGTGAGTGTATGTATGTGTGTATGTGTGTTATAATACTGAGAAGAGACTTCTAGTCAATCAGTGTGCTGATATATATATATATATATATATATATATTTGAAAAGAGTATAAATGTCCACTACTAAAGTGTACCACACCAAATAAGAAAAACATTTATAGGATTAGATATATTGGAAAATAGTAAATTAATGATTGTATAACATTGCTCTCATTCATGTAGTCACTGTAATTTTTAGCTTAACCTGGTAAATACAATAAGATATGTACTAAACAGAAAAAAGTGTCCCATTTTCAGAAAGTCATCACTAAACAGCCACAGCACAGAAAAACTACTACTCTAGAAAAAATTCTGGACCTTCTCTACCTTCTGCGCTCCCAAGTTTATACAATACACATGTTATCCATGTAGGGTTCAGCCACCAGATACCAAAGCAATCAGCACGGATGGGACAACAACATGAAGCTGACCATCCAACTGATGCACTTCAGCCTTCCTATACATAGGAAACTCAGTTCCCTAAGCCCTTTGCATTACAACCTTGAAATGGAGAATGGTAACAAGTAAAACACCACACCTCCACCATAACCTCCACCACCACCTCTACCATCACCTCCATCACCTCCACCACCACCACCAACAACAACCACCACCAACAACAACAACCACCACCACCACCACCTAGATGGAGACTGGAGAGATAGCTCACTGGTTAAGAGAACTTATTGCCCTTGTAGAAGACCTCAGTTCAGTTCCCATGGTGGTTCAAAACCATCCAAACATAACTCAAGTTCCAAGGGATCTGAGGTTTTTTTGACCTGCACAGGCACCATGTAACAATATGATATATATACAAACAAGAAAAACACACATACTCATAAAATAAATCTTTAAAAATTAAAATTAACAGGAGATGAAGGAGGTATACCTTTTAGAAAAAAAATCAAAGACTCCAGTTTCCTAAGTTAAAGAAGGTATTTCCTATTCATTCACTTTTTCATTAGATGGTCACCGTTAAGGCTGAGGAAGGGAAATAGGCTTATGCCTCAATGCCCTAGGCAAAGTGACAGGAATACAGTCAACATTCAACAAATGGTGCCTGAGTAAAAACAAGTATCACACGAAAGATGATAAAACTTACTTTAATAGACTCTACATTAAAATAATGAGAACATGATCATACCCCCATATTAAATTATAAAGGTCCTTGAAGTTAACTTCTGGTTCTCATTAAAATTTGGCATTAATGTTATAATGGCATTTTGCCATCTTTAAACATAGTTAAGCCTACCCAATGAAACCCTAGTCTAAGCCATCATTAATCCAAACAGCTGTGAAGTTATAACTATGTGGGTCCATTATCTCTAATGACGATACGCCTGAGGAACACAAAGAAGGACTTAAGAGAAAACAGCATGTTTAAAGAGAAGTGTCAATTACAAAGTTTTACAAAGATTTCTCAGTTCTACATGTTCCCTAACTGAGCAAATATCCTAAGTTCACAACAACCATTGCTGACTATAGTTTTAAAATCATTCAGATTACAAGGAGAACTCAAGAGGGGGACACATGAATCTCCCTGGCAGGGGAAACAGAATACACATAAATGGTGGACAGAGGTGAGGGTAGGGGATGGGAACAGGAGAGATCAGGTTGGGCAAGGACAGGACAGTGTACTGAGAGAAACAACTGGAACTGGAGGATGGGTGCATATTGGGCACTCCTACTATAATAAAAACGCCAAGGAATCTATAAACATGACCCTAGCTAAAACTCCTACCAATGGAGCATGTCAAACCTGAACTGGCCACATCCTGTAA
The DNA here is from genome assembly GCF_011064425.1 of Rattus rattus. Taxonomy (NCBI): domain Eukaryota; kingdom Metazoa; phylum Chordata; class Mammalia; order Rodentia; family Muridae; genus Rattus; species Rattus rattus. The sequence continues at coordinate 217,624,062 of NC_046154.1, forward strand.
TCTGACAGGGCTTTCAATGTGGGGACTGGGACACCAACTCTGACAGGAAACATTCAAACTATAATTTGTCCTGCCTACAAGATGTTCTGTGGTAAAGGTGGCACAAAAATTGTTAGAGTGGCCCCATGACATAAGAGAGAGTCTACCTATGACACTTCCCAGAAGAATAGAAACCAAAGGCTAGACAGGTATCCCAGAGACCTAGAAGAGAACCAAACACTATCTATCTATCTGTCTGTCTGTCTGTCTGTCTATCTATCAACTGTCTAATAAGAAGTCAGTAAAAACATTTTGCTATATAGGAGCCTAACAAACCGTCACCAGAGCAGCCTCATCCAGCAACTAGTGGAGCAGATGCAGAGACCCATAGCCAAACATTAAGCCGAGCTCAGAAATCCTGCAGAAGTAGGAACAGAAGAATTGTAGGTGCCAGAGCGGTCAGTACGCCACAAGAAAACCTACAGATTCAACTAATCTGAGCCTATTAAGAGCTCACAGAGACTGAATTAGCAACCAGGAAGCCTATTTGGGCCTGAGCTAGGCCCTGTGCATATATGTTACATGTTACAATGCATACTGTGTAGCTCGGTCTTCTTACAGGACTCCTAACACAGTGGGAGCAGTGCTTATCTCGGACTCTTTTGCCTGCTTTTGGGCCCCTTTTTATCCTACTGTGCTGTCTCATCTAGCCTCAACATGAGGGGAAGTGGGTAGTTTTACTGCAACTTGTTTGCTATTCATGGGAGAGCTTTCCTTTTCTGAAGAGAAACAGAGGAGGTATGGATGGGGGTCAGGGGAGGGACTTGGAGTAGAGGAGATCGAGGAGCATAGGTTAGAATGTACAGAATATACTGTGAAATATTCATTAGGTTTATCATTCCTTTACCTAAATCTTGACATTTCTTTTGAAAGTAAATTGAAATTAAGTGAATTGAAAAATGAAGCTAATACTTCCTGCTTAAACTTGTTCTACTAGACTGAAAAGGTCAAAGAGAGCTCCTGGCATTCATGGTTTCAAAATCTTCATGTGGAAAAGGTCACCAATATAAAATAAACCAGATAGGGCTGGAAAGTTGGCTCTTTAGTTAAGAGAACCGATGGCTCATGCAGAGGACCTCGGTTCAATTCCCATGGTCGTTCACAACCATCCATGACTTGTGTTCTAAGAGATCTGAGCTCGAGTTATGAATGCTTGTGAGCCACTATGGGAAATGTATACTATTTCACTAAACCCTAACCTGTGTATAGTGACTCATACTTTTAATGCAGCTAATTTTGTGTCAGTTATCTAATAACTATTCCAGTGAAATCATCAGTACCAGAAATCATCAGTATCAGAGGGTCTTTGGATTTGTAGAAGGACAGCGATATTTATTTGAAACACTTGGTATTGTGGGCTTATTCAGTGATGCTTCTTAAAACTATGAGATATTCTGTCAAACTGAATGGTTATTTTTTTGGTGAAAAGTTCTAACTAACAATGATTTGGGGACCCAATGATAACCATGATGGTTTTCCTCTGAAAACTGTTGAACATAAACTCTTGGCCATTGTTTGATTGATTGGTTGGTTGGTTTTGTACCATTTCTGATATTAAAAATATTAGAAATACCAAAAAATTAAGATAGCAAGCCAAAATCTGACCACAAATAGGAGTAAATTAAGTGAAAATATTTTGTGGTCCACAGTAGATTGTACTGACTTAATACTCAAAATAATAAAACAATATTAAAAGAGAAATTATAGAAAAAGTTTTACATACATTTTCTTCCAAATTTCAGACATTAGAAAATTAGATTAAGACTAAGAAATATATCTGAACTTGCTCTTATCTAGTTGATAATTTTTATTGGACATAAATATAATTTTATTTCCCACTTAATTTCTTTAAATACCTAGACATATTCATATATCTATGTGCGGACTTTGTATTATTGAACATTCTCAACATATTATGCACATTTAAATCCATGCACACTTGTTATGCTAAATCTAACAGATTTAACTTTCTTACTCTTCAGTTCATAAGGGAAGATTCAGAATCTTTACTTCACAAGATAAGAAAAAGTTTTGGGTTTATAATTTTGGCATTCCCTCACAATATGCAACTCTACTAACAACGTCTACATATTATTATTCTGAGTGCTTTGAGAACACATGACCCATTACTACAGCATGAATCTTTTCATAGTAGCACAGTGCAACCTACAGAACAGCTCTACCAAGAACCAGTCTATGGATGCAAGATAATGGCTCATCTTTGTTACGGTCTTTGAGGAAACCAATGTGATTCGAGAGAAAAGCTACTTCCATGACACAGAATCTGCATATCGTGATTGACATATCTGGTAAGACATTGTGCGTCATCTTCTACATCTACTGTCACTGCTAATCAAAAGGTCATGACATATTACATGAGAAAGTCATGTTGGCTAAGATAAAAAAGGAAGATAAGATTATCAAAATAAACAAAACTAGAAAGATATTATCAAAGCCACATGGTAAAGCAACATAATCTTGTTGACTTATGGACACATGGAAATGGTCCAAAAGGATATCCTATCCATTCTTCTACAGTGAAAGATGGGGAACTGCTTGTGGAAATATTCCTAAGACTCAGCTATAAATTGCTGCTATTACAGTCACAATATGTGACTGTAATATGTGTATGTTATTTTGAAACAAAATAGCAGGAGAACTCACAAATCATGAAAAACTGAAGACAATGAATCCGTTGAATTCTTTTTGATCCCTTTATAAGCTTTCCAATCCCACAGTTTTGTTTTCCTTTGATTCTAGAGAAAATCTTTGCATCATTGCAGTAAGGGTTCATACCCTTCCATCAGTAGGCATAGAGGCTATCTAGGGTCTCCATGCTGCCTACTTTTTAATCCTAAGAAAGACTTTACAAGAGTAAAGGTAATAAAGGCAAACTGAAGGAAAAAACAGTAGCTGTGATTAGGAAATAGAAAAGCTTCTTTTGCCACATATATCCCTATACATACAGATGGAAATGAGAAAGAGCCACATATGACAAGTATAAAACTGTAGAATTAAGTATAATTAATGTTGTAGCCACAACTATAACAAAAATAATCACCTATGTCCAAGATGCAAATTTTGCAATTTATGCTATTCCAGAGCATAAAATTTTTCTAGCAGTTAACACTGAAGGGTGTAGGGTCACTTTAACAACTGTCCTATCAAATTCTGCCATATCTCAGAAGGCAATCTGGGAGCAAAACAAGAAAGGTTGATTCAACATTCAAAGTCTGGGTTGCGGACAATGAATGGCAAATTGGTGATTTCTTTTTCTCATATGGTAACCCTGAGTTTACAGAAGATGATTACGAAAAGGAATTTAGTTTTCCAAGAGAAGTGAAAAAAATGCCAGTTCCATTTTTAAATATTTTAAGAGCTCATAAAAATATACAAAAGACCTAAATATAATTAATAAAGAAAATTAAAAATGGTATATATATATTAATATATATAACAATTAAAATGCCAATAAAATGAAGTGTTGATGAAGGATTCCTATGAGTAAAAATCCCTAAATGTATTAAGAATGTGAAGCATTTCTTATTAGATGCAACTAAGAAATATAACACTGATACAGCCTTCTGTGAACCCATCTGATAAGTTTTGATTGAGGCCTAGGAATCTATCCCAGGAAAATAATATAAACATGGGCAAAAATTTCTTTATAGAGATGTTCCCTATGGTAGTGATAAACAGTGACTTACCTAAGTGTCCTAGTATAATTTTTCATGACCTCTTATTTTGATGACTACTGAAGCAATAAAATATCCTTGCAACAGAACTAATGCACTTTATATTGCAAGACTCTAGCAATTAAATCCATTTCTAAGACTACTACTATTACATATCCCTAATAATTTTCATTAGTGTGTCTAAGAAAATAAAACTGCTCTCATGACCATAAGGCAATTCATTCATAGAGTGATCACACATATTTAGATATAAAGTATATATGCTTAGGAATAATGAACCTAAACCCTTCAGACATTGAAAATGACTCTTAATTAAAAAGATGCTAGTTTTATCGTTGTTTTGTCTAGAAAGATATGTTAAGTGGGCAAATATAATGAGCAAGCTTGGACCTACCACAGTCTGTATTAAGATTTCATCATAACTATTTTAAATAGCAAATGAAGACTGCTTTTACTGCATGCATATAATGTTCTAACATATTTTCACCTTGTAAAATGACTAAATCAAATTAATTAACACATCTATTACCTCACATACTTATCCATAGAAGAACCACTTAAAGTCCCTCTGGAACTTTTTATCATACTTATTCTTATTTACATGAGCTTGAGGGTCAGAGGTAGAAGGAAGGTGAATAGTAATGTGAACGTTAACATTCATTGGTTTTTTTCAAGATTACCAATGTGTTAAAAGTTATTAAACCACCTATTAAGAGTTTATTTGACATCTCAGTTTCAAAGGGTAGACCAAAAACTTCCAAATAATCACTTATTCAAAAGAACAGATGCTTTTGATACTTGTACAATGTACAGTGAAAAAAGAAAGCATCTTCTATAAATGGTGCTGGTCTACCTGGCAGTCTGTATGCAGGAGAATAAAAATAGATCCATATCTATTACCCTGCCCAAAGATCAAGTCCAAGTGGATCAAGGACCTCAACATAAAACCAGATACACTGAATCTAAAGAGAAAGTGGTAAAGATTTTTAAACCCATTGGCATGGGGGAAGAAAATAATCACAGGAGGCAGAGGGAGGGAGGGAGGAACCTGTGTGGCTGAGGTAGGTAGGGGAAAAGTAGAATAGGATCAGGTATGGCAGCAGGAGAGAAGCCCAGAGTGCCAAAATAATGGAGATAAATGGCATCAGAGGGTGGGAGATGAGGGAACTCTCTAGAAAGTACCAGAGACCCAAGAGGTGAGAGGTTCTTAGGACTCAGTGAGAGTGACATTAATCAAAATGCCCAACTTTGGAGAGAGGGAACTCAGAGTCCACCTCCAGTAGATAGACAGGGACTCAAGCAGAGGGACAAAGTTATTAACCCACAGTCAAATTTTCTGACCCAGAACTGTTCCAGCCTAAAGAACTGCAGGGACAAAAAAAGAAAAATGGAGAGGAGACTGAAGCAAAGGCAATCCAGTGATAGACTCAATTTGTTGGGGCGGGGGGGACCTGATACTATTACTAACTCCATGAAATGCTTAAAGAAGGGAGTCCTGGGTAAGGCCCTGGCAGCAGCCGACTGAGACAGAAGGAGATAACGACTGAAGTCGGGGACCTGTATGGTTGAATTAGAGGAAGCATTGAAGAACCTGAAGGGGAGAGCAGCCTCATAGTAATCTCAACTTACGTAGATTCCCAGGGAACTCCCAGAGACAAAGCCACTAACCAGGAGTATACAGGATTAGATCTGAGGCCCTCGCACCAATATAACAGAGGTCTGCCTGGTCAGGCCTCAGTGGGAGTATATACACTTAATCCTCAAGAGACTTGAGGCTCCAGGGAAGGGAAAGGGCTAGTGGAGGAGGAAGCACCTTCTTGGAAGCAATTGGGAGGAGGAATGCGATGAAGAACTGTAGGAGGGGAGACCAAGGAGGAGGCAATGACTACAATGTAAATAAATAAAATAATAAAAAACAACTTGTACATGTAACAATAACAAAAAACAGGCATCAACTTGAGAGGAGGTGAAGAGTGTCATGGGACTCTTTATAGGATGACTGGAAGAAGGAAAAAGGAGAAAAGATGCAATTATAATTTAATTATGAAGCACCAGAAAGACAAGATTAAAAAAGAAAACATCCACAGCAAAACGTGGTTAAACAATAAGTATATAAAACAAAAGGCACCCAGATAGCTTTAAGAGGAGGAAAGAAACACATTATCACATACAAAGAAAACCTTTCAGAATGGCAGCTGGCTTCTCAATAGAAACTTAGGAATCCTGAAGATTGTAGAGCAATTCATTTCAAGTCCTCAAAGGCCATGATGACCAATCTAAACTAATACCCAGCAAAACTATCTGCCACAGCTGGAGAAAGAAAAGCCTTTCATGATATTAACAGCCTGAAGGAGGGGAGGAGGAGAAAGAAGAGGACAAAGAGGAGGATGAGGAGGGAAGATGGAGGAAGAGAAAAAATTAATAATAATCCTGGAACTAAAAAAAACACAACAAAAGCTCTGGGTCATATTGAAAACAGTCCAAGGCAAATGGTAGTTCTAAGAATGTATGTTAAAAATCAGAAAGAGGACAAATAAACAACTTAATGAAGCAACTTAAAATTTGGAAAAATAAAAACAAACCAATTCCAAACACAGAGGACAGCAAGGAATAATAAAAATCAGAGCAGAAAGCAATTAAATAGAGACAAAAATCCCCACAAAGATTCAACAACTCTTAAAGCTGGTTCCGTGAAAAGTTGAACAATACTGATGGACACTTGGTCCAACTATCTAAAGGAAAGGGAGGACTCAAATTAACAAAACCATAAATGAACAGGGAAACATCTCAATAAATGCAAAGAAATTCAGAATATTTTAAAAGTCTCTTTAAAAACCTGTACTTCATTAAGTTGGAAAAGACAGGGATAAATCTATAGATGCAGTCAAATTAAATCAAGATTAAATCAAGAAGAGAACAACGTCCTAAACAGAGCTATCAATAACAAATGAGGACACTGAAATAGAAATACAAATCTTTCCTATGAATTAAGTCCAAGGCCAGATGGATTCACAGCAGAATTCTACTAGACTTTCAAGAGAATACACAGCCCATACTTCTTAAATTATTCAAAAACAGAAACAGGAGGAGCACTTCCAAACACCTTATATGAAGCCGGTCTCACACTAATGTGAAAGCCAGGTAAAGATACGGCAGAAAAGAAAGCTACAGTCCAATTTCACTATGAACACAGATTTTAAAAATGCTTAATAAAATAATTAAAACAAAATGCAGATAAACACAAAAATAGATTACCCACTAAAACCAAGTTGGATTAATTTTTGAAATCCAGAAGTGGTTTTATATACTCAAATCAATAAATGTCATAAACTACCCATATGAATTTAAATACAAAACACACAAGATAAAATCCATAGTTGAAAAAAGAGTCTGAGAAAATCAAACTTGCATTCATGATAAAAAGTCCCAGAGAATGTAGAATTAAAGAAAAGATATCACAATATAATAAAGAAATTCACAGTTAACGGCACCCTCAATGGAAAAAACAAAACAAAACATTACTAACGGCAGCAAAACTAGAAACAATCTTACAGTACTCAGGAATGAGACGGTCCATGACCCTCACTCCTTTTCAACATCATGCTTACAATACTAGCTAGAGCCATAAGGCAAGAAAAGAACATTAAAGGAAAACAAATAGGAAAAGAACGAGTTAAACTATCTCTCTTTGCAAATGGCATAATATTATACATTGAAGGTCCCAAAAAATTCTAGTAGAAAACTTCTAGACACTATCAACAAACTAAAAAATATAGCAGTATATGGAGTCAAATCATGTAAATCAATGGCACACCAACAGTAAACATAGAGATAAAGAGATTATGGCTATACTTCTATACACAATAGCCTCGAAGAAAATAAAATATCTAAGAACAAACCTAACCAAGGAAGTGAAGGGGCTTTACAATGAAAACATCAAGCCTCTGAATAAAGATAGTGAAAGACATCAGAAGATCAAAACGATTCCTGTGCTCTTGGATTGGCCAAAATAGTATTGTGAAATTGACTATTTCATTAAAAGACTTTGCCAGACTCAAAAGCAATACCAATTTAAAAAACCTTCATCTCATTCTTCCCAGAGATAGATACAACTATCCTAAAATGTATATGGATACACATAACGCCCTGGACAGTCAAAATAGTATGAGCAGAAAGAATAATGTTAGCAGGACTACCATCCCGGAACTCAAGATACATTGCAGAGACCCAATACTTAAAAACGACGTGATATAGAAACAAAACCAGACATGTAGACTGTGTAGAGCAACGGAACAAAACCAAAGGCCTAAACATGATACATGTAACTCTAGCCATTTAATATCTGACAAGGATGCCAACACCACACTCTGAAGAAAAGAAGATGTCTTCAACAAATGGTGCTGTTAAAACCGGATGTACGCATGCGGGTGAATACCTTTTACCTCCCACCAAACTAATCTCCAGTGGGTCAGAGATTTAAATGTGAAACCAGAAACACTGAAACTGCCAGAACACATAGGTCTAGGGAAAATAGAACTTTGAATAGAATCCTATTTGCCAGAGAGTTAAAGCCAACAATTGACAACTAAAAAGCTTCGGTACAACTAACAAAGCCATGTGAAGAGTCTGACCACAGAATGGAAAGAAATCTTTGTCAGCGAGACATCTGACCGACGACTAATCTCCAGAATTCATCAAGAACTCAAAAAATAAAAGTCAAATAAATAAAAGCCAACAAAAAAAATCACCCTTACCCATTAAAAACAAACATGGGCCTGGAACCTGAGCAGAGCAATCCCTAAGGAAGAAGAAGAAAACCAAACGATGGTGACTAAGAAGGAGCTCAACCATGCTTGTGGTCCTTAATGATCAGGGAGACACATATTGAAATAACTTTGAAGTTTCATTTTACTTCAGTGAGCTTGGCCAAGACAACAGGACAGCAACAGCAGACACTGCAAGGGCTGCAGGGAAAGGAAAGCCTTATCCGGTGGTCAGACTGCAAACCAGTCTATCCACTCTGGAAATTAGTGTGGAGAATTCTCCAGATGCTCGAGGTAAACCTATCACATGACTGCGGAGATCCCCAAAGAGCTCAAATCCCACTCCACTGATAGCCAGGTCACTGCTGCTCAGTCACAATAGCTAGGAGATGGAAATGTCAGAACTGTCCCATGACCGACAATGGATAAAGAAAGCGTAGCGCGTATATTCTATGAAATACTTCCTGGCTGTAAAGAAAAATGAATGTTATCATGAAGTTTGCAAGGTAAATGAGTGGAACTAGAAAAGATAATCTTGAGTGAGGTAATCCAGACTCAGACAAACAAATGTTTTCTGTTCTCTCTCATCTCAGGGTCTTAGCTCCAAATATTCAGACATGAGTACATAGACCCGAGTAACTGCAGAAAAGAGGAAAAACTAAAGTAACCACTGCCAGAGTAGAGGAGAAACAGAACAGCTGGATGTGGGTTATCTGATCTGGGAAATGAGAAAAATGGGGGAGGGGTCTTCAGTTAAGGAGAAGGAAGAGATGAATATGGAAGGGGGATAAAAAAGAAATGGTGTGGAAAAGCCATAAAAAATAACAGTATTAACATCTACCTAAAATACCAAGAGCACAAGTACGTTGGTGTGTAAATATATACACAGTTTACATGAAAGGAATTTCCATCTGGACAGGCAATGCTTCTCCAACAATTTGGGTAGTCAACAACTACCCAAATTCCAACCTCAGGCATGAGCGACACTCTCTTGAGTCCTTCAGAGTTGTTCTAGAGACTCAAAAACATTCCAAATTGTTGTTATTGCCCTTGGTCTCCCTGTGAAAGGGGGAAGGTAATTCCCTACTCCTGAAGACAGCATGGACTTCAGAGACATGGCTCAGGGGCTACTGAGTCAGACTTGATCTGAAAGCCTCCTCTCCGAGGACTAACTTCTATGGTAGCAGAAAGCACCACTCAATCTTCCAAAGGAGAAGCAAGCAGTGGCCCTACCCATCTATGATACCTATAAACCACAACAATGACCAGTGTGACATAACCCTAAGGGTTCGAATGCTAGTGGGAGAAAGTCTTCCCCAGAGAAAAGTGTCAACTGGTTATATAATACCAAAGAGTCAACCCTGAAAAAAAACATACGAGTAGCATCATATGGACTGAGTAAGTTTCATATATATATATATGTGTGAGTGTGAAAGAGAGGAAGGAAAGGGAAGGAGAAAATGATATAATTACGATACAATTATATTCTAATCTTGAAATAACATTTAATAAAAGGAAATGGGAGTCAGATGACTAAAATTCATTGTATATGTATTCCTGTATTATACATGAAACTGTCAGTAAAAACAGGGGAAAATCCATCTTTAAATAAAAATATTAATTAAAAACTCTGCACAAAGACCTCATATAGCTTTCTAGTAGTCCTTGCACTGTAACTGGTAGAGCAGGACAGTGACCCCAAATCAGACACAATAGATGAAAAGGATTTCTCTGAGCACACAAACATGAAAAGTTATTCAGAATATCAGAATCCAGAAAGCTTACTGCCTATGTATGCCAGGCGAATTCATCAAGCCATTAGGCCTGAAGGGAAAGATGCTGAGTGTTACTGTCCGTCCTTTCACCACCCAAAGTTGTGCTCATGTCTGTGGGCTGTGCTAATGATTTTTACAGGAATAAAGAAAATATAAAATGGCCCATTACCCATTTGGCTTACCTTAAAGATCTGGTTCAATATTCAAAATGGTAGAAGGAGAAAACAGTCAAATCCAAGAAGCACTTGCACCTATGGGAATTATTATACTGCCACTAAAGTTTTCTGTTTATGGCATTTCAAATGTCCCTGGTTTTACAGCCATAAAAAGTCATCCTTTAGCTGTGCGATATGACTTTTATAGGAACATTTAGATAGTTCCAAGCCTTTATCAATGCTCCTGAAGTCATGGGGTTGACAGATAGGGATGAAATTTGGCTTGGTTCCCTATACATTTGTCACCCCGGGTAGTTTCAGTTTGTAGACATAGCTCACACAGAGGGGAGAAAACATTCAAAGATGTGATTCTATTCACTTAATCATAGGGAAGAATAAGCAGGGAGAATTGGATACAAATTCTTTCCATATATTTTATGTTCATGGTAAAGGACAAAATTTCTGGGTGGGGGAAACCTAAAGTCTAGTTCTGTTAAGTTGTGGAGATAATATAATATATACTTCTACCACAAGGGGGCAGTAATCCACTTTTACTGTGAGACTACTGGTGAAGCATTTGGGTTTTTTGGTTTTAATTGTTCAGGGAAACTTTACAGCTCTTATTTCTTAAATGAATTTAAACCTCATTTTAAGGCTTATTTTTTCCCAGAGATAAGTTCTGTAGAGGATTAAACAGTAATAAGACCTGAATGCAGCACAAGGAAAAATATAATTGCCATCCTGTCAAAAAGATGTCTCTGGACAAGAGAAAAGAACTGTGAAGACAATGCTACTCTCTAGCCATTTAGCAGAAGAAAATCACTACACTACTGATGCCAAACGTTAGTAGACATTTTCTTATGGAGAAATGAACACAAGCTACAGCTAAGAATCAGTCTTCTTGCTTTTATCTCTAGTTAACCAGAACACTTAAAACTAACCATGAACTTCAGCAGCGAATACAGGCTTAATTCAAGAATAAAAGCTGACCATTTATGATGACTCCTGACAGAATACTCTGAGCAAGCTGGCCTCCCACCCACAGTTAGTTTCAGGAGACAGCAAGTGACATTTCAGGCGTGCCACTCGAGTTCAGCTCTGCTAGGTGCATTGAATACTGAGCAAGTGAAGCACCAGTTGTGTAGAATGACCTATCCACCTTCCTCTACCTAATTAGTATCAGGGCCGGCTGCAAGCAAGGGTTTGATTTCAGTGGTTCTTATAGCCTTAAGAAGCCATTATAGACAGATGTAGCTGTTGAGTCATTTTGCAGTGAAGACAAAAAGCATTTATAGATGACTGATATTCCCCTTACTGATTTCTCTGACAAATGTCACCACAGCACAACCATGAAAAGCCTTTATTGTTACTTGTTTTGTGGGGTTTGTGTAAATCCACTTTGAATCATTGTGTATTCTTTTTATTTTTGTCAATATTTAGTCTACAAAGTTTCCTCAATACAGTCCAAGACTGTAGATATATAGAACTTATCTCTGGGAAAAAATAAGCCTTAAAATGAGGTTTAAATTCATTTAAGAAATAAGAACTGTAAAGTTTTCCTGAACAATTAAAACCAAAAAACACCCAAATGCTTCACCAGTAGTCATTTTAAGTGCTTTCTAAATTCTCTTATTTAGTTGAACATTGCGGGACAGATTAGTACTCAAACCATGGTGCCAAAATCTTTGTGTAGCAATGCATTCTCAATACACTCAAAATAATCAGAACTGTCAGAAAGTGATCAGACACATTAGGCAATTTTATGTCAAGTCTGAAAAATGGCATCAGGATTGTCATATTTTTATGTTATCAGTCTACTTTGATGTTAAAGGAAGCCATACGCAGCTTAAAGTTTACAAAAGACACTAATATTTTAAGTATGTAATAAATAATTTACAATAAGAATGCCACTGAATCAGAAATTTCCAGGTTGAGGATCCTATAAAGTCAATAAAAGATACAATCTGTTGTTAGACAAGAAAAAGTATGTAAAAATAGCAATGACCCATTACACAACAGCAAACTTTTCTTGATCTTAGCATGCTGTCATAGGGACCTGTGTTGGAATACAAGGTAAGGTCATAGAACTGAAGCAATTCTACGACAAGAAAACAAATAACCTAATTTAAAAATGGACAAAGGACTGGGAGAGTCTTCTCAAATGAAGAACAGCATACCCCAATGGGAAGTCATAGGAAGGCAGCAGCTGTCCAGTGCTGGCGGAAATGTAAGTCACTGCAACCATTAGCATGGAGTTTCTTCTAAACACACAGAATTACTTCATTAACCAGCGCTTCCGGTGTTGGGTATCTACCCAAAGGAACTGAAGTAGGTAATGTGGAAGGAGTCTGATGCCGTCCACATATATTTCCACATTATCCACAATATCTAAGATGTAGAAGCAACCTGAGGGCTCATGAATAGATTCATAAATATAGTAAATATGATGCACATGGGAAACTCCATGGCCTTCAATAGAATAGACTGTTATCAGTCACAGTGTAGACAGAACTGGTCAAAATTACAGTAAGCAAAACAAGTGACAGAAAGAGAAATAATACAGTGTAGTTTTACTTATATAAGACATACAAAAATTGCTGACATGGAAATAGAATATAAAGGTAGAAAGGAAAAGGAAGAGTAGAGGAAGAGAAGATGATTAAAAAAAGATTTGCTTAGCTGAAAGGAATTGCATTAATGATTAACTGCATTACAGGTGATCATAATCAAAGATAACTACATATTTCAAAATTTCAGAAGGCAAAATTTCCTTTTTCATGCCAGCCAAACTTTTATCAGTATGCTGCACACAGTTCAGTTAAAATATTTTTACATGTGATTGCAGCAAAAAAAATGAAATTGCAAATATGTTAATTAGCCAAATATAAACTTGAATTACATATAATGTACACAGGAAAAAAAGCCCAACAAAAAGTGAAAATAGATTTTTTTTTAAAACTCCACACCTGAACAGTAAAAATAGATGTGTATATGAATGCAGAATTAAGCACTGGCCATTTATTATGCATAGACCAGCATCATACTGGGCTTTTAATTCAAGGTAAAAGTCTTCATATCAAGGCAACCCAGGAGTCCCAAGAGCAGGTAAAAGAGCCAGAGATAGACCTGCTCCCACTGCTAGGGGTCCCACCAAACATTAAGCTAACAGTCATAGCGGATATGCAGAGGACTTTTAGATCAGCCATGCTTGAATGATAGTTTATTCCAAAGGGGCGGGGACAGTTTTCCCATCTCATACATAACACAAAAATTCAATTCCTAATTACAATGTGATTTTTTAATGTAAATGTCAAAAAAACTAAACTAAAATCTCTTACTATAAAGTCAGGATTGCAGAGTTTGCTGAGAGACTGTGTCTCCTAGTAGTAGCATGAGTACACCTATAAGGTCTTACCAACATGACTGCCTAAATGTAATATGAACAAAGATAACAAGAGGCATGCCAAAATGGATGTGGAACTGTCCATGAGATTTCAATCTTATCAAAGAACTAGAGACACCCAAGGAAATGTGGAGTGGTGCTCTTCTCCAGGAAAGAGCATACCAATTGTTTGTACTATGCAAATGGTCAGTCCGGAAAACATACATACAAATAAGATGATAGGGACTGAGTGGTTATATCTAGGGACATATATGTATACCATATTCATATACACATGCAATAACAATGAGAGAAGAGGCTGCGAATTTTAAGGAGAGTAGAGATGCATTAAGGGGTTGGGAGGAGGAAACAGAGGGAGAAGTGATTATATTATAACCTCAAAAAGAAAAATCTAAAAGAAAAATGGAAATTATATCTGTATTAAAAACATTTGGCAGAATTTATAAGAAAAGAAATAATCTTGAAGCTCCAAACAGCCCCAATAAACACACACTTACCAGAAAATGTTAATGGGGAAAAACAAGACGCAAACTATAAGTTTGCACTTGAAACACACAACACTTAATGAGGCGCTTTAGCCAGAGTGCTAATAATAAAAATATGAGGATGATAACCAATGTCCCAACAGATGAACCACACTATACTTCTCCCAGACATATCTGCTCACGGGGCAAAGCAGCCTTGTGCAGTCAAATGGCACAGCGGGTGACATGCCCACCAGACTGCTGAGTGACTTACCCAAACTGGTGATAAAGATAACGTTTAATTCTAGCTACTGTGTCGGAGAGGATCATTGCCCAGTAATGCACAACCAGAATGGAACCACATGGCTTGAACGACTGTTGAGGTGAGACTGAAGAGCACCAGAAGTCATTTATCTTCAATTCAGTCTCTAGTTTAAGTCTCTGTGGGTGAGCATATATGTGCTTTCTATCATGCCCATTTTTGGCAAGTTTTATAGCAAATACTGGAATAGCAAGAATTCAGGTAGGAAGAACATCAGATATGACTACCTACTGCATACCAGATTCCTACATGCTTACATGCTACTGCACTGTCTTTTGGTTGACTGAAATTGATTTGTTTATAATTGCTAGATTATTTATTGATATTTTTGCTTCTTCGGAAGGTTTACATGACTCTTCTCGACCTTTTGCACACAGGCATGTTGGTTCTGGTTTTTCATATATTAGTCCTTCATCCAGTAAACCCAAGACATTTCTCAATTTACATGTTTTTATTACTACCCATCCTTTATCCCACCATAGACTTCTAGAGTTTGTCTTTGACTTCTAAAACTCTATGTTCCCTAGTTCCTCCTTTTTATCATTATTCTACACCCGTGGTCATTTCATTCCTGACAAGCCCGTATTTAAAAATAATTGCTGGGTTTAGGTTCCTTTCAATTCCTTACACCTCACTTGACCTTCTTTTATCTTTGAACACACTTAATCTCCACCCATTTACTTCATTTACTTTTACATTCTCACCTGGTTTATGAATGCCTGAAGCCTATTGGGGACAAACATTTTCTTACATTTTTCATTTTTTTCCCAAGGTGAATGTCAGAAGTCTGAGCTTTCCTAAATTCTCAGCTGATTTTACTCATTCTCAAATGATATTATACAAGCTTACAATTGGTTCTTGCCACACACACACACACCCGCCCCAGTTAGCTCATATTTAGAAAATGAACTAAAGAGATTGCCCTGACTCATCAATCAGGTAAGGATTAAATTCCATTTCCAATAGGAAACTAGCAGTTCATTAACCCTTTATCAACCTAACTCTTTATGCAAGTGGTTTTCTGTGTGTGACTGACTGAGCAGCAGGCCTCCAGGTCGTCTTCACCTTAGTGCACCAGATAAAACTAAGCTCATCTCTAACCACCATCGGTCCTTTCTGGGCTCTTCACGCTATAATCCTGATTATAGCACTCAAAGGAATCACATTGTCCAGGATGTTTCCCAGATCTTATGTATTTTCTGAAAGACAGTAAATGTTTCCAATAGTTTACATTGTATGTTAAGGCAGCCATGAACCAAGGACTCTTCCCTTTACCCCAACACAACCTAAAACTAAAAAAAAATAAAAGCAAAACTTAGGTTTACAGTAGAACTATGCTACCTTCTCTTTTTGCAGACAAAACTTTTATGGTATCATTTATAATCGTGTTAGTGCCCCTCCAGAGCCAGCCACCCAGTGATCTTCCACTCTTTCAAGACAATAACACCAAACTCCACAAAATCCTAGATATGACTATTGAAAAAGAAAAACATACACAAAGACACACAAACACACACACTCATACACAAATACACACTCATCCCCACATAGACACGTCTCCACATATAGACACACACACTCATACACAATACACACTCATACCCACATAGACACATGTCTCCACATATAGACACACACACTCATACACAATACATACTCATACTCACATAGACACATGTATCCACATATAGACAGATATGGGCTACTTACCCCGCCTCTTTGAGAAACGCACACACTCTATTCAGGTATGTCTTAATTTCTTTTGATAACCTCTCTTCCTAACCCTCATACTTAATATCTTATTTTTAATTTTTTAGATGATAAAAGAGTTACAATACTTCTCCCCTCTCTTTTCCCCCTCCAAAGCTCTCCATGGGCTCCTTTCTTTACCAAAATATTCAACTCTGCTTCAGAAAACAGCCTCCCTCATCCTGAAATCCTGAAATGTTCTTCACCATCAAAATCACAAATCCGGATCTGTCTGTAAAGATCCCTAAATTTTTCACAGGCTCCTGGGTGGGTCCATCAAGGGTGGTAGTGGGGTGTTGTGTTACTGTCCCCACAGGACTGATAGGAGGATGGAAAATGCAAGGCCAACCTGAATACAGAGTGACATGTTGTCTCAAAAACATAACTAACAGTTAGAACTATCCTGTAAGACTATTGTCTTAATTAAACAAATTAGTAATTTAAGACAGTGCCCTTCTGTTGAGATAAAGCAGAGAGGGCATACAGCTAAAGACCGTCTGCTGGGGTTTCTAACTAATTAATCAGGGCTTCACTGAGTGAGGACAGGGCCCGGGTCAGAGGTTGCCTAGGGGCTCTCACTCACACACTATCAGCAGCTGGAAAGAGAATACTTTTTTCCATCTCAGCCCTTCTAGTTTAGTTGTTGGAACCTAGGTTCTGACCGTAGGATTTCACTTACAGTGTTATCCATCCTATCACTCTAAGTGTTTTAGGAAGAAATTTAGGAGTGCTGGCTAGGGCAAATCCATTCAAATACCATTTAATCTGAAGCTAGAGGTCATTAATACTAAGTTCATTCAAATATTCATTGCAAAGAAAACACACAATTAAATTTTATATGACTGAGAACAATTCACAAGTACACCACCATTTTTTTCTACATGAACACAAAATGAAATTCTAACAATTCTACCTGAACAGCAGGATAAGACCTCAAGGTGCACCTCCTCCCTCTATCTGCATTAGAAAGAATTTACATCCATTTATTCCAGAAAGACCATTTTAAAGACCCGAGAGAATATTTAAGTATTTTTAATAACTTTAAGTACCAAGTAGCTGTTGACTCTTTGAACTCCAAACCTCCTTTTGTGGTTACTCAAGTATGACTTCGGAAAGTGAGAAAAACCTCACCATACAATCTGCAAGCTCTTTAAACCTTATTAGGTCACGCTTTACCCTTGCTGAAAGCATATAGTTAACAGATATACTACTTAGCTGACAAAGTTTGCAAAATTAATTAGCTTACATAAATAGATATCGTGCTCATTTGTCTTTTGAAATGCCATGTTTATTTTAGAGACTCAGAATTTATTCTTGCCAAAGTAGACTGCAAGTTTTTCTGCAATACCGTTCTTCTAGCTTAACCGTTGGGTTTGTTTACTAAAAGTACTTAAAGGAGATGAAAGTACACAATTGGGCTCCGTGCCATTCCCATTCTTTACATGTGAAACATCTAGAAGTAGTGAAGACTTAGAGCCTTTCTCGCATCATCTTAGTTCAGGAGTGCAGCGCGGTGTGAAGGTTAAAAACCTGACATTGGCAAGCAGCTCTTAGTTTACTTTGACCTCCCATTCGAAGCTGACCCAAAGACTCATGGCCAGTATCTGCTGTAAACCATAGCTGTTTCTGTGTAACACATGAACACGTGAGAAACAACAGTAACCTGTTAGGTAACATGGCTGTTTGGATTAAGAGGAAACTGAACCCTGCTCAGGACATGATCTGAGCACTCCATACACCTTAGTAGTGAAGGTGTCTGTCATTGCTAATAAAACCAATAAACAATGTCAAAGAGCTCAACAGAGCACAGACAGATTAAGTTTACTTAAACCAACCACATTAGATAATCTGAATCAGAGCAAAACCATAGGAAAACTGTACCACGTGCCTGACACCATGAAGTTCAATGTCATGTTCTGACTCAGTGACACCACAGATATTTGGCTGTTACACTGGTATCAGAAAGACTTCTTCCTGTGGCTGTTGACAGGTATCCACTAACATAGATAAGATTTACTCTATAACCTATGTATCCTCTGACTTACGCAGGTTTGCCAAAGTAACTTTTCATTGTTTTGAGAGGTTAAGTAATGCTACAGAAGTTACTCATGTCCAACAAAGTGAGGATCACACAGCCAAAGGAAAACACCCAAAGGAAAACAAATGTGTAGAGGAGATAAATTCACTTCATGATGGATGTTTACCAAAACGAAATTACATCCACAATTCTCTCAGTTGGGGACCAATGGCAAGTTTCATGCCCCCTGTTTAGCAGTTGAAAGCCAGCCAGGTCCTGCGGCTTGGCTCCCTCACAAGCCTTAAATACACGCCCTCCCAGAGCTGCACCCAAGAAGGCCAATACTGTGCATGCTGCTCTCAGCTAAGCAGCAAGGGAGAACAGAGTTCTATAACAACAAGCATGAGGAAATTACACAGATAAATAGCTTCAGTGTCTGCTGAAGGGCAAATATCCAACACTAGGTCTTCAGAATCACTGAAGGGCCCTTTAACTCACAGCATCAGCCCCTCTTCTCCGACTGTATTTTCCAACTCTCTTCATAACGAGAATTTGGATAAAATTAACAAAAGACATAAATTTTAAACGCTGCTTTTCTCTTTTATTTTTTTCCACCTCTCCCCTTATGTCACATTCTGAAAGGGACAGAAAGCAATTACCTGTATTTCTAATTCTCAGTGGTTAAAGTTAGATGGTATGATGTTTAAAAATGCTGCTGGGTAGAATTATGTAGGCCCAAGCCAGCTGTGGAATCCACAGAAAGACTGTAGTCACCCATCAACAGGCTTCCAGGTGATTCTGATGGTTTCAGTGGTTTGAAAACTACTTCTCCAAGTCATTAAGACTGGTGTTATCTATTGTTTTGGGTGTGGGCTGACATTATCAACACAGGTTCTAGTTAACATTAATGTCCATGCACATGCACAGGTATATGTACAAGTACTATAGAAAGCATTATACTTATATTACTGACCCAAAAGGATACAATCCAATCTGCAAGAGAGGAATTCTTTTACAAATAGAAAAGAATAGGTTGAAATTATTATTTAACTCTAGAGGTCACCAGTCTACTCACCAAATATCTCAGATACAGAGTCTAAAGCTTTCAATCTTGGCAATATGCAATATTTCCTGTTGTTGCAATTGCCTAGACAGTGAGAAGAAGTATAGAAGAGGGATTTGCAAGAGAAATAAATATAAAGGAAGAGGAATCAAGCACCCCAGCCTCTACGGCCCAAATGCTATACTCCAATTCCAGTAAAGAAAAAGGCTGCTTCAGCTATGTAACTCCATCGTTAAAGGTCTACTCTCCAACTACCATAATGAGTATCCCTCATTGTACCAGAATTCTACCAGATATTTCTCATGGCGTGAAGATACATTCTGAGCCATAGAGTTGGAAAACAAATACCACGGTGCTAAAATTATACAGTCTTGGTTTTGTAATGGTTTCAAACTATGTTACTTCATCTCTAAATAAGTCATCTAACTCATGATGGATACTCAGTAAAGTCTTATTAAATTGACAACTATGATCTAACACTGAAGAAATAGGATAATTTTTCAAAAGCATCCCTTCACTACCCAACACATATCAAGACCAGATCCAGGCACTGAGGTTGGCCTCATTACCAGATACTTGGCTTGGCCACTATGTGTCATTTTTCATCCCATGATTGTATGACATGGTTCAAATCCTTAACTAGTTAACATGCTAAAACTACTTATAATCCAATTTGTTTCTCATCATTTAGGCAGATGTTTTAACCAAGCTGCTAATTTGTTTCAGAGCATACATAAAATCCAACATTTCTCTACCCAAGCTGGAAAAATACTAGAATTTTGGCAGCATGAAAAAAAAATTAGATTACTCCCATAGAATCTTGTGATGAAAAAAGTCAAGCTAACTAGAAGAAAAAATTTAAGATTTAAACTACTTAATTTACTAATCTTGCACTAAAATTTTTATCACAATAAACAAGAGTTACTTTGTTTGAACTAGGTATCCTTGAATTAATGCTGTTTCCTACACACTAAAATGAGGATTACTTTAAAGTGTGTCTTTATTATTTACATATCCTCCAAATCACAGGTTTTTCAGTCCTTCTGGCTCCAGGACAGCCTATATCTCGCAATGCCCTTGGTAATTTGAGATCTACAGTATACATTTAACACAAGCCTCTTTTATTTTCCTTTACATGCCTTCAGAGTACATGAATGTTATCACTCCACATGACTTTCTGTTTGAATGCTCTGTGCTCATAAAACTGAATCATACATCTCTATCGTGTCACTGAAACAAATACAATACTATAAAAACACAAGGGGGGAAAATAAAATATAGTCGAGTTAAAAAAAAATCAGAGAGATCTGGATAGGAACCAACAATAAACACAAAATAAGCAACTCAAATACACTTCAGGGAATTCACACCAGTGCACACATGAGAGCTGCGCTCCACAGAGAAAGACAAAGTCTAGGGGATACTATGAAGGAAAAGGCTTTTGCCCAGTTTTCTTTCATCGGGGCAGCAGAAATCCTCCACATAGCCAGATATTATGTCTCAATTACAGCTTGAGCATTCCTAAGTACTAAAGAGAGACAGTTACATATACAAACATAAGCTATTTCTTTTATGTATATGTGGGAAGAAGGTAGTATTTAAAAGAAATGGAATTTGGACTGGGAAAAGAATAAAAAACCACATAATGCCTTAGCAACAACATTTATCCACCACAATGGTGTACCTCACTAGCAAAATAATAAAAAAAATTGGCTAAACATTAAAACGAAGTGACCACACAACACAAATTATAACATGTTTTGAAAAATGCCTGTTATTTCTGAAGCAGCAAGCACAGGACATACATAGTCTACACTATGTCCTCTGTGTATATTATTATAGTTTCTAGCTTAATATTTTTATGGGACTCCCTACTGTGAAAATGAGTGAGTCTCTGACTCTTGTGCCTGCTCTTGGGATTCTTTTCCTCTTGTTCTGTTGCCATGTCTAACTTTGATGATAGTTTTGCCTTATTATCATATTTTACTTTGTTATGTTTCATTGCAGTTCCTTAAAAGTCAGTTGTTTTCCTGTATGAGGCAAAAAAAGTGTTTCTTGTATATATAGCTATATTGTGTGAAAAATAATCTATTTTCAATAAAAGCAAAAAATAAAAAGTTCAAACAAAAAAACTACTTGAAATCCAAAACGAAGAGCTATCATTTAGAATGTTGAGGTCTGAAAATGTTAAATAACATAATATAGGTGTGTAGTAATTTCTTTCAAGATCAGAATACCTAAAAGAAATTTAAAAGAAATTCACCTTGTCCAATAAACTTTCTTTTTTCTTATAAAGATGGTCTCAAGATGGCAAAGGAAAAGTCACTTAAAAGTTCACTAAAATAGTGAGGCAAGAGAATCGGGAAGAGGTCTAGGTGGAGGGACAGCATGTAAGTATGTTGAAAGGACAGAATCAAGTGGAGTTGGTGACCTGTACACAAGGGAAATCAAAACAACAGGGGTTCACCTGGAGTTCTAGGCAGTGGATAAGGAGGAAGGTGATATTTGCCAATTTAGGGCAAAATGTGTGGAACAGTCAATTTGATGAGACAACAAGAAGTTGACTTTGAGTTTGTGGGGATAACTAGGTAGGAATGTGGCAGTCAGAACCAGGGCAATGAGGATACTGACAGAACAGGAAGAGAAAGGGATGGAAACATAGCAAGAGGTCACTGAAACTAAGTTGCCTCTGAAAAAGAAGGCCAAAGGCTCAACAGCACCCAGGAGTAGGTTTTGAACTCATGCTAGAGAATTTCCTTGACAGGACTCGGGTTTTAATGCCAGCGTTGCAAAGCACAGAACTAAAAGGGTAGTTTTCCATTACAAGAAATTACAAGTTGTTCAGTGTATGAAGATGTGCCAAGGGAGGAACAGAAAGGTGAGTGAATTTACTTAGTTATCTACTAAATAAGGAGAAGATGGTACCATTTTTTGAGAAGAAAATTCAAGATTAAAATAACAAGCATATGGAATGAGAGAGGAGAGAGGAGAGAAAGAGGAAGGAGGGAGGGAGGGAGGGAGGGAAGGAGGGAGGGAGGGAGGGAAACGCTAAATAGCAAGATCCTTGCACTGAGCTAAGAGATGAGCTGGCAATCTGAGCACCTTTGTCTACCTAGTTTGTGAGTTCTTCAGCTTTCAACAAGATGGGTGATGTGAAATTTAGAAATAATAAAAAAGGTAAAAACTGAGAGACGGGCCAAAAGAGCACTTAATTTGTTCTTCTTTAATTCATGTTGTTGGCTCAAAGTACAACTTATACCCCTCCTGAAAGCCAAGGCTGTGACATATCTTATGAGGCCTTCCTATCATACTCAATCCCAGAAAGGAAGACCTTCACTGTGTTTTCTATGAGGAAGGCCTAATGAAGTCTTCACTTGTCTATCACACAAGCTCTTCCATCAGATGATGAATTTCCACCAACAATGTAACTCTTAGGACAAAAACCCAAAGACATGTTCTTCTGGTATTACAAATAGTTCCTATACACTGGGCCTATTGTAAAAGTAAATATAAAAATCATACAAAATACTCAAATTATCAAAAAAATGTCCAAGATCACATATGAGCCATATAAAATATATATAGACTTAAATTATCCATTCCTTTTATTTTTAATATCCATTCCTTTTATATTTTATAAAAATGCTGGTACTAAATTTATTATCCACTTAAAGCATATGTGCTCATATATGTACAATAAAATATATATGCCCACACACTTATATAAAAATGATTTTAACAACTCTTTAAACAAAGGACACAAAATTCATGAACTCATTTCTCAAATTATCAAAAAATGTCAAGAACATACATGCCAAGTTTTACCTCTGAGAAATATTTCAAAATTCATTTTCATAAAGAAGCTGACATCCTCTTAATTCTATTTGCCTCAGCTGGCACCACTCAAGACTTAGGAGAAAGCTTAGGAGACAAGAACAGAAGCTAAAGCTATCATTGTACAACACAACAAGTTATAAATCCAACATCGCTGTGCTACTTTGGACTCATTTCAATCCATCCGAAAATTAAAGACCTCGTCTTTGGGCTTGACCATTTATTTATAAGTATAGAACTATGAAAATTTCAAAACACTGCCAATGTAGAAGTCTTGGCACTGCATATTAACATGTAAAAATTCTATTTTTCTCTCTTTTCTAAACCTTTTTAAGGAGTGTTGCTTGTACTATCAATATTCTTTTAAGCTGTAGTTTTTGTTATTTTGTTTGTTTAAATAGTCTTAAGAGAGGAGAGAAGGAGGAGACACACACACAACATAGAGAGGGAGGGAGGAGGGAGGGGAGGGAGGGAGGAGGAAGGAGGGGAGAGAGAGAGAGAGAGAGAGAGAGAGAGAGAGAGAGAGAGAGAGAATATGAATATGAATGAATCTCAAAATATGGATCTTCAGGACTTGGGAAAGGGAAAGAATATGAATAAAATATATAGACTTATTATACTATTAAATTGCTTAATTTATATTTTCCATCTTGGCCTTTTATTGAGAAATTTTGACAAAAGGAAACAACTTACCAAAAATACAGAAAAACAGTGAGCGAGCAAGTGTAACATTAAGACATGGTTAAAAATAAAATCATGGTTCTTACATGTCTGCTCATCTCTATTAGAGAATTTGGTTGTATATATTATCTTTAGTATGTATTTTACCCAGTGCTCAGACTTATGTATAGAAAATATTTGGAAAGATATTTAAAATTTATGTACTACCATTAATCTTTAAGCTCATAATTTTAAAACTTATTCCAGAAAATATGTTAATAACCCCAATGCTCTCTATCATACATAAGGAGCAAAACTGATGTAATCTAAATATTTAGCTCAGAAAATTTCAATGTCATGGTATCTTGCCAGGCTCTGGATTTTTAAAAGACCCTAATCCTCCTGGGAAGATTGTTCAACTTTCAGGAAACCATTTTCAGGCCTCCAGAGGCAATGACTGGAGGATACTGAGCAAGCTGGTGGGGACAGAAAGCCAACCAAGAAGGAAGAAGGCACACAATTATGAGGAGGAACGACCACCAGAGCCACAATAATGATCTACTGCATGCCAAATTAACACCCTTCAGGATGTAAGACTGAGGTTTGCCCGGCTAGCGGAAAAGCTTCGAGTCAGGACAATACTGTGACTTTCTAAAATTTTTGGTGACTTTGGGATCAACCTGCAGCTGAAAGAGCTGCTGTACCCACACACAGCTAACTAGCCAGACACAGGCTCTGTGAATGTGCGGTACCCTACAGGCTCATTGAACCCCCTAAAACTGTCACATAGATTCCACACTCTCACATCACAGAAAAAAAAAAAAGCCTTATCAGCAATGTGTCTAGAGCAAGAATTAACCTGGACTAACTCTAAAGAGACCACATCAGGATACCACTTGTTCTCCTACTTCCATTATATGAGAGAAGAACTATGTGGACGAATGCAGTGAGCCAACAGAGTAGTCCTGAGAAGTGGCAGAGGGTGTGTGTGCACTGGTGGGAGACATTGTATTATCGAGGAACTTAATTCCTACAGAAGATATCTAAACACCCCTGAGTATCAAAATAGTTCTACATTTTCACCCTGATAAAATGACTTTCAGCCTGATTTTACTAACTAGGTGCTTCATTGAAAGGATTTGATCCAGGTTACAAGGAAATACCCAGCCTCAGAATTTTCAGCAGACCAGTTAAGACAACATACATTTTACTCACATGTCACATATACGGAAGAAAATGTGGACTGTGTAAGGATATTTTTTATCTCTTAAAACCCTGATCTTGCATGTAAGAACACTCTTAAAATTAAATTGAAAAATAGTAGTGCTTACTTAAGCAATATGTTATTGTCTTCAGATTTTAAGTTGGAATAGATTAAATAAAATAGAATCAGATTTTCTTACCACATTAACAACTTTGTGTGTGTGTGTGTGTGTGTGTGTGTGTATGTGTGTGTGTGTGTGACAAAAATAAAGAAAAAGTGGTCATAACATTTGGGAGGGATTAGGGGAACAGAAAGGACTGGAGATGGGGGAAATTATATAAACACAGTACATATATATAAAATTTAAAAGTGAAATTCATAAAAATTGGGTGGTAAATTTGTGATATTAAAAGTCTTAAAGGATTTAAACAAAAGTAAAATGATCAAAGAGTATTATATATATACTACATGAAGCAGTACAATAAGGCATACTATGATATATACTTAATACATAACTAATAAAAACGAAATTAACAAAAATCATCCGAAAGCAAATGTTAAGGCAAGTGCCAGACTTATGATTTCCTGGATTTCCATATATTCAAATACATTAATTTCACTTACAGTAAAGTCTTCATGACTTCTCTGCATAAAAATCTATGCCTTTAATATTCTCACTACCTACCTATTTCCTAGACCAATGCTTCAGACACCACTCATGAAAATGCATTATCTTAAACTTCTCATTTATGAATCCTGAAAAAAAATTACTGAGCATATTGAAATAAAAGACTTTCTTTTCAAAATATACACTTTCTCAGTCCACAACATTATCAGCACAAAAGGTCATTTATTAAAGCTATAATATCCCACCCACTTAGTGAAAATAAATAAATACACCGAAACAGACTACCTCGCCAGCCCCTCAACCAACTGGATTAAAAGTTGTGCGTTTCACCTGAGGTGGCTATAGGAATGTGGAAAGTATCTGGAAGCTAAACACAAAACACAGGTTCAGTCAAAACAAGCCCTTTCCCTCATCACCCTCAAGCATATAGCCTCCAAGGAGACAGGTGACAGATGTGCTCAGGGACCAAAATAAAATAAAGATCTGGCCAGCCAAGAGAAGGAATTTAAACACAACAAAAGCTCATGTTAGCACATGTTGGCGCTAAATTTACTCTGCGTGCTGAGGTAGGCAGAGTGTGGAGCGACTGAGCAGAATGTCCTGGAATCTTCTAGACTTCTGAGACAATGGAGACCAATGTGGTGCACAGCCACCATACAGCCCATGGTGGGGAAGAACTCCAGTACAGCCCATGGTGGTAAAGAGCTCCAGTACAGCCCATGGTGGTGAAGAGCTCCAGTACAACCCATGGTGGTGAAGAGCTCCAGTACAGCCCATGGTGGGGAAGAGCTCCAGTACAGCCCATGGTGGGGAAGAGCTCCAGTACAGCCCATGGTGGGGAAGAGCTCCAGTACAGCCCATGGTGGGGAAGAGCTCCAGTACAGCCCATGGTGGGGAAGAGCTCCAGTACAGCCCATGGTGGAGAAGCCCCTGCAGTACAGCTGATGGCAGAACGGTGACTGCAGAACTGAGATCTTTCTACTGTGGTTACTGCATCTCTAATGAATGTCAACAGCTCAAACAGAGCCTTAAGTCAGCAGAAAAGATATTTTGAAAACCTCTCCAAGAACGGAGTCAGATATCAGAAAGTCACAGAATATCTATAATGAGAGAAAAGAAATTGTGGAGAAAGCAAACATCTTGGTGAAACAACAACAACAACAGGGGTAATAACTCTTGCTTGTGATTAACTCAGGTCAAGCCCTAAACAAGCCTTCTTTCCTTCCAGTTACCGAGTCACATGGCCACTGGCAGGAACTGTTATCACTTCATTTTCCGCAGAGTGTTTCGGAAACTTGAAACCGCCCCTGCATTCCCTGTGCGAATACCCTACAGTTTTAAACAACCGTGAAGTGTTTGCTTCCCAGGATGAGTGCATTTGACGGTCCTGGTGGTGTGATCCATCACACGCTGTTTAGCAGAGAGACGAGGGATGAGAAGGACGGAAAGGTGACTAAATAAAAGGCCACGGTGATGGCAGACGTTACTGGGTGACACACGACATCATCTGCATCAACGGTAAGGCCACCTCTCATGCCTTGGACTCTTTGTCCTGCAGTTCAGTCACTCAAACAGGAGGCATCCACAAGAGAGCAGGCTATATTGCTGAGAATGGTGACATTTAAATATGTGCCCAGTTTGCTGGTCCTGACAAAGCATCCTGTTCATCTATCCAAGAGTACAAGGCCAAGAGTGCTAAGAAATTATCTGAAAATATATGCTCCACATTCTATCTCCATTTTTTATTTATTATTTTTTTCTTTTTTTCGGAGCTGGGGACCGAACCCAGGGCCTTGCGCTTGCTAGGCAAGCGCTCTACCTCTGAGCTAAATCCCCAACCCCTATCTTCATTTTTAAAAAAAAATCAATTTCTAGAATCAATCAAAAAGCAGTGTGTACTACTGCTGTGATAATAAATATTTGGAATAATAATTGGAATAACTGGAATAAATATTTGGAATACATAATTAATATTTGGAGAGTTATTTAAAATCAAAATGCCTATTTTAGTTAAGCTTTATAATTGCCATCTTTTCTATTCCTAGTTAAGAATGTCACTAATAATGCAGATCTCAACTCAGGTTCCATCAGTGAAGACAGCAGAACCTGTCTTCTTGAACAGCACAGGCCTAGCCAACCTTAGAACCCTCTGGCTTTGCCATTGCTACAATATCTTCAATCTTACCTACCAACGACTTAAAGAGAAGTGTCCCTCTGACCACTAAATGAACAAAGGAACTTTGTTTTGATCAGGGTGCTTTCTCACATTGCTCAGTCCCTTCTTGTACTAAAAGCCAGTTTTCATCGGTGATCTTAACTCCTTAGCACACAAAAGGTAGATTTTTGCCTGGAAGGAACGTGAAATGCAAATTACTCAACTTTCTAACTTGGACAAAGTTAAGAATGTGTATTTTATAACAGACACTACCCCAAAATTGCAAATTATTTCCACCGAGTCCTAATCCTGTTCTCAGTCCCTTGAGACATGACCCTTTACCCTTTGATATGGTTCTACCCTTTCATTGCACATTTTAAAAACAAAACATAGAAGTAAAGCTTTCAAACCCACTTTCAGAGTCTTGAGAGAGGACACAGAGGTGTGGAGAGGAGCAGTTTTCTAATTTAAAAGGTCAGACGGTTTATTTCTTTCAGGAAATGTAGAGCTCCCAGGATGCTTTGCTCACAGCTCCTTGGCCCAAGGCTACTAAGAATCTGAGACTGACAGGCCATACACATTCAGAGGGTCAAAGAAATCTTGGAAATCTGATGGCACCCTTCCCAACATGATTCTGAGAGCACACTCACTTCTCACAAAAAGCTAGCTGCAACATTTGGTCAAGTGATGAATATGGAAAAAAAAATCAAACACACTGACCCTGGCTCTAGCCATGTATAGGAGCTTGATCTCTCCTGATAACATTTAGAAATGGTTAATGAATCTCTTTTATAGATTCTGGAAGCTATTGATGTTAGTTTTTTTTTTCCTAAAATGTCTGTATCCCCTGCCATTGGTGTTTGCTTCTTTCTTCCATTCCAGTTATAGCAACTTTGGTTGCTTTTCAAATCTCAGTTCATCTTATCAGCAAAGCTTACGGTTTGTACAATACTTATTAGTGAAAAATCAAGTATCTTACTAGGGAACATGAATACTTTATTTCCTTCTAGGCTGTGAATCTAGAGAAAATTATACCAAAGCCATAGCAATTATTTCCAGATTCTAGGTTAACCATTTGAGAATCTTATGTCATAATCCAAACTCAAGGCAGCATCAAGTTGTTAGCTCTCACTTTATGATCTTCTTGCTTTAAAAAAAGTCAAATCTCCTTTTATTTTATAATTTCATAGATTACATTATATATAATTAAAATGTATTATGCTTACATTGACAATTTCCTTGTAAACCTGTGTAAAAACTTTAATAAGTAGATTTGAAATCACTTATATGAAGATAAGTTGCATGTACTAAATCTTGTAGAATAATTGTAGATCCCTTCTCTAGTTTGTGAGCTGGGAAGCTTCCTATACTGACTTTAATAGCCTTCAACAGATACTCTATTAGCCACAAATAAAACCCACTACACAGTATATGAAATGTGAAATGATATTCACATCTCTTTGCTGAATATCCATTCTTATGCATTCTATCAGCATTATTCAGATCATAATTAGAACCAATAGAAACTCAGCATTTTTCCCAAATCCCTTTCCACTCACAGAGAGATCTGCTGAGTTTGATGGTTAGCAGAACTCACTAACGGTGCAATTTTGAAGTAATACTAGACTGAACAGTCTCTAAACATTGCAGTTAAACTAGCAAATTATTTATAGTGATTAATAAATCACACGCAGCTACCGAAGAAATGTCTGAAAGGAGGAGGGCAATTGAACAAGGCTGTAGAGAGGCACATGGTTTTGACAAAAGACGACATAGATCACTTTCGTCCAGGGCCATACAACTGTCTTCAATTAACTGACAATAATTATCTGCCTTTCGTTAAACTGCCGTCACCTGCAAGGGGATGTTATATGCCAGGCTGTTGGAGAAAGATGTCAAATTCTATAATAACTTCATGGAATAAATTCAGATAAGAATGCTTCAATCAGGTTTCCATGTGTCTAGAGAAGAGCCTTATCTTAAGACCCCCAAAGTTGGCTGAGCTGAGGACTGTGCTTCCAAACCTATAATTTCTCTTCTACTTCCAGATTCCAACTGCAAACTAAAACTCTTTCAGTTCAAATTAGATTTAGAAGCCTTGGGGACAGTAGAAACTGGACAGCTGAATAGGTCAATGTCTTTTTTTCAGACTGTGTGAACATTTTGAAAACCCTATTCGAAGGGCTAAAATCTAACACCCAGAGCTCTTTAATCATAACATGGTAGTGATCTCAGAGATTCAATCATGCTGGCACACAAGTTACAATTAACTTAATTTCCTCACAGTGTACGTATCAGAAATAAAGACTGAATTTTAAGATGTTTTGATTCTTTTGTAAGACTGCCTTCTGATCAACATACAGATTTTTAAACTTGTTTTTTTTTCATAGTGTTATGTAAAAATGTCTTACTTAAAATAATATTTTTGTCCCTCTTAGGAAAATGAAAAAGCCGGGACTCTAAAGTTATGCTTTGGTCAAAAAGAACTATGTAATTTCCTTTTGGGGAGAGAAGTATTTTGGGCTAATAATTTGTTTTGATTTTGTCATTGCTAGAAGAAACAGATGCTAAACATCTTTTAAAAGTTTGAATCCATATACAAGACATTTCTTAAACAAAAGTATAAATTGAACTAAAAGTGTGGCCTTTTTATTTTAGCAACATTTGTTTCTGTCTGAACGTCTATCTGCAGTAGCAGATGAATGCACTAATTTCCTGAATATGGAAAATGCCAGCATTGAAGCTGAATAAAATTGAGTTTAAGATAATTACCCTAGATTCCATCAAAGCAACTTGGCATGCATCAAAATTCAATTCCAGTTAGCTGATGGGATTTCATCAGACTGTTTAAAACCCAAGGAAATGAACAAAAGGGGAGAGATGCTGAAAATTGACAAGTGTCAACCAAAACGCAGAGCACAACACCAAACGTTTCCCTACATGCAATGCCTGGGCCATTAAGTCTCTCTCACACATTCATGTGTGCACAAATGTGAAAGGCTAATAAATTATGATATGTTTCAAATTTTCAAATCCCCTATATGGGGTTATTGCATTACACTGACTGGAGCTGTTTGTTAGTAAGCGTTGAAGCTGCATAAGATATCACTCTCTTGAGCACTGGGTCATTAAAAATGAACCTTTTTTAAAATGCCAGTACTTGGGAGGTCACTGTCCTTGTTTGAACCCCTTTAAGCAAATCCTTAATAAATGTCAGTGATTACAGAAGGAACGGTCCAAATTAGGCTACTACCACTGCTCAAGTTTTTAGCTAGACACGTGCACATGTCATCCACCTGGTGGAAAGACTTCGAGTAGCGGTTTTTGGAAAATACAGCTCTTATGTTTCTGATAAAGTAGAGGCAAAATGGCAACACAGAACACACCGCTTCAAACGGTGCTACAGAAGCTGGCCAAATAGCTCTTAATTCAAAGCACATTTGATGACTGTATTAAGTCAATCTGTGCACATGGAGTTGACAATTATACCAAATGGAGGAAGTGCTGAAATGCAGCAGACACTTGACATTTGAGATAGAAATTACATTAAATTACTCGAGATAGCAATACCTCTCTCAACATGTAAAATCCATGTATAGATGCAAGACAGATGCATGCAGCTTCCTTCTGTAGGGTTTGACATAAGATAAAAGGAGAAGGGAGGGGGATGGAAGCCTTTATGAGATACATCTTCCCTAAGCTGGTATTAGATTGCTTTTACCATGTCACTGCATCAGACACTCAAGAATGATACATAAGTACTCGGTATTTGGGAAAATAGACCGTTCAGACCAACCAGTCTGTTGTCAATTTCCTAAGACTTCAATGATAAAGATATATATTACTAATTCAAGTGTCTACTTTTGATTACTATCATGATCTAGATATTCTACTAATATAAGAGTGTACCAACAATGAGCAGAAAAGACATTAAGACCTGTGAGAAATATCTCTTAAGAAGAAAGCCTGAAAAACTCTAAAAGGAGAGTATTTTAAAGGCAGTGCAAAATGACACCAAGCTTTGTGTGAGGACCACTGTGTGCTCCAATCATCTTAATTTCTTTCCTGGTGCTGTATTAATACAGTCTGACCAAAAAAAAAAGTCAAGGAAGAAGCAGCTTATTGTGGTCCCAGTTCCAGGATATAGTTCATCACAGCAGAGTAATCCAAATGTCAGGAGTTTAAAACAGTGAGTCACATCACATGCATAAGCAGGAGGCAGAAGGAGGCAGAGAAAGGTTAAGACATACCCCTTCTTGGCTCTCTTTCTCCATTTTTACAGTTTAGGATCATGACAGGGAACAGTGCCATCCACAGGGAATGGGTCTGCCCACCTTCACAAAGACATATACTTCCCTGCAGGCCTGCCTCCCAAGTTATTCTAGGTTCTATAACACCACTAATCTGATTTAGCTATATAATTGGTGTAGTCCAATAAAAGACTATAAATATAAGGATTTTTAAAAATTATTTGTTCACTTGAGAATCTTGCAAAGTCTACACAAATAGGAACATAGTCTAGGCTAAGTTGCTCACTGCTCTGAGATGAAGCACTATGAGAGTTAAAGTACTTTTCACTTTATGTATTCCTTTATAGTAAAAGTGTGAGTTGCATGACCGTGTCCCAGGGATTGGTGTGCACTGCATGATAAGGGGCTATATATTGTCTAAAGAATGCTAGGCTTGGTGTCGAAACAAAAGTCAGGCTTTGTCTTGAACCATTATTTAATGCACCCAGTCTCTGGGTGCCTTAGTTTTATAATGGAAGGAATGCATTTAACACATCTGAAAGCTTTGATGGGAAGCCAAATACCTCATCCTCTGCTTTTCCTCTGAAACAAAACTCATGTATTCAGAACCTCTAGAGGGTAACAGAAGGAAAGAAAAGGATGAGATACCAGTGCCCTGACTGCTTGGCCTTCCCCAAAGCCTGAGGAAGAATCCCACACAATATGGTAAACAACAGACAGCCTAATTTGAGCAGCCCTGAATACAGGTCCCTAGACAATCTTGCCTGTCTTCAAGGTTTAATTACTAATGTATAATGGAGTAGAGGATTGACTCCCCAGAGCTAACGTACTATAGGCACAGACTTGATAACGTATTGTCAGAATCAGTTATCAACTGTACCCACATTTCTAACTTTATGTTCATTCCACTGCATTCAGGGTGGCTCATGCTTTTAAGTTATATAGTATATGTCATACCCATGCTTTAAATGTCTTGCTTAGTGGCTGTCCTATATACACAGGCTTGAGTTCCTCAATATATCATACATTGGTGGCAGAGACTTCTAGCCACTGTCTAGCCAACCTCAAATTTCTCAGGCAATATTCTAACTGGGAGACCCAATTTGATAGGCAACTCCTGCTGGGGTTTTGACTCTCTTCTCCCCACTTCATTCCTTCTCTGATCTCTACTCCTTTTAATCATTGGCTTTTTGCTCTCTGCAACATGTATTGGTTCAGACAGATTATCCCCATTTATGTCCGCTAAGCTATGCACATGTCCCAGTTTTCATACTATCTTCCCATCTCAGCTCTGTTCATTTTCGCTGACACAGACCTCTCACAACTTCGAGTCTGTACTTTGCTATCTGGTCTTAGCAACCATTAGCCTCTACTATTCACCATGCAACTGCCATCCCCAGTGGGTAGAGTTGATAACCGATTCAGTAAATATGTATGACTTCTGTGTTCATATCTAAAGGTCATGAGGTCAGGCTAATAGAGGTAAGGTTTGCTCAGTCCAGTGTCCTAATAAGGATGATCATTGGCTGCCTTCACTAATGTTGAAACAAGTGTTTCATTTCACTACACGTGTAGGAGGATGGGTGGTAAATCAACTCAGCTTCAACACATCAGTTAGATAGCTTGGAAATGTAGACCCCTACACAGTGATATAAAAAGACTTCAAAAACAAATAATAGGAAGAAAAAAAGAGTGAGCAATTGAGAATCAAGATTAGATAGGTAGGTAGTTTGTTAGAGGGTGGAGGACAGTGGACTGGGCAATGTATCTCTGTGATAAAGCACTATCCAAACACAGGGAAGATCCTGGATTTGATCATAGCATCATAACATATAAAAAGCATATGTTTTTATGCTTTACAGCATACAAAACAAGAATGGTATTATGTATTCCTCATGACAATCTTATGTCACAGGCACACGTAATTACTCCCATTATTATTATTGACACTTTTCAAATTTGCTTGCTTTTAATGTCGACCAAAGATTTAAGTCCTGCTCTGTCTGGGTATAAGGACTGTATTACGGGCTCAGAGCAATGAAATACTGTGACGCCTGTAGAAAAGGATGCTCAACCCAGAAGGAAGGAGACGTACGTTAGGTATAATGATAAACTGGGTAGACTAGCAGCATATCTAGGGAGAGATGCCTACTAATGAGTAAACTGTGGGACTGAAGCTCAGGGAGAAGCTAGTACATATCAGAAGAAGCTGTGAGATGGGCTGGAAGCAAGATCGTGAGTACCAAGAGGAGGCCAGCTCATGGGAGGCAGTGTAGGTAAATAACAGATGTGGCAAAGACCTCACCTGAGTCCATCCCTATTTCCCTTCTACTCAGTCACACTACACCCATTCTACATACACCTGAACTTTAGAAAATTAAGAAACTTGATAGTTTTCAACCAAAATGTGAACTAGCATACAGCAAATTTAAAACTATTAATTTCCTGTACTGTGCTTTTCAAGATACTCATTATGTCTGCTATCAAAGGTGTAAAATTGAAGCAAGGGGATGAGTTATCAACGATGATCAAGTATGTGATGGAAGATCAGTGGATGACAGCTAAAGAGCCCTGAGCAGACGGGGTTGTTATAGGACAAGAGGAACTGAAGAACAAGTAAGTTATACATTTCCTCCTGCCCCATGTCACAAATGTAGCAAATTAGTTACTATATACTTTTCTCCTGAACCCAGCACTTCACTCAGAATTCCTGTAAAACCCATGTCAGATAAGATCATTTTAGATTATACAGCTGAAATCAGGCCTTGTGGGAACATTTTCATCCTTGACTTGAATAATATTTATGTGTTTAAAGAAAATATACTGGAAAGGAAAATACATTAGTATGTTAATATGACAAAGTAAAAAGAAAATGGAGAATAATCCATTCAAGGATCTGGGTACAAGGCAGATGAAAGGAGTAAGAAACAGATACAGTTCACTTGGGGTAAAAGCAAAATGTGCCTAGATTAAAAAAGAAATGGGAAAAACCAGAGGAGGAAATGTTGCACAAATACCAACCAGGGAATGGCCTGGCTTAGTAAGTTGGCAGACACAGATAGAGGGGTCACAGCAGACTGGAAGCCAAGACAAAATCCTACACTCATTACAAAAGCAAGCAAACAGAAAAATGCATAAACATCAGGACTCCTAAGTATTTGCTGGCAATTCTACCATTAAAATCAGCCTCTGCTTAATGCTGGCCCCAAATCCAGAATGGACAGTTCATCCTCTCACCAACTGACACCTTCTCAGCGCAACATTCAGACACTTAGATTTTGAGCTGGCTCTCCACAAACATGCCTGCATTTAAAAATGTCTCTTGGCCTTTCCACACCATACAAGACAAAGTCCAAAGTCCTCCTTGCCACAGACACACTTCCCAGGCAGCAACTTAAAGCTTCTGCCATCAACCATAGGGTTTGGCTTTTCGCACTGAGATTTCACGATCTCCATTTAAAAAAAAAAAAAAAAGCCGTGACACAGCATTGGGAAACAGAATCTCCGAACATGTGTTGAGTTCATTTTGTGTTGGAAATCTACTGCTGGGCATGGGGTCTACATTTATAAAAGTAGTTGAGTACCAGGTGAGACTCCCTTGGAGAAAACTAGTTTTTCATTTGCAATTAGTTATCAATTAGAGCGACCTTCTGGGTTAAGGATGATCTTCTGAGCTCCGGAATCCCATCAGGTGCAGAACTGTGCAGGCCCTGACCTGTGACTTCATGCATATATCCATCCTGCTGTGTTTAGCGAACCTTGTTTCCTTGGTGTCTTCCATCCCCTTCTGGATCTTACAATCTTTCCACATCCTCTACCACAGTTCTCAGAGAACTGACGGGAGGGATTTGACAGAGACATAATATTAAGGATGGAGTGTTCTAAGGTCACTTAATCTCTGCTCGTTGTCTGACTGTAAGTGTCTGCATTTGTTCCCATCTGCTGCAGGAGAAAGCTTCTCTTAGACAGCTTCTCATGCTACTGTAAAGGTTGCTGGTTGCTCTCTCCTCACTGACAGCAAGGTGATATCACTGAAGACCACTCAATGAATACAGAAAAGTTAAACTGGTAACTATCTAGGGCCTTCAACACTACGGACTCGTGTTCATGGAGCTCTATGAGTATATCACAATGCCAGTAGGAGACATTTAATAGCTACCTTTCTTCAGCAAAACAGTAATATTTGGTTTTCCCTTAGGTACTGGGCCTATCTAGTCTTTGGTTCTTGGTCACACAGGCAGAGTTGCAGATGAGTTTCATCTCATGGTGTAGATCCTAAATCAAATCAGATCTTGGTTGATTGTTCCCAAAGCTTTGTGCCACCATTGCATCAGCATAGCTTATAGGCAGATCACCATGGTAGTTTGAAGGGTAGTGGACAGAGTACCTTCCAGTGCGATGGACATTAGTCAGTCCTACTGAGTGCCCTAGATAGTTACCAGTTTGACTTCTCCATTTTCATTGAGTTGTATAGATGTTGTCTTCAGTGATACGAGCTTGCCATCAGTTTGTGGAGAGCAACTGGTTGGCAGTAACTGGAGTTATTTGGTGAATCCCATGGGGTGTTTCTGGCTACAGTTCAATGAAATGGATGCTATTCCTGTTATTGGAAGCTTCATTTGTTGACATGATATATCTATTTGGGAATCTGTCTCCACTGGTATTTGATGGTTTTCATTTAGATGGACCTCATATGTGCATGTATTATTTTAAGAAGTTTCTACTAGGTTTCCATATGACCCCTTCATCAAATCATCATTTACCTGTCCTTTGCTGTATTCTATCCCTCGCCTCTTCTGCCCTTGGCTTCCACATTTGATCCTAATGTTCCAGCCCCCAACGCTCTTCTTTGGTGTATGTAGAATGGATTCTGATTGTGAGTTTGTCTAGATTCCTATGTGCATGTCTTTGCATGTCCTATGTCCCATGTCTATATATGCTTCTCATACTTTTTCTTTTGCCCTTTTTCTTCTGTTCATTTGCTTTGTCCCATTTCAATTTGCTGTTTTTGTTCTATCTTGTTTTTTTTAGTATTCCTTAGCTGCTTCCTTGTTTTCTACTGTGAGACCACAGGGGGTAGATCCAAATGGAAAAGGAATGAGGAGAAACTGGAAAAAGTTGGGGGAGGAGAAACCATAATCAGGACATATTGTATGAAAACAATCTAGTCTCAATAAAAGAAAAATAAATAAAACAAGACTTCAAGAGCTGGAGAGATTGGTCAGTAGTTAAGAGCACCAAAACCAGGAGAAAAACCAGGTTCAACTCCCAGCATCCAAGCCATCTACAACATCAGTTCCAAGGGTTCTGACATGCTCTTCCGGCCTCCTTGGGTAGCAAGCATGCACATACTGCACATCCACATATACATCCAGGCAAACACTCATAAAGTGAAAAAGTAAACAAATCTTAATACAAGGCCTATAGCCATCCCTGATCACCTTTTCCTTGCCCCCGATATCTAATAATATCTCTCCTCCGACTAACTATCAGATCCTATTTTAAGAGGCAGTTGACATTTATGATATGGATCTTTTGCTATTGTGTGATATAATTTTATTTTTCAACTGACTTGATTATCATTCTTGTTTAAATAACTCCCTTCTCTCCCCTGTTCATTTCTTCAGACAATGGGAAGGATACATAGACAGAACAATCGTAAAATCATGAATTTCATAGAACAGCAGATCTCACACTGCATAATCTATGGGAAGGTGGTCTACAACATATTTAGTAAAGTTGAGTTCAACTCAGGAAGCATTTATTCAAGTTCCATGTGGGTTACTCATAACTAATAATTTTGATACAGATTAAAATCATTCAAGAACAGCCTTGGAAAAGAGACAAAAACCACAAAGGGCTTCTGAAAAATATTAGCATAGGGAAGTCCCTTGAGAGATCTTCTTTACCATCTAGTAAGTATACAATATTTACTGACAAGTTTCAAGGGCAGCACACATCCCTAGGACAACAGAGCTGTATCATATCCATATGCTTCAGATGCCAACTTCTAACCTCTCTCCAAAATCCAATATTAACTGAAAGAATATTCAAGATGATCCCAGTCACATAAAACTGATGATAATTCACAGAGTTCTATCTCTACCTCCCCCCACAACTCTGTGGAGTCACATCATGATCACATACTATTTTTCAAGGAGTGAAAGCTGCCTTTGGGAACTCAGCTATGACATACACAGTCTTTTGTACACCTCTCACCACAGGATCCACTGCTCTGGATGGGACCCCCATTTGAAAAATGTATTTTATCTGACAATAACCTCCCTAAGTGTTTTCTTCCTATGGAATCAGAATATTGTGTGAGAAGTATCAATTTCCTCAAGTGTATTCTATCATGTAAATCCTTCTCCTACAACATCAATTAAATGTACATACTTCAATGTCTTCAAATTTTTCTTTATCCTCATATTTTTACATTTGGGGGGTTTTGTTACCAGACTGTGATGTACCTTTTTACACGACCACTAAATATGATGGACATTTGGCAAGAAGATGTAAGAGCATTGTGCTAATTATGAAATGTCTCTTGACCAGACAATTTTATATATCATATTCCTAGTCTCCAAAAGTCCTTAAATAGAAAAAATACTAGACCTGTGGAAAAATATTTCTATATAACACAGAGATGCTGATTTGTCCAGGAAAACCTTCCCATAGTGGCATGTTAATAGCGAAAATGTTTATCAAACCTGTTATGCAAAATAATTGTATCATCTTAGCTACTTCTGTATAATGACAATATGAGTCATACTGGGATCTCAGTAAAAACTGCCATCTGCTCCAACAGAATGTTCTCTTGTTGCCTCTGGCCCTGAGTCCAGCTAGAGTTCAGCCCAGCAGCTGCAGAGGCGGCACAGGAAACCTATGCGAGTGACCAACTTGCTTCTACTCCTCACCACCACAGAAAGATCACAAGTACTAGAGCTGGAAAATGATTTCTAAGAAATATTAGGTGACTTTTAAGCAAGGCTTTCTTGTCTCCCAGGGGATAAGGTGATGTCTCCTATAAAGGGACCACTCCACATCCTGCACCATTTGTGTCCTACTAAAAGTTGATTTTATTTTTGGAGAGTCATAAAAAATAGTTTTACATTGTTCACATTAAAAAAAAAATCAAACTAGCTTACTGCTGAGTAAAATTCATAAAAGAAAGGCTCTCTGGAATTTTCCTCCTTGCCTTGTTACACATTGGACTTCAGGCCTTCGGTGGCACATGTAGTTGAGAAATTCTTTTTATAAGTGCCCATAAAAGAGGCTGGAACATGGTGCCCCAGACTGTGATTAAATAGGCCTGGTAGAGGTTCCAGATGGGAAAGGCCAAGAATGGCACAGAGGTATAGCTTCTTTCCCTTGCTCCACTTATTGACTGTCCTCTCAAGGCAAGCATGAATGGCATCAGGACAGACTCCCAATGATGCTGTGAAATTCTTATTTCACTCCTTTGAATTCTGTGAGAGACCTGACCTTCTTAGATTTCTCCTGCTGATGCCTACACTCAGAGTTTTGTCTGGGTTTACCATCTATAGAATTAATGCTTTCCATTTGTCCTATAGGAACAGGAACATCCTTTGATAGTCTACATTTCCACAGAACTTACATTAAGCTATGTGAGAATCAATAAACCTAAAACGACCAGATTTCTTAAGAACAGCAGCAACAGGTGCACCGCCACTTGAAACAGGGCACAAAACAGTGATCCCAACACTTGTATAATGGAACTCCAAAAGACTTTGGGATTTCTAAAACACTCTTCCAAGCATTCACACACACACACACACACACACACACACACACACACACACACACACACACACACAAAATCACTGATACAACCACGGCAACAATAGCAATGAAAATTCTACCACCAGCAGGATACCAATGCTCATCCTCTGCTCATTTTCTAAGAACAAGGGAAAGGAAAAATTTTATAGCAGGGCATGACAGAGAGAAAGACTTGGAATAGGATACTTCTCAAGATATCATTCAGACCCCTAAAACAAGAGTTTAGTCACTCTGCTGCCAGAATTATTTTGTGAGCAAGTATATCAGTTTTATATAATTTTAATAACAATAATAATAACAATAATAAATTTACAAAGTGGCAGCTATGGGTAACTATTCAAGTTTACAATCACCACAAATAATTATGAATGTATACAAATTACCTAGAAGCAGTATGATTTGCTTAATTCAAAATCGCTACAAACACAAACCAATGGTTGCTCAAAGAAATACATCAAAGTATTTAGCAGAACACAGAGGACATCTAAAAATCAAATCTCACTTTAGATACTTCAGAGGAAAAATTGCATTATGCACACCTTTGACAATGTGTACGTCTCAGAAGAAAAGTGTTTTTGTCGAATCCTGTCTTCCAAACTATCCTTGAGGCAGGCATGTAGACAACTGACCACATAAATTACAACTCAAATGTAAACAAAATGTAGAGAAATAAAGAACACATGTCTAAAGCATATTTTTTGACCCTGTCCTACCAAAAATGTGCTTATTTCCTGTTCTTGGTTTAATCCATCACAATCTGCAATCATCTATATTTCTATTATCTAAGGCTTAGTCTACGTGATATTGTCAGTTTATACACGCAAAAAATAGAGATTAGTGAGGTCTTATTACTGTCACCTTTTAAAAGTAGATGTTTACAGAGATTGTCTAAGTCGGTAAATACTACTTTCATTTGCTTCCTACTAACTTGAGAACTACTTTTGAAAATAAAGTAGTGGGCACGAATGAGGTAATGTCCATAAGCAGGATTGATAAGTTTTCACATTTAAATAGTATATGCAGTAGCAGGCTTCATGTTTACATTGCTGGCATATTGTTAAGAAAACCTGTGTGGCTATGACCAACTAACAGTGAGTAGAGGTGGTCACAACACAAATGCAGATGGCCACTAAGCATCTGTCAGAGCATCACCTAAGAGTCTGATTACTGCAATGTCTAAGAAAGAATCAAGAAAGGCAATGATGGGTACAGACCCATCCTATGTGGACTGCTGAATGTGGTGCACACACACCAAGCAGCCTCATCCAGAAAGCTGACCCGGAAGGACTAAGTATGAAAGGACTGACTTGAAGCCACATACCCTGGTGAAGTGAAGACCAGCAACACTAAAATCATAGGAGGGTAGGGCTTTCATAGAATATGAATCAAAGCACAGCTAGTGGTCCCATGCTTTGTGCACATGAACTATGACCTCTGGAATTCAGCTCGCTTGTTATTCTACACAGCAACTTGTTGGCATGGAGGTAGCATGAAGTTATGTTTCAAAGTACTAATAAAGACATCAAATGATATTTCTGAATGGAGGGATAGAGAGAACTGAAACTTGGATTTATCATGATACAAGACAGTCATGGCTTTTCCTTTAACTTTCACGACAGGACAAGGAGAAGCCAAAAGAAACTCAGCCTTCCTACACAGCAAGATCTTAGTCAAACTCTTTATGATGCGACTAGCAACTTGCTAAGGGCCAGGAAGAGCCTCCCAGGCACTCACTGGGACATCCTCCTTCCCCAAAATATTGGGGGAGAACCAAAAATATTAAAATAGTCATTGAGTCAACAACTACAACACATATACCTTGATCTTCACACAATCACCTTCCCTCAGATCCGTGACCAAACATCACTTTCACAGCTTTCTTAATATCAAACACGAGTTAGCACACCTCAAACACGAGTTAGTGAAACTCCTTCATTGTCCTGCTTTACTTTCCTATACAGCTCATGCCTCTGCATGAAATTATATAAGCTCATCCATTTATCTTTTTTACCACAGTTAGTATTTCTAAATCACAAATCCTTTAAGCAATAGAACGATAAACACTAATCAACAAACATCTAATAAAACTTGCTGTCAGAGCCAGAGGGCTACTTAAACAAGTCAACACACTCTGCTATAGGAGCTGAAGAACTTGAATTCGTTCCCTGGAACAAACGAGGGTAGAAGGAAAGAATTAACTCCACAAAGTGCCCCGCCCTCACACCTCCGTCTTTGTGGTTGTCTCTTCCATCACCATCCTTTAACTCCTTGGGGTTGTTTTCCCATTTACTGTTCAAATATATAATAGCCTGTTTATCTTTTTCTCTTAAAACACTGCCTAATATACAACTTAAACTAGACTCAAAATTCCTCCCATTAAGAGTTTTGGGCTATTACTGTACTGCTCCCACCCGGATGAAATCGAACAGTGGGGAGGTGGAAAGGGGTGGCTGTGTCTGCAAGTACAGCTTTGACTCTTTAGGGGTCCACTCTCCTTCCCACTCGTTTCCCAAACACACTATCCATTTCTTGTCTTGTCTTTTCGTTCTCCTGCGGTCTCTTAAGCTCCTCGTCTTTGTTCCCCTCTCTCACTTCTCCTCTTTGGTCGCTAAGCCAGCAGTAACATCTACATTTAAAACAACTCTTCTTTAGTCTTTGAAGGTTGGGCACACAGACGTCATTTTTGGAGCAAGAGAATAAAAACCACCAGTTGCAGAAGGCACAGCACATGTTCAGGGCAACTCCAGAAATGTGGTCAGCTCCATGGTCCCTCTGTGACCTTTTCCTTGCCTTCCAGAGGGTAACCACAGACCTCACCTGCCCCTTTTAGCAATTAATCCTGCAGTTGCTGGAGTTTAGAAGAAGTCTGAACCTTAGCGATCTCCCCACCAGTATTTTCAGTTTATAAATGAGGAAATAAGAGTCAAGAAGGGTTAAGTGACTTGTCAGGAGGTCACAAAAGTTAGGAGTTGACAGGATGTAGACACCCAGACCACAGACCAAACCTCTACAGACTAATAGAAGAGTCCAAGAAATCTTACATGTTTCATCCATAGTCGAAGAAAAGACAACTGATCGAGAACAAAAGTTTAGAAATGAAATGGATACTTCAGTACAAATACATCTACTAAAGGCTCTATACAGTTTTCTCCTCACAAACAGATCAGCCTGTGGTGTGTAAGGAACTAGAACACTAGACCATCACACCAAGGTGTTTCTCTTGGTATTTTCACTTTTGTAGTTGCTCA
The DNA here is from genome assembly GCF_011064425.1 of Rattus rattus. Classification (NCBI taxonomy): domain Eukaryota; kingdom Metazoa; phylum Chordata; class Mammalia; order Rodentia; family Muridae; genus Rattus; species Rattus rattus. Next base: position 217,667,289 of record NC_046154.1, read on the forward strand.
TTTTCTCCTATTCAATAGCTTTCAGTGTAATATCTTAGGCACACGGCAGCTACTCCACGATACTGACCTCTAACTCCGGCCTTTCCATAATCGAAAGCAGCTGATTTTAATGCGACTGTGCTCTCGTGTAAGAGGCTCAGGCTGCATTTGAGTGCAATCAGGTTAAGATTGGCTCCAACGGGACAAAAATCCATACATATGTTGGAAAGATCTGAAAAATGCCTGTATTTCCAACCTGATTACGACTTACATTTTTGCATGGTTTGTCAAAGCAGATCACTGAAATCAAATCAAGATGGAAAGGGGGATAGCGCGGTTTTCTTCTCCATTCTTCCTGTAATCAGCATGACCAGCTGAAGAAAGAGACTTTCCCCACTCTCACCTGAGGCAAGGTGGGACTCTCCACTGGAGGTTACGCCAATTTTTAGCAACTGCTGCTCTAGTTCCTCAAGTAATCATAGTTCTTATATCCTACATTTGTAATTAGCAGTCATTTTATCACAGAGCCATTAGTTTCTACTAATTTAGTTTATTTGTCTTTAAATAATTTGTCAAACAATAAAATGAGTTTCGGCATTATCTTCAAAACCCTCTTAAAAAGACACCAGTGTTTGCTATTTGATATTTAGACAAAAAAAATCATGTTAGTAAACTGAAAATTAGATAGCTACAGAGATCAGACCAGCACTTAATGGGAAAAATATGGTTAAAACCTAAATAAAGTCTAAGCTAGGATCTATCTCTGATTCATTTGTCTGAGGGGTGGGGAGGGTGGGGGGGCAGCAAATCAGGCTTTAGAAAATTTTTGTGGCATAACTTATCAGTAGAGTCAATCAGATTCCATTAAGATGATAACTGTTGGTGGCACAAATAATGCAAATGTAATAAACATTATGGTTAACAACCTATCCATTCCCTAGAAAATTCTCAATCATGACTAAGGCCAGAACGAGTAAAAGGCTGCAAAGAATAGAGGAATATATTGGGGCTCCTATTACACACATGCATGTTTGCTACAAGAATATTTTCACTTTAATTTTTGCTATTAACGTAAACCATAATTGCGGGGACCATGTTGCTGGAAAAGGAGTGGGGGGAGGGGACAGTTATATAAACAATATACAACAAAGAAAGTCTTTCTTTTCAATACCTGAATACATCAGGTTTCCTTTTAGGCAAAAGGTTGCAGGTTAAATGCCCTCAGCTATCCAAGACATGGCTTATTAGTTTTGTAAGAAAATATTTTCTTATATTTTGACTGAAAAATACCCACTTAAAGTGAACAAAACCATCCTTGTTAGTGAAAAGCAGACCCCCAAAGAAAATTTGTTTCAAAGGCCCAGTAAGGAAAAGCAAGACTAATTCAAGAGGAAAAGCTGGCTCCTCCACACGAGCTTCTGAATCTGGATCTAATAGTCCTCAGAGGCCGGCCGGAGTCTTCCAGTCTTCAGTCTCGTCTTTCTCCATGGATCATAGACACTCTCTCTGAGGCAGCAGAATGAGGATGCAAACCCACTTTAAGTAACTATGTGGTCTCTTTCTGGGCTTGAGTTAAAAGGTTGAGAAGTTACACAGTAACAGTGGGTGAGGGGGAAGAGGGCAAACAAAAGTTTGGATTATTTTAAAGGCGCTCTTCCAAAAACAACTTACTTATTGCTTTTTTTTTTTTTTAATTTGTGCACCTAAAAAAAAAAATCTCGGTTTCCTCTGTGGCAATATGGCTTTTGCCAGTGATACAGTAAGTGTCAATAAGTGATTACTGCTTTAAGAAGCACATGAATATTGTGCATATTCCACATGAATACACCGGTGAGATGGTTCAGTCTGTAATAGGGTTGCTGCACTGTTAGGAAGACCAAAGTTCATATACCCAGCGTCTACATACATGTCAGGTATGCCAATAACTCCACCCCGGGGTAAGATGCACAGACACACAGGGTCCTAGGGCCTTACTGGCCAACCAGTCCAGCCAAATTAGTGAGTTCCAGGTCAGTAAGGGACCATGACTTAAAAAGGTTGACAACAATAAAGGGAAATGCCTAATATTGCCATCTGATCTCCACATGCACACACATGTACACATACACATCCATGTCACAAACACACATGTATTCACAACACATAAGCACATGTACCCAAGAACTGCATTTTGACCTCCTGGTTCTGTATTGTCCAACACCTCACTAAGTACTCCTCTTCTAGTTTCCAAATGAGCCTAATCCGGCTATTACAGAATAATGACTGCAAATCAGTATAATTATTACAAAGAGTTAAGCACACACATACCAGTAGCTGTTTTCTACAAATTATTATCAAAACAAAGAGAAAGGGCTAATTGTGGTAACATTAACACAGGGTTTTTTCCTCCCAGTGTTTGGGTAAGTTTATTTTAAGCTGTCATCTTCAACTAGTAATGATGCAGATAATTTTACAGATTCTATAAACCTTTCTAATCTAAACTCTTCTCAACTGAAAGTTGGCCCCATCTCCTGAGCAACATCTGCAAAGGCCAGATTTCACAAGAAGCCTTTATTATGGCACATTTGAGAACACACACACACACACACACACACACACACACACACCCATACTTTTAGAAAGCTCATGTTTGAAAGCATATTGATACTCCTTCAAATTATTTCAAAACTATTATAAAAGCAAATGAAATGTCCGCTGTATATAAATCACAACTTAAGCATTTGTTTCTTAAAACAAAAAGGTAGAATTTTATCTCATGTCCAATGTTAGTATCGGGTTTCTATCATGGATAAACAGCATTTATCGGGAGGAGGAGGGAGCTTTCGGGAGGCAGGCAGCATGTGAGCATGATTGTTTAGACCCACCTCCTGGACAGTGCCGCATGGCCATCTTGCATCTCCTGGATTCTGCAATGGTTGGACATGGTATTGTGTCTTTCGCTGGCTTTTTAACAATCTGCCGTGTTCTGGTTTCCAGACCCCATTTAAATCCACACGTGCGGTTGTTTCTGCTACACGTTCCCCATTCGCTCCAATGACCAACTTCACAACCTTCTGATAAAGATTTAAAAGATACAAACACAGACAATAGTTATGTGTCCACTGCTCATTATACTTTACCCATCACCTCCACCACAAATATCAGATAGCAGGTTATGTAACCTGTGGGATCTGCATTCCTAGTTCTGGAACTACAGTTGTTTAAGTCACAGGGCAGCTAAGACAAACAAATTTCTCCTAAGTAATTTAAGGCCTCATGCTTTCCCTCTGTCATGTTTTCAAAGAAACACTGCTGCTCAGGCCTAGGTGAAAAACTGCATCATCTCTAGAAGATGATCTCTTAACAGACAAAACCAAAAACAGAACAGGCTCTTTGCATGCCATGACAGAAGCCAGAAACTGACAGGCTAATTTTGGATGCCCTACTCCAAGTCTATAAGTGTGTTTGCTTTAAGTACTAGGAGGTAGGCAAGGAGATTGTGTGCGTGTGCATGTGTGTGCATGCATGCACATGCATTTCTGATTCTGCATATTCTATTCATTAACAAGTATGCTGACAAATTTCATAACCTCTATATGCTGTATAATACTAGTGTGAAAAATAACAGACATCTATTTCAAGGAAGGTATCTCATTTTCCTAGGCATGGGCAGCATTTAGTATCCTTTTTATAAGATTATTGGGTAGTGGTGAAGATGGGAGGAGTAAGGCTATGCAGAGCTAAACCTCCTAATGAAACTGTCACTGAGAAGCTCTTCGCCTGAGCACATGAGGACCCCAGCCTGGAGTCTACACGTGACATACAGCATTTCCAATCTCAGTAGGCAACAGGACCAATTCTATATTTTTTCAAACCCATTTAAAATCGTGATATAGGCCAATGCACAGGATTCTGTCATGAAATATTATACACACTTCCATCCACAATTTGAAATGCGATTATAATACATTTATTTCCAAACCACACTTTCAAGTAAATTTTCTCCCACAGTACTTTGCAAAATATTTCAGCAATATTTCTACAGGAAATAATTGCCAAGTTCCATTTAAGGAAATGAGAAGTAGAATTGATGATTGCTGTTTATCAAAATGGATACGTAATACACCTAAGTAAAATTTGAGGGAGATGGACATGAAATTATAGTTAAGAATAATTAATGTGTTTGTCAAACGCAGCAAATTTACCTGTTAATCAGTGGCACGTGCACAGTATTTTATAAGCACCAAGGTGTGAAGTCACATAAAGTTTCTAAGATCTGTAATTATTTTTCCTGTATATTAAAGTACACATTCTATAGATCTAAAACTCAGTTAACAGCAAATCTACTTTAATAAATTTTGTGAAATTCAGTCAGTCATCAAGAAAATACATGTTGGCACAAAAGTATTCTCTCAATTTTTTTTTACACAGATGGCTTAGCAAGAAGGTCCATGGTTCATTTACCTGCATGACTAAGGGAACAGGAAGGCTGGCACGATACTGCTGGGATGTTTTATTATTCTACTCAATAAAATGGTTTTCTCTAACAGTACTAATAACTTAGATAATAAGAAATGGATATTTTACAGATGATAAACTTTATCAGTCCTTAAGTACCCTAACTTGGCAAATACATAACTCGCAAATTCGGAAACAAAGCTATCCATCATGATGCCTAAAATATTCGGAATCAGCAAACAAAAGCCCTTTTAGTTCTGATGAACAATAGAACCCATTTACTGCTAGGTTGACTATACCCAACATGAGTATTCACAGAAGCAGGCATGAAATTTTGAATTTTGAAAGTTGCATTAAGAATTACTCACCTACACACTCCATGGTCTCATCTAATGGTGCAAAACCATCCGGACATTCATCAAAGCAGCGGCCTCTGTGCAAATAAAAGCCTGCTTTGCACTTGGTACAAAAGTCTTTGCTAAAGCAAGAATCACAGTTTTCTATTCTGCATCCTACAAACAATTTTAAAGAGAAAAAAATAGTTAAAGAATGTCATGTATTTTACAAATCACAGTTACACAAATGCATTGGCTACCTCAAGCAAAATACTACACAAGAGAAATACATACACATGCTTTCATTTACTTATGTCATAGCATTCTGATGCACCCCTAACTCTCTCGACAGCTTGCCCTGTTCATAAGCTAAGTCATAATGCCAGCAAAGGACTTGAGACAGCAGTTTCCTGCAGACATGTTTGGAAGTTCAGATGGGATTAAAGCAAATGGTTACAAAGAACGACATCTACGCTGCCTTTCAAAGTCCACAGTAGGAAACAGAATTGGAAAATCTTATGGAATATCTTCTGTTTTCAGATAGTCAGGGACAAAAGATTTCAAGTTTCAAAGTATATGTAAATGCCTTGTATGTTACCTAAAGCACAGGTCCATGCTATCTCCCTTTTTGTTCAGAGAATGTGACATGGGCAAGGAAAAGATACATTAGGTCACTTCTATGAGAACATCACTGCGCAAAGGCCTTTACATACATTCCCACTTACTCTTTCCCATTGAGTGGAGCCCACAATTCGTAAATGAGGATCCTGGGCACTAAAAAACAGTAAGTCACACAGGGTGTAGTGGCTGCTTTGTTTCTGACTCAGCTTTCCTTAAACCCAGTCTCCTTTCTTGATAACTGGGTGGTAACATTTGATAGAGGCTGCTAGTAACAGTTTGTGAAACAGAGACTGCAGGCCCAACAGACCAGGTTTGGAACATTAAGTCTGTCTCATGAGCTCTGCAACTTTGTATAGCCACTTGCCTCTCCAGACCTAGGCATTTTCTCATATAAAGTAAGAGACCACCAGACCTTTCCAGATTATGATAAAGATTTGCAATAATGTATACACCCACTTACACATAATATGATGATAGAAGCAACAGGTAATTGGAACTGTGTATTTTCAACCACAAGACAGAGTGCTCCAACGAGGTGTTTAAAAAAGCAATTAGAATATGTGAATTCTAGATCAGATTCTCTGGCAGTCAGTGAATTCTGGACCAGACATAGGTGTCAGGCACAGGTAGCAGTGAGTATGCTTTCTGGAGAGACTAGGAGAGGGTGGCAGGTTGGTTTACTGAAAGGCCAGGCTTTCAACAGAATGTAGTCAGTTGTTACTTGTAACAGTTTAACTGGTGGTGATGTCAGTATCCAAAGGAATATGCAAATTGATAGGACCTTGTCCATTCTTTTCCAAGAATATTATCCCAATATATGCATTGCCATCAAAATTCTGAAAAGACTTAAGTAATACATTTCCTACAACCCAAGAGATAATTGGGGTAGAAAACTTAACTGAAATAAAATATTACAATGTCCTTAAATTTTCAAATGTTAAGAAAATAATTCCAGAAATTAGAAAAAGGTTACAGTGTTGAATAAAATAGATTATGTGATGGTAATTTCTAAGTCATAAGGACAAAATGGCATCTCTCTGCCTTTCTGTTTTGACTCTATACATATATGCACATTAAATGACCACGAAGCACCAAACTAAATACCAGCAAATGTGGAACCAGAACACCAAGTATCAATGGGTCCACCATTACAATTTGGCGTTGTCTCTTTGCTGGGGGAAGAGAATGGTGGGTGTGGCGGTATAGCTTGTTACCTTATAAAAATTTATTTGTAGCCTCAAATGCTGTAACTTTAATAAACAGAGGTCTACGACTGGTCAGAGGCCTCTCAATCATGGTCAAACTACATGACCAGTATGTCCACAAATTGTTAGGTTTCTTGCTTCAGTTTTTGAAGAGGCAGGAAGCCTTCATTGTTCCAGAATCATTTTCCAAGACATGGTAAGCATTTCAAAGGATGAAACAGAACAGGGCAATGGGGCATATATAATTGTAAATATATATGTTGTTTTAAAAGTGAAGATTCTACACTTCATCTATCATTGCCTACAAGGTCTGATTTTGCTTTTAAATATGGTCTGCCCCATTAGGTCTTTCGGCCAAAAAGTTACAGCAGCAAGCATTTGGAATTGATTTTCCAGGGTCTTTTACTGGTCTTCACTGTTACATAAACTCCCCTTTTCCTCGTGCCATTCCTTGCTTCTGGTACCACTTCACAAATGCAGAATTTCTCAAATGCCTGTCATTCTCAATACAGTCCCTTGGGACTATTTCAGGCATAAATCTTGCTGGAGAAAGCTTAATTATGTACTCTCAAATTTGATATATTTGATACATGGATAGTAGAATACTATAGCCATTAAAAAAGTACACTGGGAAAGTGCCAATAGCCTATTGTGAACTGAAAAAAAAGGCAGGCTACAAGTTACATTGTAACATGAGATAACAAAGACATAGGTACAAGGGTGCACATGTATATGTGCGTGCCAAGTACATAGGGAAGTTAATTTGAGGGAAGGGTAGAATTGTGAAATGTTGAAAAGTGTTATGTGTCCCTAAATCCAATGAAACCTTTATAATTGCAATTTAGTTATATACTGAAAATAACAGAGGCAATTATTTAAAATATACAGTTTAATAAACTACCTGGGTTTATAAAAAAAAAAGCTTCTATATTAACACTATGAAGTCGCCCTTTTGATAGTATCATGGAAAAACAAGGAACATTTTAGGTCACATCTCAGCCCTTTCTAGATTTGCGAACACAGAGCTTTAATCTCACAGAACCTGCTTTAACCTTCTCACTAACCTTCTGCTCCTTTCATCTTTCCTTGCCAGGTCCTGTTTTCTAAAATTCTAATGAGTAAAACTTACCCTTCCGTTAGAAGAAAAGAACACTCTAAACTATTATCTATGCGATAAGACATTCTTTAAATGCTATGACTGATGTTGAATGCACGTATGTAGAGCTTGGCTGGCCCTCCTGGATTCTATGGATTCACAGCTTATATCACACATACAGCATGCAGCTCTTAACCAAAGGCCTTCTAAACTAGCAATGTGCAAGCCTCTTTCCCCAGAAATTCCACCTTGATGTCCTTTAGCACATGAAGACCTTTTCAACAGCCCCAGGCTCCCCAGCCCAACCTGGCCATGTCTCTAAGAGGCAAAGCTTCTAAGTGAGAGAATAATCCCTCTGGGGGCCTCACAGTCTTACACTCAGCCAGGAGCCATTTCCCCAGAACTGCATAAGCTTGTTACCCTCCTTTTAAAATAGTTTCTCTAATTCTTCCTTTCCATACAAAAGTTCTTCTAAATAAAATTTTGAAACATTACAAAAGCTTTGAATAACATACAGAAAATTTCTTTCTTCCCTAAAGGCAAGCCAGGATCTTAATCCATCAGAAGGGCCAATGTCTTCACTGTTTCTTGTAGGTGTTTAGGAAACCTCTTCATAACACATAAATGTAATGGTTAAACGCCATTTAGAGGCCAATGGGAAATACAGTAGTTGGTTTAACCTTTGAAAAATTTATACTGTGTAATAGGTATATCAAAATTTACTAAGCATAGGCTTTTACTGTAAAAGAATGCATTTTAAGTCCTCGTTCAGAAATGTAAGAACCTACTTTAGCCAACTTACATGCTTCTTAATTACAGCGCCTCCTCAAAAATGCAATCCACCAAGTAAGGACTGCCAATGATGGTTTAAGTAAAATTACTGTCCAAGTGAAACTGTGGCCAAACGCAGGCTGACAGGGCTGTCATTTGGCCACAAGGGCTTTTTCGAGTCAAGAAACAGAAAAGCATGCTGGGCACCCCCCTCGGCTGTCCTCCCAACACCACCCCATACAGTCTCTAAAGTAACAGTTTTCAAATTATACTGTAGTCTATTTCATACCAAGCATTCCCCCAGAACCTAGTATGTGCTGAGGCGGCTGCCAGACCCTAAGAACATGGTTCCTAAACACTCAGCCCCCTATCTCAGGCATGCCAATGCCAGAGTGATGGACCACAGCCACGTGGCACTAGCACAGTATCAAACAATAACAGAATACACAGTGGAGAAGTACATGTTGGCTACTATACAGGCAGAGAGATCATGGGCTCGCTGCTGTTCTGCCATTAAGTTTTCATTTCAATTTACGAATTCTCCATATCTAGCACAGTGCTGGATGTGGAGTGGAATTTTAGCTCTTGCTGAGTAAACAATCACGAATGCCATTTGAAAGCTTAAATTCCTTAACTATCTAAATACTAAGTAGGAGATTGCTAGCATGTTCACTGTACAGAGCCCTGGTGTGAAACAGAAAAAACCCAAGCAAACCGTCCTCAAGAGCTATAGAGAAGTGAATCACAGGGGAAGTAGACAATACCTGAAAACAATTGAAATTGAGAAGGTGACGCGGGTAATATACACTGTGGATGTTAGGCTCATTTAGCTAAGTACATCTTAAAGAGACATAGAAACACACATTCCTTGACAACATTGTGGAAGCAATAGAGGAAGCACAAATGGCCTGGGAGAGGCCTGGAAGAGCGGCCTTAGTAGGAAAAGGTCAGAGCTGGCGATGCTGTGTTCAGAAGCCGTGGTTTAGGAGCAGAAGTTATCCACTGTTTATGTGGTTTGTAAATATTTAGCTAACAATTAAAATTATGAAGAATAAAATTGGGTTCAAGGTTAGGGACTTGAAGTGGCACAGTGTCTGGTAACCATGAATACCTGAGCACAAGAGCAAACTGGCCAAAATATAATGGCCACTTTGTTTCTCCATCTAGACAGATAAAAACCCGCAAAGGTTAGGAGACCTGATGAAAGGCACTTGGGCATGCAATTGAATAATAACATGACTACTGAATACTAGAGAAAGCTGTGTGTGTGTGTGTGTGTGTGTGTGTGTGTATGCGCGCGCGCGCGTGTACGTGAGCTTGCACGCGCACCTGCAATAAATGACTGGATCAAGAATAAAACTGTTTCTTACAGATGGCAGTCTTTAAATACACTTATCATTTGAGGATTATACATATTCATTTACATTTTCATTGCATTAATGATTAACTATGTGGAAATGAAAGTTATTTTTCTATATGAAGTATTCTGGAACTTCTGACCTTCCTTCCATCCATTATCTAGTTCCAGTTAGTAAGTTCATTTGTTTGTTCCCCCTACCCCATCTCCCTGAGATACAGTCTTCCTACGAAGCCCAGTTTGGTCTTGAGCTCAGGACAGTCTTGCCTCAGCCTTCTGAGTACCGGAATAAGAAGTACGTTCTCTTAGTAAGACAACATTAAGGGTCATTAAGGCAAAGAGAATCCTAATCTTACTGAGTTGCCCACAGGCCCATAGGAGAACTAAAGAATCTATCCTTAGGTCTTGCTTATCACAGTGCAGCTGGAATAGCCAGTGTTCTCATCAGAGTCATAGTTGTGCCTCTGATCCATGTGCCCTCTTCTATACTCAAGATAATTGGATCGCATTCAAGTTAATTGTGCTCACTAGTAAAGACAGTTTTGACTTGAACCAATTCTACTGGGTTTTCCCCAGACTTCAGCAAGGATGTCTATTAAGTGAGTGATGCTGTTTTTCTACATTGACCTGCAAGTAGTTGAACACTAAACGTGAAAACTCAAGTGCCACCCTTTATTTTCTTTAGTCTGAAATGCCCTAAACCTCCTGAGGAGCAGTGTGTAGCTAAGCTCTGTAGCAAAAAAGAAATGAGCTTAGTTTTTAGGTTGTAGTTTTTAATCAATTCATATTGTGGTGAAATTATTGTACTAACATATTAGAAATATGTAATTTTGGTAACTTAAAATTTTCACTGAGGGATGTTTATAATCTATTGCCAGTTTGGAAAAGGAGTGTTGCAAAGTAGCATTTGAAATTAGAGATGTCTAAAAAATATGCAATTTTAAGACTCTTCAGTTTATGTTGCTGTCAATGGTTCTTAAGACAAAAATTCCTGAAAGTCTAATTTTTCTGTGTTTGGAGTAAGTCATCCCTTTAACATCTATTTACTTTTACCCTATAATGAACATAGAAATCTCTAGGAATCCCTGGGACTGGGTGCTCTTAGACTGATACAGCTGTGACTCGGGCACTAGGTGCCTTCAGAACGGAGTGCCTCTCTACCCTGAAATGAGGTGTTGATGTGAAGTAAGCAACCGGTGTGCAGCAGGAGGCACAGGGCTTTGAATAGGAGGACAATCTCGGAAAGAGAGAAGGGGTAGCAGAGGGAGGACAGGCAGTGAGCACTGATGGCTACCTGTGGAGTCATCTACTCTGAGTAATAAATACCAGGAGTTAGGACACTGAGGACTCTAAGTGTCTTAGAGGTAAAGATGGTCAAGGAGAAACCTTTCTATGTCTATCTACATTCTTCACTAGTGAGGAGGGGTCACCTAACTTAATTCTTTTAAACAGTAAAGTCCTAGGTTAGGTAAACTTTACCACTCAAAGTATAATCAGGTCAGGTGAATGAACTCAGCCCAGAAAGAGGTTAGTTTTGAGATAGGTGATGAATTCTGCTGTGTATCTGCCACAACACTCTCCTTTGACAGTGTCTTAGTATATAACCAAGGTGGATCTAACACTCAACATCCTGCCTCTGCCTTCTTGGTGTCCAGTGAAAGGCATGCCCTCCCATGTGAAGCATTCTTTATTTTCATTCCTAGAAATAATATGCTGCCAGGCAGTTTTCTTCACAGACTTATTTTAAACTTAAATCTTAATCCTTATTTTGTGTAAGTACCAAATTCAAATTTGTGAATTACATTGCTAGTACTGTCTCTACACTATTTTAAATATGGTATCTTTTCCACTCTCAAAAAAAAAATAACCCAAAGAAATATTCAACCCAATATAAAACTAAATAGTCACATAGATAATTGGCTTCTTCTCTCACTTCTCAAGCGTTGCATATTTGAAATTGCACTGCGAACAGTTGGAATGAAGGAACAAGTCCTTTGGGAAGGCAACACCAGGCTCTAAAGGGATTTGTGTTTCCATTTAGGGAAAACAGGAGAAAGACAACAACCGCAAAGTACAATTGACAAGAAGAGAATTTGAATTATAAGACAAATTAATATTTCATATCAGATTTCCAATTCTTGCCAGCAGCCGGCCGGTCCATCATCTTGGTCACTCCTTGTACTTTTCCTAGTTTGGTAACTTGTCACCCTATCATCTTAAGGTGGAACCACAAGAGTGCAATAAAGTTCAGACCAGAGTCCCCCATTGGAAATTGTCCCATTGCAATTCTTTCTGCCCAGCTGAAAGATTAATCCAAGTGTCTTCTAGCATACAGCTCCTCCTCCACTTGACTTCTACCCAATGGAAAGGAAAATAATTTCTCAATTCCTTCACTCTTTAAACAGGCTTAGATCAAGGATTCAGAGCTTGAGAGTAAATGTTATAGAATATAGACCATAAAGTCTCTGTTGAAACTATTCAACTCCATTAGAACAGGAAAGTAGCCACAACTCAAACATCACAAAGCATAGCTGTTTTCCAATCAAACTTTATTTATGAACCCTTAAATCCCACCAATGCATTAAAAACTAAAACACGGGACCAGGCATAGTGGTGCACACCTTTAATCCCAGCTTTTGGGAAGCAGAGGCAGGCTGTTTTCTGAGTTTGAGGTCACCCTGGTCGACAAAATAAATTCTAAGACAGCCAGGGCTACACAGAGAAACCCTCTCTGGAAAATAAATAAATAAATAAATAAATAAATAAATAAATAAATAAATAAATAAAACAAAGAAAAACAAGAACAAAAACACGTCCAGCCAATGCTTTACTGTTCAAAGCATAGAGTACAAGGTGGTATAAGCCTTTTAAAAGAAATGATTCTGGGACCAGAGAGATGCCCCAAGTTCAGTTCCTACCACTCACATTGCAAGTGTAGGCATATGATGAAGACACTTGAAGGAAATGGCTAATAAAAAACTCTGATGATGTCACATATATTGGCAAATGTCTACAAGGTCAGCAATCAGATGACAAGAGAACTACAGGCAAGAGAACTACAAAACTTGAGAACAGTCAGGGCTATGTGGAAAGACACTGTCTCTAAACAAATGAACAACTAACCACAACAAGCCCTGACTCAACCCATTAAATGACTGATACCTTAGTCATAATGCTCCCCATCACAAAGACAAAAGCAGTGTTGTTCAACCATAACTAGGAGGAAGACTATGATCTCTCAAGGCTACACATTTTTTCACATGACGTTATTACTTTAATCAGTGATTGTGAAATTATGACTCAAAACAGAAGAAAAAGTTCCAGTTTAATTTTTGTGGCTGGGATAAAATATTTGAACAAGAGTTGTAGTGGGTTTGGCCTAAAGCTGCTTGTATTCTTATGTTAATTTGGGTCCCTAAATTTGTTTGCATATCATGTAAGACACTGCCCCCAGTTGGTTCTGATTGGTAAATAAAGATCCTGGCAGCCAATGGCTGGCCAGTGAAGATAAAGGCAGGACTTGAGATTTTCCCAGGCTTGACAGCAAGGGAAGAGGAGGAAGGAGGAGACCCGCCATGCTCAGAGAAGAAGGAGAAGGAGAAGGAAAGATGCCACACTTGAGAATAGTGAAGGACAGGGAGGCATAACCAGTATATGAAGAAACCAGGAGAGGGCAGCCCAGTTCAGCAGCCTTCTGCATCCAGGACAGCCAAGATAGACTTTAGAATTTTGTAAGTACTAATTTGGGATTATTGGTGGGAGGAGGATTAACCACATGGAGGTTAGGAAGTAGCCTGGTTGTTGTGCTGTTTAAAGTATATCAAAATATAAAGACTGCATGTATGTTTTCATTTGGGAATGTAAAACATTGAGATGGATAGTGAACCCACCAAAAAGTATTGCTACCAAAAGTAGCTAAGATGAGGAAAGGCTTTATTTGGCTTTATTTGGATCAAGGTTACTATCCATCCTGTGGGGAAATTAAGATGAGATTCAAGCAAAAAAAAAAAAAAAAAAAAAAAAAAAAAAAAAACATGACATCCAGAGTCTAGAATAGAGAGAAATGAATGCATCAATGCTGTCTGCTAAGCTGTTTCTTCTCTTACCTAGGTTTCTTCTGCCGATATAGGGAATGGTTCTGTTTCCTATGGGCTAGATCTTCCCGGATTAATAAACAATTGTGACAGTCCTCCACAGACATGCCCATGGGTAATATAAACAATTCCTCAATTGATGCTGCCTTCCCAGGAAATTGTAGACTGTGGTAAGTTAACATTTAAAAGTAATAGCAAGTCAATAGTCAACATCAAACTAAATGGAGAAAAACTTAATTCCACTAAAACCAAGGATAAGACTAGGCTACGTTCTCTCTTCCTATCTATTCAATATAGTACTTGAAGTTCTAGCTAGACCAATAAGAAAACTAAAGGAGATCAAAGGGATCAAATTGGAAAGGAAGAAAAGGTATCACTATTTGTGGATGATATGATAGTATACATAAGTGACCCTAAAACTACTACCAGAGAACTCCTACAGCTGACAAACACCTTCAACAAAGTGCCTGGATATAAAATTAACTCAAAGAAATTAGTAGCCCCCCCTTTGTACAAATGATAAACTGGTCAAGAAAGAAAGTAGGGGAAAAAATCACCCTTTAAAATAGCCACAAATACTCTAAAATATCTTGGTGTAACTCTGACCAAGAAAGTGAAAGACCTATAAGACAGTAACTTCAACTCCATGAAGAAAGAAATTACAGAAGATAGAAGATGGAAAGATCTCCCATGCCCCTGAATAGGTAGGATTAACATTGTGAAAACAGCCATCTAACCAAAAGCAATCTATAGACTCAATGCAATCCCCATCAAAATCCCAGCACAATGCTTTACAGATCTTGACAGGGAAATCCTCAAATTTCATATGGAAAAAACCAAAAACTCAGGATAGCAAAAACAAATCTGAACAACACAAGAATTTTGGGTATCACCATCCCTGACTTTGAGCTATACTACAAGGTAATAGCAATTAAACTGCATGGCATTGGTATAGGAACAGAGAGCTTGATCAAGGGAATCATATTGAAGCCCCAGAAATAAACATGCACTTGATTTTTGACAAAGAAAGCAAAACCATTCAATGGGGAAAAAAGCATCTTCAACAAATGCTGCTGGTCTAACTGGATGTCTGCATGTAAAAAAAATGCAAATAAACCCATATCTATTACCCTGTACAAAACTCAAGTCTAAGTAGGCCAAAGACCTCAACATAAAACCAGATACACTAAATCTCGTTGAAGAGAAAGTGGGGAATAACCTTGAATTCCATGGTATAGGAGACGACTTCCTAAGCAGAACACCAATGGCTCAGGCTCTAATATCAACAATTGATAAATGGGACCTTAGGAAATTGAAAAGCTTCTGTAAGGCAAAGGACACTGTCAATAGGACAAAACAGTAGCCTACAGATTGGAAAAGGATCTTCACCAACCCTACATATGACATGGTGCTATTATCCAAAATTTATGAAGAACTCAAGAAGTTAGATACTGCCAACCAACTAGTCCAATATAAAAAAGGGGTACAGAACCAAATGGAATCCTCAACAGAGGAATCTCGAATGGTGAAGAAGCACTTAAATGTTTGAAGTCCTTAGACATCAGGGAAATGTCTACCAAAACAACTCTAAGATTTCATCTTAGCAAGATTTCATCAGGAAATCTTATACCAGTAAGAATAGCCAAGATCAAATGATCAAGTGATAACACCCTCTCAGAGGCAAAGGAAAGGGGGAATGTGATAAAGAACTCTGTGTGTGGAGGTGGGGGGGTATCAGGAAGCAGACAATGTCTTCAATGTAAATAAATAAAATTATTAATTAAAAAAGCTACACAGTGAGTTCCAGGCTAGCCTGGGCTACCTGGGAACCCTATCTAAAACAATCCTGTCATCATGAATTCTGAGTCAATCTACCCAGAACAACTTCTCATTATATAGTAAACCTGTACCTAAGTACTTAACATTTTATTTACGAACAGATGCTGATTTCTCCATATTTTATTTTCTATTTATAATATTCAATCCTAACAATGCAGAAAACACCTATAATCTTCACATATACCTGTCCCTTCATTGATACACTCAACCCCTACATTTTGGAAAGGGTATGTTAACCTGTTTCGGTAACTTCATCCAGCTAATGTAAATATACAACCTGCTTGCACTATATTTCAGACAATCGAGAAAAATGTATAGAATAGAGATGTTGGCATAGGACAGAAGCTAAACAACAAGTAGTGTTGCTGTGACATACAATCAATTTGATTATCTTTGGGTTTAACTAAATGAGAGGTTTTTAACATCAATGTAGCTGTGCGCTGCTTCTAAGTTAGGGTGGTAGTAAGGATGAGTGAGGAGAGAATGTTGAACAAGAAGCCTGTGATTGTGCCTGTTGACATTCTTGTTGAATCCCATGGTTACATGTGTCATTCTTCTTTGAGACCTATCTGATTTTACTATTTGTCAACTTTGTTTTGAATTTAATATTTAATTTAATGTTTTTAAATTTTTTAACACAATCTTGCAGGTAGAAGAAAGGGAGTTTACATGTTCTGAAATATATACTATATGCCAGCATTCATACTAAAAATAAATGCATAGTTTCATTTGCAAAAAAATTACAACTAAAATACTACTCTATACATTTTTTTCATTAACACCTGGGTAGGGACAAGGAAAAAATGTCTCCTGTTGGTAGAGATATGAACTGAGACTTATGTACACATTACATAAACATGCAGAGGACCTGGGCAATGCCTAAATACCTGAAGATTTTAAAATATGTACTATAATTGAATGTACATGTTAAAAAGATGAATCAGACAAATATGAAAAAGTATGTTTGTACATGGAAAAAAGAAGCATTCATAAATGAATATTCCTCAATGTTCCTATAATTCTTAAAGGCTGAAAGTGAGTTTCTAATGAGTAATTAGCTAAATATTGCATATAAGATACAGAAATATATATATGTATATATATATGCATAGAAATAGCCATAACTCATTGAACTAAAATAAGTCACAAATACGACATGCTTGTAAGGAGGGAAGACAAATTGTGCAGAGAAACACACTTTTAAGAACTGAAGCAAAGACATTAACCTTCAGTATCTTTGGGAAATGTGTTGCTTATGGTCCTTGCATTTGAATTTTATTAAGATTCATTTCTAAGCTTTCTAAATAGGGGAATATGCAAAAATTTAAAAGTAGAACTTTTATGTAAGTGAATTTGCTAATAAGTGAGAAAGAGAAAATGTGACAGAAACATTATCAGGGACCATAGAAGCTTACATTATCTGTAAGTATGCTCACAGCATACTTCAATAGGCTATTCCAGTGCTATTTTCATAAGCACTTATGAATTTTACAAACTTCATTCTGTAGATTCCAAGAAGCCACCTTCAGCCAACATATAGAGCAAAGTATTCCTGCACAGGAGGCTGGAGAGATGGCTCAGTGGTTAAGAGCACTGAATGCTCTTCCAGCAGTCCTGAGTTCAAATCCCAGCAACCACATGGTGGCTCACAACCATCTATGATGAGATCTGATGCCCTCTTCTGGTGTGTCTAAAGATATCTACAGTGTACTCAAATATAATAAATAAATCTGTTTTAAAAATGCACAGGAGAATAAGATACTCAAATTTGACTAGAGGTGATCTGGGCTGGTAAAAACAGAAAACTGTTTCCAAGTGGACCACTGTCTTATGCATGGTCAAATCATAAACCTTAAAGACCAAAGATGCACTTAGAAATTCAACCAAGCTATTGATACTTGTAAGTTATGTCCCTCAAATGATCCAAATAATTTCATGAAATAAGGGTAAATCCAAACTTCATCTAATCCTAATATTTCTATCTTGACTACTGGTACAAACTATTCTGTTACTTGACTAGAATATTTTGTTAAAACAAAACAAACAAAACAAAACAAAAACCTAAACACCTTAATTACATCTTTACCAGTAGTGGTACTTCTAAAAAATTTAAATATAAATTTATAAATTTAAATATATATGTATTTGTAAATCAAACAAAAGCTGGAAAAGAAAAGGAAAAAGAACTATAAAACTAAGATTAAATCAAAGATTTTTCATGCATATTAAAATCATTTGAAGGTGATAGTTGGTTGGTTTGCCAGCAGTAATTTCTCCTTATAAAGTTCTATCAAGAAAGCATTTTTTGATTATCATAATGAGAAATGGTCAATCTAAATAAATGAAAGAATGTGTCTAACTTACGATGTACCTACACAAAATACAAAGTATAAAAGTTCTCTTATCTCGCCATATTCATATTTGAAAGTTTTAGTTTAGAGAATATCTGCAGACTTGTTACATATTTTTTCCATAAAATATTAGCACATCATGTAAATTGCATATAGTACGATAGGATGTACAAAAGGCAAATATTTACTTGCACATCTGTTCATATCTGGGGCTCGGTGTCCATAGTACCCTGATGGGCAGGAATGCAGACACTCTCCATACTGGCGCATCCCTTCTCTCCGAAGGAAAAAGAACAACTTCTGCTGACATCGGCTGCACCCATTGTCCTTCGAACAAGACAAACAACCCTTGCAAATGGGATTTGATACATAACTAGCTGTAACACAGAAACACAAAACAAAATTATTAGAATAGTAATATGATTAGACATTTGGTCTATATACCATCATGCAAAGAACGACGTTTCAGATCATATACCCAAGAAGAGAACCTGTTACTGCTAGGTTTCTAAACCAATAAAATTTCTGTTTTCTAAACACTCATCTTTATTCCCATAGATGCTTATAGCTCTCACCCCTTATCAAAGAAGCTTTTTGCAGCAGCTGGAGACTATTACAGAAATCTTCCTTGGTCAAAAATATGGAGACTATATTGACTGCTGGAAACCCAAATGGATACATCTGGAAGGTAATCCCTACACTTAAGGCTCAGGGAAAATCATGGAAGAGGGGGAAAATATTCTGAGAGGCAGAGATCAAGGATGCCTGTGGATGGATCATGTCTCCTAGATATGCCAGAGAAAATGCAAAGATGAACTTTTAACAATACGGTTGTCTGACTAAGACCAGCAAAAGGACACCAGTTGACATGCCAGTGCACACAAGAGTCCACATGCAAGATCCCTCCCCTAGATAAGAGGTGTAGGTCAGTGGGTGCTTGAGAGGGAGCGATTCAGCTGCCTCCAGGAAAAAAATCCCACCTAGGTTTGCCAATTCAAAAAGGTCATAGACACATACATATGAATGAAGCTAATGGACTCTATAGCTAACATACACGTGGGTGCATATACACATGGGAATATATGTGGAACAATTACAATTTAAAAAATCATGAACTTGGGAAACCAGACTCTTGTGTAAGTTAAAGTGTAGAGAGGAGGACAAAAGTGATTTAGATGTAGTGGTCATATATGAAGTTCTCAAAAATACATTTAAAAAGAAGTTCCTGCTTTACTCACATAGAAATGTAAGCATATATCCTCACCCTGGCAAATGAACCATTTAAACTTTAATAGTAGAAGAAAAATAAGACATTTTCATCTCCAGAGCCTAAAATTAACATTTAAATTTAACATGAGCACAAGACTTGAAGGGAATCCAAAACTAAACTTTCAAAGTTTCTTCTTTATCAATTGGAAACACCAATAAATTGAATTTTAAGTAAACAAGCACTTGCTATAACTTTTAAGGTGCTACTCCCAAGAGTAGAGGGCAAAATGACTAAACCAAGCAACAGACAAAAATAAATTCATAAAACATTAGCAGGAATAAAAGCAGCCAAATCTCTACGAATGGATGGACACACTGGGGGATGTTCACACTATGAATTTGGCTCAACAGTGAAAAATAAAACCTTAGGGAACCGTAGGAAAGGCAGGTATGAGTGAAACAGCAACAGGGGGATGAGAGTAATTAGAAGGCATTATTTACATGTATGAAATATCAACGAAAATATTAAATAAAAGCTGCAATAAAGAAAGGATTTTAGAATATAAATAAATGCAGCCACAAGAGGAATAAAATTAATACATAGAATCTTGATCCAAGAATCAAGACACACGGGCAAAAGGAATGTTCTGGAAAAATGAGCAAAGATGCTTTATGGAGTAGGCGTGAGACGATGAAGGTTGAGAGCTAACCTAGGAAGAGTTCTATGTGTACAGTCAGTTTCGATGTACTGTAACAAATGTCACAGTGTGGTTTAAGTGACATGAACTCCTCCCATATGCTATCATGGCCCCAACTGTCTAAGCAGAGCTCACTTCTCAATACATTTTTCCTCTCTCCTGCTCTTGGTGGCCCCAGGCACCTCCTTGCTCAGTAACTGCAATCTCTCAGTATTCTCTCAGTCAGCTGCCCCAATACCTCCCTGCCTACTTTTTTTTTTTTTTTGTCTCCTGTAAACATTTTACTCTTTTTGTTTTACTTTTTTTTTTTATTGAAAATAGTTTTCTTACAGAATATATCCTGATTATGGTTTCTGTCCCTCTCCTCCCAGATACACACACACACACACACACACACACACACACACACACACACACACACACACACACACACACCCCTGGCTGGCCTGGACCTCACACATTCACCTGCCTCTACCACCCAAGTGCTAGGATTCAAAGGGTGTGCCACCAAGACCAGCTTCTCTTTGCTTGCTTAATAAATGATAGAAATATTCTCTTTAGGAGATAAGGTAGGTATAAGGATAAGATGTAGAAATATAACCTAAAATGCAATATATCATCATAAAATTCATTATTCCAAGTTAAAATCAGTAATTTAAAATACAAAAGATCCTCTGTGCACATGCTATAAAATTTGGAAACAAACACAGTCTGGTATTGAATCTTTTACTTTAAAAGGACATCCTTTTGCTGAACATATAACCGTTATTAGTACTAAGAAATACATGTCCAGATGAGCAAATAGATACACACCGCAGTGCCCTGTGCCCAGAGTATCATTCCTTTGTTTAGCAGGACTCGGATTCCAGAACACTGATAACTGGATGATCTATATAGGTTTTAGCACTATTAGATTCCCTAGCTCCTGGACTCAACAGAGATCTATCCCTTGGACATTCTCTTTCTTACAAAACTATGTATTCCAAATAGTCTTCAATTTATTGCCTCAATTCTATAAATCTGGAGTTGTAGAACAAAGCACAGATTATCTTTTTATCTATACGTAATGCTATTGGAAGAATGTTTTTCCAGGAATTCTCCACATTTATGTAGGTACATATAATATATGATTCATGTTTTCATAAATGTGATAATAAGGCAATGACGAAGCATAAGTATTTCCTCTAAGCATTTCAAAGCAACAATACACCTCAACGTCTTTAATCTGATTTCCTGGAAGCAGTTTTACCTGCTGCCTTTACTTAGCCCAAACCACTCAGTTATCTAAGAGAATACTCTTTCTGAAGACCACAACCATTTCTGTCCTTCAGCTTAATCTGATGGATTTAAACGATTAACAGAACTAGGAAATACTTCTCGCAGTCCAGATCTAATATGTCTAACCCCCAAACCCACATCACAAACACACACACACACACACACAGAGAGAGAGAGAGAGAGAGAGAGAGAGAGAGAGAGAGAGAGAGATTGATTCTCACAAAGCAAAAATGATGTGAGTCCATCCAGTCTAAATGCTGTTTACTTTTCCTAACTGAAATAGCGTGGGCTGCTAAGGTTGTCTTCCTTCTCTCATTCTATGATAATTATACAACCTCTGTTATCTACTTGATTTAATTTTTTTTTGTTTATTTTTTATATTGGATATTTTATGTATATCCAATTCATTTACATTTCAAATGTACCTCCCCCCCCTTTCCCATGTCCCCTTACCCTCCCCCCGGCTTCTATGAAGATGCTCCCATTTCTACCTCACGGTCCTGACATTCGCCTACACTGGGGCATCAAGCCTTCAAGCCTTCCCAGGACCAAGGGCTTCTCCTCCTATTGATGCCAGACAATGCTATCCTCTGTTAAATATATAGCTAGAGCTGTGGGTCCCTCCATGTGTACTCTGTGGTTGGTGGTTTAGTCCCGGGAGCTCTGGGAGGTCTGGTTGGATGATATGGTTGTTCTTCGGTGGTGTTGCAAACGCCTTCAGCTCCTACAGTCCTTTCAACTCCTCCATTGTGGACCCTGAAGCGCAGTTAGGTGCAAACATCCCATCTGGAGAGATGGCTCAGCCGTTCGTTAAGGGATAGGCTTGACTCTTCTTAGGAGTTCCGCTAATCTCTCCATTGGGGACTTTATTCTCTTTTGAACACGAATAGAGCTCAATTCTGGGCTCATTTACCCTGAATTACATTGTTAACAATTTCTAGAAATTATGATTTTTTTTTATATGTAAAGCAGTACCATTCGTCTTCTCTACATTCCCTGTTACTTTCAGAAAAGGTTTTACTCTAATATTGTTCTTGGTGTCCTGGGCAAGTGTGAGTTTCAACAAACTTAGAACCAAATGAACATCTCTGTGTAAGAAAGGGAAAACAGTGATACTTACAGTAATAAGAGTAAATAATAGAGGGTGGATTGCTAGAAAAGAGAAATACAGAAGCTGTAATGATGTTGAAAAACTGACTGGGAAGAGACCAGCTCTGTCATTTTTGAACAATGTCTACCTAAAGCCTCCACCCTGTGGACTGGCATTTAGAACTCTCGTCTGAACAACTAGGAGACTACAGCGGGAACAGGAGTTCCTGCAGATGCTGTATCCAGAGCCCACCATAGAACCCTCTGCAGCCAGCGCTGCCTGGCTTCTGCTCTTGGAGTTAATTACAGATTAGCAAAAGGTTATTCAAATCTCAAAGCTAGCTTTGAAGAGAGAGGAGAATTTGTAAAGTTTATACTCATAAGGGCATTTTTCTATCCCACCGTGATCACAAACTCAAGTGAAGCTATACTTGCTTGGAGTTCAAAGGTCAAACCAAGAGCACTTTATCATCATAAACCATACTCCATAGTAAGAAGTAGAGAGGAAAGGGAATTACAGAACCAAGGGAATCAACAAATTAAAGGCTTTTTTTGTTTTGTACTTATGTATCAAAAGACTACTTTAATCTTGACCACAAAGATTTCAGAGTCAACAAATTTCGCCCTACACTTATTTTTTAAAAGGTATTCTTAAAACTGTTACAAAGCACTGCTTCGGTTACTTGAACCTGGACAGACTTAAGCAATAAAAGTCAATTAGGGAATGGATGCCGTATTCTGTATCTTCCCATCTCTATAACCTGACCCTTGAGGAATGCTTGTGAAGCAGGAGTGAGGCTCCACGCCCAAACCTAATGATCTATAAGACTCCTCCAGGCACGGGTTTCTAATACTGCTCGCTACCAAAGAACAAGAGTAAAGTGAGTTTGCCAATAGAACCTCTTCCTCCGATCCTCTAGCAGACTTTCAGTTTAACTGACCTTCATTCCATGCCAATTATCTCCGCAGACTTCTCTGTATTGTAAATCAACACTCCAAGAGTCATTCAACCAGAGTATTTCCATCTATTATGTATGGTAACTACCCTAACTCTGGATCCAAACACAAGCCAAACTGAGACTTAGGCATGACTATTTTATCAAGGTCATAAGTCAAATGGCTCTGTCTATTTCTGTGAGATTTAATTCAAGTGTGCAGGTGGATAAACAGTTCTTAATTCTCAGCTTTGATGCCCATGTTTATTTGTTTTTTTCCTGTAAGCTTCAACTTCTCCAACCTCAAAGCCTGCTGAGATCCAGAGCCTTGTACGTCCAACCAAAACATGTTCCCAAATCTAGACCCACCCAAGACTGGAAAGATGAAACTCCTCACATGAAACATGGAGAACACTGAAAAAAGCAGTGGTGATTCTGCATGAGGCCAACCACATCTCCTGGACATGTTTGGATCAAGGAACAATTTCACATTGCCAGTTCTTTATCACGAGAAAGCATACTTAGAACTTGATCATAATTGTGTCTATCCAATTGTGCTCCTTTGGAATTGTAAAGCAAATCTGGCCTTTTGTATTAATCTTGATGTTTTAAGTTCTATCATGTGTTAAATATATCAGCAATTCACATTTTTATCTCATGTGTTGAGCAGCCGTGTGTCTCTACTATGTTCCTGACACTTTTTAAAAGTGCTCCCCTGTTCTGGAGTTAGCCCCTACCAAGGGAGACAAACACTAAGTTTCTTCTAGGAACAGGCATCTATTTTTCACCAAGGGATGGATGTCTATTTCTGAAAATAGGGGGACTCAGAAATAGGCTGTTGGCACCTTAACATCACTCCTCATTTTCTCATTAAATACTGTTTAATTGTGTTACACCGATTTCTAAACTAAAATGTCAGTGTCACTTTATTACTGGAGCTAATCATGAAATTGCTAATGTGCATAGTCATCCAAAAGTCCAAAGTGTATATAGTAAAAATAAGTAAATTTGTGGCACCAACAATTTGAATGAAATCCAGTACAACTTAACGTGTGTCCAGATGCTTTCCATAAGTCCTTGACAACGCTGCGATGAAAGTCCAGCAATTCAGTGTATCAGCACACTCAACAAAGCAACCAGGCCATCAATTAGTGAGTCAAAGAACATTGGGTTAAAATCCATTACTCCTATCTGGATATTTTCCTGGTTTGCATGAAACTAATAGTTCCATAAAATATCACCATAAATCATGGAATGCAATTAATATGAAAACAAATTTTAATATTGTATGTTCAAAAGTCATAGCCAAGATTGAAAAATAGTTGAAATTTGAAATGTTATTAAAATTTAGATATACACTACTAAATGTCATCCACTATAGTTTTAGGAGAGAAAATAAACATGAATTTAATATAGAAAAAACTGAACATAATAATCAAGGGTAAAGTTTGTACAAAAAAATTCCTTTGGCCGTCTAGAGTTTAACGATATTTTCTCAGTATTTCTGTTCATTTCTCACCACAAGTTCTTCAAGAATATTTTTCCAAATAAGACTTACACAAGATAGGGTCGGAGTGCTGCAAGAAGTGGGCATCAGACCCCATCTCTAGCCAGCATCTACCTCCAACTGATAACTGCTAGTCAAGGAAAAATTAAGTTTCTTCCACAGAGTCTCACTGGGTATACAGAGCACACGCAAGGGCAAGCCCCATGCCCAGCACTAGATGGTCAACACAAAATGAACTCTGTTTTTCTTAACCATACAAGTCTTTTGTTTACATACTAGAGCTTCTGGTTTTTGTGTATTGATGGGATTCCTATGTGTGCACATGTGTGTCTTTGCAACTTGGTGTTTCTTGTAATTTTCTTTGGCTCCTTTTTATATTTGTTTGCTTTGTCCTATTCTGATTTGTTTGCTTTTTGCTTAGTGTTTTATTTTATTACTATTTTTTAGATGTCCATTTGTTTTCTAATAAGAGAGAAACAGAAAGATGTGTGCTTTGGGCAGGTGCAGAGGTGGAGAAGATCTGGAAAAAGTTGCAGGGAGGGAACACTATATCCAGTAACAACTGTATGAAAAAATCCAGTTTTAATAAATGAATAAATAAAGGAAAACAAACAAAAAAGTGAAATAAAGTTTTAGAAAGCTGTGCCTTCATACTCAAGCAGTACCTCTGAGAAGTATTTACCACGTAGCTAGAAGTGTTATTAGCAATAATTCTATTTTATGCACCCTAATTATGTCAATTAAAAACTTGGATATCTGCTTACATCTAAAAGTATTCATTGGGAAAATAATATTTCCAAAATATATACACTCCCAAAATATGGAACTCTTTTAATGAAATTAATGTTTTCCTTTTCTAATTTTTTTGTTTTGATTTTGGGAGCACCACACCCTGGAAGCCGAGATGAGCACCTGGCTTGAACCATTAAGAACTAAGTCACAGGAGCGTGTTACCACACCTTGCTCAGAAATCACTCCTCTGAATTAAAGGTTTTAACATTTTGCTTCCAACAAAATAGATGTCACAGTAGAAAAAGTTAACATTAGAAGAATGTAGTTTTAAATTATGAGGAGATTATGAAGAGGTTCGCAAATCTATTTAAACACATGAAGTGCTAATACCTTCCCAAACATAAATTACTACAATTGTAAGTCCCTAATTACTCTCCAGAGCCAGCACTATTTCAGCCATAAGCTTCATAAACTGGTACTATGGGAAAACATTTACAGCCATGATTAACTACAGCCACAGGATGGTTCATTGCCTGGGCTTTTTTCTTTCTTTTTTAAATACAAGTCAGGGAACCAGAAGGTCTGCAGGAAGCATACGCCTCTAATGCTTAGTGCAAATCAGCTAAGACACCCCAAGATGCTCAGAACACTCAGTAACTGTTACAAAAGGCAGAAGGGCAAAATGAAGATGCTGCCTTACATGGCATTGCTTAAGGGCAGGGCAGACCTATCCAGAATGTGATAAACACATTCTCTTCCTAACATAACAACTAACAGACTTCATTAATATTCAAGACAAGCTGCAAGACTGGAAGAGATAGAATGACTATACCAATGGTTGTAAAAGCAAAAATAACTCATTCCACCTTAAGAAAATGCTAAATCCCTTCAATGTACTTCACCAAAAACTGAACCAAAGAGGAACTATAAGCATTGTGTTGGGAGCCACAGAAACTTGACAGAGCATCCAAACAAACAAACAAACAAAAAAAAAAAAACCCCACATAGTTCACAATGCGAAGTACCATGTATACACATTCACATTCATGATGGTGAGCTTTGTCAACATGACATAACTTAGAACCACCTGGAAGATACATTCAATGTGGTATTGTCTCCATTGGACATTTCAATTCAAGAGTGTCTTATTTAAGCTATTTGATGGATAGAGACCCTACTCACTGTG
Organism: Rattus rattus; assembly: GCF_011064425.1. Taxonomy (NCBI): domain Eukaryota; kingdom Metazoa; phylum Chordata; class Mammalia; order Rodentia; family Muridae; genus Rattus; species Rattus rattus. Next base: position 217,694,008 of record NC_046154.1, read on the forward strand.
GGCAGCACCATTCCCTAAATAGGTATGAACTCTAAAGGAGTGAAAAATTACACTGAGCACAAACAAGCAAGCAAGTGAACATAGATGGACTCATTATCCTCTGCTCTTGGCTGAGGATGTAATGAGACAAGCTAAAGTTCCTGCCTTAACTTCCCCACAATGATGAACTGGGCCCTAGAACTATAAGCTAAAATAACCTCTTTTCTCTCCTAAATTGTCTTTTGTTGGGATATTTTATCACAGCAATAAAAATGAAATTGACAAAGACAGACAGACAGGGGAGAGGCAGAGAGCAGACAGAAAGAGATAGAGACAGACAGAGAGAAGAGATAGAGAGAGAGAGAGAGCGCAAAAGCATGAAAGTTAACAGGAGAGCTGTGGAAGGAATAAGATATTGCAGGAGAGGAGGTTGCCAAAGATATGGAATGGAAGTAGGTGACTCCAATGGGAATACATGATATACTTGAAAGGAAATGTCTGAATGAAACACAACACTGTGTACAATGAATACAAGGCAATAAAAGAAAAGGAAGAAATATACTTCAGAAATATATTTTCTAATAAGTTAATATCAAAATTCATGTTATAAGATACAGGAAAAGAATAATCATCCATAGAGCACAAAAAAAAACTCTCAACTCAATACTTAAAATAACCACAAATGTTGAATTTTTTTTCTATAACCAACATTCAGTTTGGGAGTCCAAGCCTTAACAAGCTTTATTCTTCTTTGTAACCTGACAAAGTGTAGGACACAAAAGCTTTCTGCATATCCTTACACCAGATGTTAATTCTGATATGTAATGAAAAATGTGCCATGAAGGATGAGAACACACTTATCCCAAAACTAAACTACTAACACACACACACGCACGCACACACACACACACACACACACACACACACACACACACACACACACACACGCACACACGAGAAAAACAGCCAGCCACCAACAATATAAGGTCTTCAGCTGCAAGTATCCATAACATTAATTATTTAGTAAAAAAACATAATGTCTGAGTTGGTACTGTTCATTTTTTTTCCCAACAAAAAAAGGTCTGGAAAATGGTCCTTCTTTTCAAAACAAAGGAAGAATCCTATCATATGCTCTATAAAACAAGCCACCTGCTGGGATCCACACAAAAACATAATTTACTCCATGAAACTGTTCTAATGCCAAAAGAAAATCTTAAAGTTAGAATGCGTGAGATCCTCTAAGCCATGGTTAGAAACTGCTGTGCTATACAAATTACTCATGCTTAAACTTGGCTTAAGCTTTAACAACACACTTAAAAGACCCATGACAAAATATAGGCACAATGCTGTGCTCATGGGAACCCCACATAAGCAGATCTAAATGTATACATTCGTGAAGATTGTGAAACCAGCACTTTCACATGGTTCTGTGTTTATACAACGAGATAATCTATTTACTTAAATAGAAAATAAATGCTCACAAACCCAAATTTGTGTTCCATAAAACATTTAAATACTTCTTACTCTAACACTATGTGAAAAGAGTTTTGCATTTTAAGTACTACAACATATGTGTCAAGGTCTGGCCCATATAACTACCACTATGCAAAAGATTCCTTTCTACCTAGGCCAAGATTAAATTAATTTAAAAGGAAGGAAGGTGGTATCGTAGAGTCTATTCAACTCTACATAGGACACCTACTTTCTAGAAAACAATGCATTTGTTAACTCCTGCTTACACCCTCTTTTAGAGCAATAAATGGAAAACAAATTGAATGGCCTATTTCATGTCAAACATAAAACCCACAAAAAGAAACCAACTATAGGGTCCCTGTGATCTAGAGGTGGAAACTTCCACAGCCCTCAACACTGGGTTTTTAAAGAATGAATGAACACATGCTTGTTAGCTCTATTGCTCTTGAAGACAGAACAAATGTTTAACTTTACAGAAAAACACTAACGCTTAAGTCTGGCAAAGATTATCATGCCATAGTAATGATAACTATGACTTTCACTTTTAAATAGTAGTGCATTCCTGTACATATCCAATGTGGGTCATCATTTGCACCAATCACCTGTGTGCACAAGTGTCAAACTAAGTCGCCACAAAATCTCCTGACTTACAAAGATTTTGTTCTCAATTTTCAAACCAATGTCCTAGATTACTTGTTTATGACAGCATTTTAATATACTTTAATGGGTGGTTATGCTAACTTCACATTCATCCATACCGGATGCCCCAAATGAAATTTATTCTAAGATGATTCTTACATTCAGATCAAGAAAAAGAAGGATGTCTCAGAAACACGAAAGTAAAGAGTTACCACTGGAGATCATGCTATATGACAAAGAGCAATGTTTCTTGTACTTCTTGAGAACATACTTATCATTCAGAATCTCTAGACATACGAGCGAATAAACAAATTAAGAAACCTTTCTGAGGTCATATAGCTTTAATCTGGCCCTCACCTTTTACTTCAAAAGAAGCCGTGTATTTTTTGTTTCCCCACTAAGGAAAACATATACAGCATTTAGAAAGAAAAGGCACTAAAACCGTGAAAATCGTTAAAACATCTCCAACCAACACTTCCACATAAAATTACTGTTACATCAAAGAGGATAACGGGGGAAACTGAGTTACAGGTTTCTTCTGGCAGAAGTTAAAGAGAAATCTCCAAAACTATAAATGAAAGTCTTTAACTGTTTGGTCAGATAGCAAAAGGCCAGCACTTTTTAAGCAGAGAGCTCTACTTGACAAGTTCAAAGAAAACAAAAATCACCCTCAAACCATGCAATTTCCTGCAAATGGGCCACTCTCTTCACTGTCTTTGAAGACAGAGCCCATTCTGGCTAAGGGGCCTTTGAAGTCACTCAGAAAGCATACCTATGTAATTAAAAGGCCTCAGAACCCCATTCAAATGACCCAAACTGGACTTTAAGGATGCACCAAAGAGAGAAGTGTGGACAGATTTGGGAGTAAGTTGTCCACTACCCTGACTCTCCTCTACTTCCTCTAACATTGGAAGTAAAAAGTACATATATGTATGGATATGCACTAATTGAAAACTGTTAATAGTAGTTGACGACTCTCAGGAAGGATTCTTATAGATGAACTTGAATAAGCATATGAAACAATACAAACACATAAGACAGCAAAATGTCGATTCAAATGTTTACATATGTTATTCTGAATCATATGTGTATTGTTAAACATTAGGCCCTTTATGTCAGGTTTTCAGGATTCAATAAATATTTTCAGAAACATTTGTCTTTCATACTTGATTATCATTTTCTAACCTACAGTCTGTATCAATTATTCTAATAATAGCCATTGATATTTTTTCTTCTAGTTAGAATTTCACCCGATATCACACATTGCATCAGGTTTTCCTATCTCTTTAAATTTGTAATCTGAAACAGTCCTTTCATGAGTATCATATTTTTCTTTTTATTATATTTTTATTATTTAAAATATTTTTTAAATTTAAACACTTTTTTAATAGTTCCCCCTCCACCAAATCCTTCCAGATCCCATTCCCCTCCCTACCAATACAACATCAAAACCAAGGAAACAAAATAAAACAAAATCCATTAAAAAAAAAACCAACAAAACCAAAAAAAAAAAACCCACCAAACTCTAAGCAAATAAACACACACACATACACACACACACACAACACTCACACACACAACACTCACACACACAACACTCACACACACACACCCCCTTTGGAGTCCATTCTGTGTTAGCCAATTACTCCCGAGCATGAGGCCTGCCCCAGAGTCAGTGATAAATTCAGGGGAACTCCCCTGGAGAAAACTGAGTAACGAACTCTGACTGCAAAGCTTAGGAAGGCAGTTTTGTGTTTACAGCTAAACTTTCCAAACTAGAGATGGAATTAGAATAGTTACAAAATAAGAAACATAAGGGGAGAAATTAATGATGTTCTAGAGAGTTTAACATAGTTGGAATGAAGCTCAGAGATAAAGTCAAACATTTAAATAAACAAATATAAAAAGATAAACTCAGAAGGAGGAAAAAAATAATAGGATAATCCTAAAACAAATGCAGGCCAAAGGGCAAGTTTCCTGAGCCATGTAAGAAATCGTCAAAAATAAAAAGTTAAAACCACCCCTAGTAGGATGTAATGTGCTACTTAAAAATGGATAAAAAGTATTATAGCTTATCAATTTTCTAAAAATAAATTAGCTTCAAAGTGCAATGCAAATGAAAAGTCAGGTAAGTTCCCACAGTAAGGAGATCGTCCTCTACAGCCACAGTACTGCTAATCCTCAGACATGTATGCAACGTGGACGAGAGGCTCATGCGCTTGTCTGCTTCCACAAATCCTCAGTTATCTCTGAAATGCCACGTTCCACCCATCCAGAAACCAATTAAGGAGTATGCATTGCCACGAGGTGCTTATTTTTATTTAACTTAAAATAAATCATACACTATTCGTTGTCTTCTTGTTGATATTTTTATAGTCTAGGCTAATTGTTTCATAGAATGCCTTAAAACCTGATAGTGATACAGCAATTACTATTTTGTGGTCAATTAACCAAAATATCTTGCTATTGTAATACCGATGAATGAAGGTGTTTGTGTGTGTGTGTGTGTGTGTGTGTGTGTGTGTGTGTGTATGTGTGTGTGTGTATGCCTGTGTGTGTGTGTGTAAGTTACCCAGGAGATTATCTAATAATTCTAATGAACTAAGCTCTCTTTACGATGAAGTGATTTGACCAAACCCACATTAACTAAGTAATCAAACTTAGCGTCACTAAAAAATGGAACAAACTGTATTGCACACTCCCCTCCCAGTGTATGGTGACTAGCTGTCACCTCTACATTGATGCTTTGTCAACAGACACTTGCAAATATTTTTGTCATACTGTCTCTAGCTGCATTTTCAGGGATGAAGAATTTGGCATCATGGAAACCATTTTCTTATTCTTTATTCTTCTCATTCTCACCAACAGTGCCGGGCCAATAACCAATTTCCAAAAAAGGTGCAGCAAATGGAGAAAAGCAAAAGTTAGTAAACACTGATTATAAGGAGTTGGGATTTTGTGCAATACAAGACAGAATCCTTACACTGATCCACAGAGGTAAGTGTGTATGCAAACATATGCTCTCACACACACACACACACACACACACACACACAAAACAATAAGTAGAATTAGCTGTTTTCTGGGGAATTGGTTCATTATCTTGTCTCGTGCACAGTTGAGCTCCCACAAAGTCTCATTTGTGTTTTACTCATACCATATAGAAATTTGATCTATAAAAATTCTCAATTTCTTGCTCATTCTCCAAAAGGAACGTGACATGCCCACATTCCTGCTTAAGTTATCAGCTAAAGAACAGTAGCATGTATCCATGTATTTAACACAGAGTCCATCGCAGGATGTTATGCTTATAATGAACCTCGCCCACAGAAGGGTGGCTGTCTGGCCTCTGGGGAGCACCATCCATATTTGGGCAACACACCAAAGTTCATGCTGTCTCCGACAACCTTTCGCCGACATCTAATTCAGGCACTCACAAGAATCCTTGAGTCATCTTATAAACCACTGCAAATGTCCTCAGTGTGAATTAATTGTTAATCCATAACATGATGGTTTTTTAACTGGAACTTAGTAGAACTGGCATAAAAAGAACAGATGTTATCATATAAATAGTATTAATAAAAACCAAATTAGATTCACATATGAAACTATTATAAACACATGTAAATGTTTCTTAATTTTATAACCATGTCAAACAAATACACTATGCACAATGCTTGCAATTTTTTAAGTCTGTGTTCATAGAGTAAAAGTTTACTAATAGGCTATATGACAAAATCATAAATCTGGAAAAAAAAGGTAAAGTCATAAAAAGAAAAACAACAAATTGGAAATGTTGTATCATACAACAAATAACATTTTTATTGAGACTTTGAAAACCTAACAAAAAGAAATGGAAAAGTTCAAAGAATCAAATATGCTGTTCAAAAGATATACATGGAGATGTATTGAACCTGACTAGGGACAAAGAATAAATCAAAATAGAAAGTCTTCCCCATCCTTTGTTGAGTTTAAAATATTGATTCTCTAAGAAATACAAGTTTTGGCACTGAGGCCAGAGAATCACAAGTTGTAGGTCAGAGTGAGTAACATAATGAGACTCTATCTTATTTTTTATGTGAACATTTAACCTCTCTGTCTCCATTGTCCCCCTTTAATCATGGATGGGAGGGCAGAAAAAAGGGGGGATATGGGGAGGGATAACTAAAACTCAAGGCTTTCTGAGTAAGTCAAATGGAAAGCTATTCTATAGAAACTTCCTAAAATATATACACATAATATATAGAAAATATTATACATATAATAATATATATATTAGTTTTAATGTAATAGCCTACAATGGTGGGACAATCCTCCAAAATATCTGCCTGACAAGATATTTCCACTGGTACAATTTTGCACGAATGTTACAGGAGTAGCCCAACCCCCTTATGACTGGATATAAGGCTCACCCCATGAGATAAACCTTGCACTGTCAGTAGGGCCAAGAATCTGTGGATAGATGGGTAGTACACCTTGAAAGAGAACCTAGCATTATTATTCTGCTGAAGGAATATAGAATGATAACCACTGCTAATGATTTATTACTATACCCACATATTAGTTTATCTCTCAATCCCTATCATAAAGGCTACAGCTTATAGTAGATATCAACTAACCCAGAGACCATCAACCAGCCGGTATAAAGAGAAGTAAGAGTGATCAACCATAAATGGGAGAGTCACATCGCATGTCTCCCCCACAAGGCTCTGGAATCTTCACAGAAGAGTGGGTAGAAAGACTGGGAGAGCCAGAAGTGAATGACTTTAAGAAAACATCATTTTCAAAACATAACAGGAAAGTGGCACTTATGAGCTCATAAGTTTTAGCCACATGCACAAAGCCTGTTCAAGATCAAACCAGACAAAATCCCAGCATGGGAAGTTGGAGGAGGGCGGTGTTGATGAGCATGAAACCATACCGCTCACTGAGGGGCTACTGGCATCTGATGGTTTCTTGAAGAGGGAGAGTCAGTTTTCTTTATTTATGTGACCTCATAATCTGACCATTGCAGAGAAGGCCCAATTGTCAAGAGTATCTGGGCAACGCAACTACACTAAATTGGAAAAAGAAAAAAACAAACTTTAGTTGGATACATAGGTGAAAATGGAGAGTTGAACCCAGAAGTAGTCAAGATACTGTGTTAAATTCTCAAAAATTAATAATAATAAATACCTTTTAAAATAAAGAAAGAGTAAACTTAAGAAGTGGGCTCTCTGAGAGCACAACCAAGCATCTGTAATAATGTCAGGGTTTGGTGCCTGGGCCAGGAGGGGGCACCACTTGGGATGTAAATAAAGTAATTAATTAAAAAATGTTTAAGGAGGAAAAAAAGGAAATGAACCTTCAAATATCTCTCCTGGTAATATAAACTAGTATAAATCTTCTAGAACAGTACTTGGCAATACTGAATTTTCTGCCTAACCCAATAACATCATTTCCAAGAATCTAGCTGAAAAAATAATTAATTGGGTAAATGCACAAATAAATTCAGCTTAGATTATAGAATTTGTTTAAAGTCGGTTAACAACCTACCATACATCTACAAAGTACTTTATGCCTAATAACTATTGATATTGACTGCAAATAGCTATTGATTGATTATGTATGATGGTGTTAATATGTTCAGAAGGCTTTTTATGTAAAAGATTCAGAGAACAGATTATAAAATCATGTATATTCCTATTTTTCTTTATTTACAAAAAGGACATACATCATATATAATGTGAGATTTTGAAATATTAACTGAGAGGTTTTTTCTTTTACTTCATTCAGCCCTTAGTCTTTTTTACACTCAAATACACAAGTGGAATTCGCTGGCTCAGAGAAGATCGCTCAAAGAAAGTAAGACAGATGCTCAAATTTTGAGTTTCCAAACAGAATTTTAAAATCTTGGAACAGGCAAAGCTCTGTTCTTTCCTTTAATTTTACTTCATTGTAAGACACTTGGCTTTGAGTACTATAACCAGAAACTCAAGACTCAGAACAATAAATGTTCTCATAGGTAAACATGGAACAGTATCTATCAGAACAAATTACCTACTCTGGCTGGATAAAGATGTTGAGGGAAAGAACTGGAAAGAGGGGTTGAATAGGTCCTTCCAACGAGACACAGCTTCTCCCCTTACAGAAATGGTAAAATTGTAATCTGTATGCTGCTGGTGAGTTTAAGAATCTGAAAACAAAAGACACATCATAGTTAACTGCACCCACCAGGAGTACTCATTCTCTTAAGACTCAAACCAACAGCTCGGGTGAGAGGTAGGGAGACCTCCAGGTAAAGAGGACTTGAGGTGACCTCTCTAGCCTGAAACAGTACAGGAGAGGCCATCCAAAATGTGTCTATAGTGAACTGAGAAAACACAGGCTAGAGACAGCCACAGAGCCAAGGCAGAAATGTAGACTCTGCGAGGTGAGCAGAGCCCCCACTTACACATGTGATGCTATGCAATGACATGCACTAGGCAAGGAAGGGGGCAGACGAACAATGACGGCCCACAGTTGGAAGAGCAGCATCACAGGACTCTGGTCCTCTATGGCCTTCCGTCCCCAAACATGATGCAATCCTTGGTGTACAAGTGGGTGGAGGAGAACAAGGGTCAGGATCATCCAGAAATGAGATGGAAAAACATTTAATTGGGACAGCTTACTATACAATTACTTTTCCTCTAAGAAATTTTCCTCTAATTCTCGAGCTAGAAACCAACTCCGAGTATGGAAAATAAAGTGACTATTTGCACCACTGAGCAAGGACACTTCGTAGAAAAGATCTGCCTTTCACACAGATGCAGAGAAATACCAGGCAATGGTGTCAAATAATGTTACTACAAGTTTCTGTTGTCGTTTTTAGGGTAACATCTTGCAGGGACCCACATTACTTTAACCAGTTCCCATGTTCAAAAAGGAGTTAATAATTATTCTATCAAAATAAAGAATTTCAGGAATAATTATATTGCCAAAGTAATTTTGATAACGGAGACATCATGTCTCTCCCCTCCTTAGTCCTTGCTTTAAGTTGTCCAGAGTTTCAAATGCAGAACTAATTTAAAACAAAACAGAAAAAAAAATCACCTAATCAGTGATTTCCCTGAAAGGACAAAGCAGGGCCCGTGTAGTTTATCCAGCATGTGCTAACTGCACTTACAGCAAGGAAAGAGCTGTGAAGGGAAGAGTTACTGTCTCTTTAAAGAAGACATAAAATTCTAATTTGCTTAAAATACACAGGAACCCAAAGACCTTAATAACCTTAATTACAACTCCTTCCAAGTTGAACATTCATAAGCCTTAAATCCCTTTGCTCATTTTTTACTGCCAGCAATTAGGAAACGCACACAGAGCTGGAACCCTGTGCATTTGAGTTTAACGGTATCAAGAAACATTCATGTCATTTAAGCCTGTTTGCTCCTTTCTTTCGATACAATGAAAATACTTATAGAGAGAAAGAGGTGGGCAGGAGCGAGAGAGCAAAAAAAATTGAAGGTCAGAATAGGTAGAAATAAATCCATAAACTAATTCAATATTCAAATAAACGATACTTAGCTCTTGTTCATATGATTTGCTTTTATTATTTCTCTGCCCTTCCAATAACATGTGGAGTAGGAAATCTGAAACCAAGATGGATTGTATAAACTGTGGCTCTAAATTAGCAGGGATGCTTTAAAGTCTGGCTATGGGAAGCGCGGTCCTCCGCCCTGCAGTGTTAACATCATCCGAAGGCCCCGTCTTGGGTCCATTTTCCATGCTATTAAGGAAGATCCCAACCAGATTCCAACACACCACTTCACGTTCCAAATAAGAATAGATAAAAAAGCCATTGTTCCTGGGAGGCCTAAATTTATCCTTGTGATTTCATACGTAAATGACATGTATCATACAAAAACCAAGCCATAATAACCGAAGAAGAGGCTTTCTAATGATAATTAGGAGACCCTATACAACCTCCACTACAAGAATCACCCAGATGGGTAATTACTACTGTATTATTTTTATGTGGTCTATTCAATAAATCTCCCCCCCCAAAACAAAACAGGAAAAAGTGAGCTCTGAAGGCACCCTATCTAATGGAGAACTAACAAGACAAGGAAATATAAAAGTTAAGTTCCTCTGCTTTTATCCATCAAAACTTATAACTCTCATATTGGAATTTACTCTAAATTTATGATATGTGCATATCTGGCTCGTATCTGAACCTAATGGTCCATCCATAATGGGTCAAACTTCACAAGTATTCCCATTCTGATGTTGCTGAAGCACATGCTATACGGAACAGAGGGCTGTTTTTTACTGTCAACCTCAAAGGATAAGACTGCCCAAATATTTGACTTTATAATGTGCCACCGTGAGTCTTCACATAGTTAAACCATTTTCAATGTTATTTATATTTTTCACCCCTACTTTCTCTTAAAAGTAACCCACTGTGTTAGTTTATGACCTTTGGGGAAAGGTAATGACCTTTAACTTAGGGCTTGTTACATCTTAGACTTCAGTTTGCATATCGCCCGTCGCATCAGACTGTCAAAATGAAATGATCGCATATCCCTACAGCACTGCCTACACAGGCCTCTCTTGCCCTTATTTTCACTCCATTGCCAGATGCCTTTTCTCTTGACCATTGTAAAATTCTTCTATGTTTCTAACTGGAGTGCTACATCTTTCTGGGGCATTATCAGTCCATTATGCATATTTTTATTTGTTCAAATGTATTCTGTATTCATTTAAAAAATTATTTCCAGGCCTCATAATCCTGAGTCAATAATATGGTATCAACCTACTGGAAACCTAACCAAACTGAACTTGTATTGTTTTTTTAGGCTTTCTGCTGTCACTGGCTTAGTGCTTGCTTTCACACATGTAACTGTTCGCCATGGTTAACATAAATGTGTCTGCCTCTCAGACCTGGGAAGGGCCCAGCAATTTTCCCGCACTGGGCTAGACTTCTACTTGTTTCCAGAGTTATTGTCATTTATAGCTCACAACACAACCTGTACATACTCCAATCATCGGAAATTAAAACTAACTCATCCTTTTAAGTGTGTCAAGACTCCTGTCTGTCCTCTGAAGAAAATTATGCAACCTATCAGTCTTGATATAGTTTCTGAGCCACAATTGAAGCAGCATAATGCATCTTGCAATTCCACAGTAACAATTTTGTTTTAAATACAAAAATTCTATCATTCTTGTCATATAAATACAGTTATATTTAATTAGTTAGATGGTTATAACATCTAGGCATGACTAGGCTTATGAGGTAATTCTATTTCATTATTCTCCCTCACAATTTTTTATACAATTTTGCTCGTATTAATGCTACATAGTATTAGGTTTCATGTAGATAGTATCTTTCATGTCCATCATGTATGTTAACCATATCATCCTTTCCCATCCTCTCCATTTAGTCTCCCCACATCCTTTCTTCATTCTTTTCTTCTCCTACCCTTCTTGATGCTTTCATGCCATGTACATGTGCACAGTGTGCATATGCATGTGCATGTCTTTACATAGCTTGAAAGAATTATAAGTCCTATAAAAGACTAAACAATGCAATATGCAATGTTTGTCATATTCATTAGATTAGTACTAGGTCTTTGTCAAAATTCTCAGCATATGTTATGTACATATAAAATGACAATATTCTTGATATAAGTTATAAGGACTACCTTGATGCTAATATCTGACTCCCGTGTAATAATAGTCCCAAGAACCCGAGCCATGACAAAAACTTTGTCCTGAGCAAACTTTCACCAAACTTCTCCTCTTCTTCCACAGTCCTTAAATTTGCACCATTGCTGGGCATGATTAATGCTAAAACTGAGTAAGCAAACTGACAGGGAACATTAGTCGGGATGTGTGGTGGATACCGCCTACATCTGATTACCCTGGTAAAGTCAGGAGACAGTTCAGTCTTTAGAATCCCCGTTACTCATGCCTTCACTGAGAGAGTTCCTATCTACTCCCATCCCCGGTTGCCTACTCTCGTGCTCCTTGATGATGTCCCAGATTTTACTTCGTGTACCCTTGAGTCAGCCCAGCTACACCAAGGTCTCATAATTCCTACTGTATAAAACTTTCTGGGAACTTTACTATCCAGCCTTAGTTTGCCAAACAAAAATAAGACATTAGTTATTAATGACTCTCACCACTTTTGAAGATAAAAGTAAGAGATTGCTATAAAGAATAATAGCTTTCAAGAGAAGCATCAGTTTCTAAATTACATACACTGTACTTGAACTCTTGAAAAAGAGCTGGAAATGACAGTGAGAAGGGTTGGGATTTAGCTCTGGGATAAAGCACTTGCTTAGAAAACTCAAGTCTCTGGGATCTAAGAAATACCAATGTCACCCCAACAGACATGTATGGTCTTAATACAGTATGATGCATATATGTTTTCTCAATGAACTACTGTTGTCTATGTCACATAAAAGCAGGGAAGTAAATGTAAGAGGAAGCAGGATAGCCAACATGATTAAGAAGTTAGGGGAATCCTTAAGGTGATTCTTGAGAGAAATCCCAAGATAAAGGTAAAGCAGGCTTCATAGTTGACAGCAGTGCCATTGGTTACATATCAGAGACTGTGAACGAGGATTCTTTTACTCAAAAGGATAAAATAGTTAAAGTGTTCTAACATACTAAGACCAGATTCAGACAAACTGAAGAGTTTTCAGTTTAATTAGAGGGTACAATTTAGAGAAGAAATGCCATTCCAGAGAAAATGACTCATAAAGTAAGAAACGCAAGAAGCACCAGGGGACGGGGTATAATGAAGCTCAGTTGATACAGTGCTTGCCTAACAGGCAAAGCCCACCATATGTATCCTAGCAACACATAGCCAAGCATGGTGATGCAGGGCTGTAATCTCAGCCTTCAGGGGGCGATCCATGGTGATCAGAAGTTCAAGGTCACTTTCTACTTCACAGTTAGTTCAAGACCACACTGTGATCTAGGAGGTGCTGAGAAGGACAGAAGAGACGGAGGGAGGGAAGGAGGAAGACAGATCAACTCATTTTAAGGTGAGCCACTGAGAAGGAATGGTCCCATTACCTACAAGATCCAAGAGCTTTTCACATTTTCTTAAATAAAAAAAAAATGGGACTCACAATGAAAAAATGCCTATATTAATGATACATGACATTTGTAATAAATCATATCACACTGTGGTATTTCACTGATGTTTCTCAAACCTCTGTTAGGTCAACAGGGAGACCTCAAACTGCAAACAGTTTAACCAGAACCACACTGAATAAAACTAGGCCACACAGAAGTACTTTTCTATATACGAGACAAGGCCATACATGTATGCTTTCAAAATTCAAGCTGTCCCAGTACTGGTTAAAGCTTACGTCTTTCTAGACTCAGCAAAAAATAAAGACATCGTTCAACCCTAAAGAATTTTGTACTTAGTTAGAGTTAAATCTCTTTGTTCTTATTTGCCAAATGTCTGTGTTTAATAGGACAGAAAGGAGGTATGGATATGATTGAAACCCCAGACAAAGCATTAAAACTAAATGCATATATCACCAAGTGCTAAAATTTCGTCTGTAAAAGACCCAAAATCTGAAAGTGCCAATATTCTAAATTCCATGCCTTCATCTTTTAGTAATTTTGGCTTTTATACGCAATGATTCATATATTAAAATGGATTTCATGCCAACTTAAGAACTGTATCTGTTACTGCATGCATGTTTACAATAATTCTAAAACTCGGCTTATGGTATACTTGAATGTAACAAATATATTTATTCTACAAAAGATTTATAGAGAAAGGAACAGGATAGATTTGTTTTATTCTTTAATTTCTGGTCTGTGACACTCACAATCTGAAAAAATGAACTCACTTCAAAACTCAGTACAATATGCAGCACTAATTCTATTTTAAATGTTTAATTTAATTGTATACATATGCATTAGTGTTTTCCTGCATGTGCTTCTGATACCTACAGAGGCCTGAAGAGGGCACCAGATTCCCTGGAACCAGAGTAGCAGACAGTTGTTGAGTGTCATATGGGTGCCAAGGACCAAACTCAGATCCTCTGGAAGAACAGCCAGTGGGTGCTGAGCCATCTCACCATGCCGTAACTCTGATTCTTTTACCCATAAAAGAACTGCGATCCATTTAGCCCTTTACCTCATCTTCTACAAAGCTGATCCTTACTCTATGACGGGTTCTCACTTTTGTCAGCTTTCCAGAGACTTTCAGTGCAAGGCAACTGTCAAGCACATGTTTATAAACTACATTGAAACTTTCTTTTGATGGTTTCTGTTTTCTTGGCTGTTTCATTTGTTTGTTTTCACTTTTTGTGTTCTTTTATTCATTTTTTCTCAACCTAGTTTTTGTTTTGTTTTTGTTTTGTTATCATATATTTAAAAAAAAGTCTTAGTACCGAAGGACTTGCTGATTGACTAAGGACATTATATATTTTTTTTCCTACAGATATGGTGGTCCCTCATTGGCACATGCTATTCACAACATGTTCTTATGACTAGCACTCTCAGACTGTTTGAGATTCCTAATAATAAGACTAATATCATATATTACTACCCGTCTATCCATCTAGGATCAGAAATCTAAGCAAAGTTAATGACTAAAGCTCTGCCTTCCCCAGTCCTGGGCGATTTGGCAAGATCAATTGCTTAGCACTCTAAACAGAGGTAGGCTGGCTATCGGTTTACTTTCTTGGTTTTTAGGAGAATCAAGAGCCTAACTAGGATTTCTGTGTGGGAAACTTATACATCTATCTCACCTTCCATCCTAGACACATCCAGTCACCACAGACAACTGCCAAACGCTGAGTCTGCACTCTCCAAGACATACTTCCTTCCATTCACCCAGTACATAAACTACAATTGCCTAGGTTTTAATTGACAGAAAATATCAGTATGTATGTATGGAGCATAGAAAATGACGTGGTGCAACTGGTAATGATCAAATCAATATGATTGCATTGCTTTTCTTCAATCATGTTATTTCTAATTCAACCCTTTTAGGTATTTTGAAGTAAATAACGAACTATGGTATACTTACACTTCTAGGCTACTGTACACTAACACTATTTCCTTCTACCTAGCTTTCTTTTACCGCCTAAATCCAGCCTTGCTCCATCTTCCCTCCCTCCCTGTGAGGCTAATTTTTGTACACATTTCCACACATGACAACATGTGATATTTGTCTCTGCTCTTATTTTGTCTTCCACTTCTATTAATCTTGCAACAAGTGGCAAGATTTTGTTATTTTTATATTTGAATAGAATTCTACACACATATACACACATATTCATGCACATATATAATACAAACATACATGCGCACATACACACACACATATAAACATACAATTTGTCCATGGGCATTCTGATTGGCTTCTGTGAATAATGGTAAAAATTGTAATAAGAGGACAGGTATCTTGTTGACATGATGACGTCTTTTCTTGTATGTACATAGCCAAAATGGCCAAACCCATTCAGCAAGAGAACGAGACATTCACATTTAAAAACAGGAAGTCAAGAAATCCGTATATGTAGACAGCAGGGTTTTAAACAAAAGAAAAGCCTAAAGAATACTCATTCAGTTCTCACCCAATAATATATCAATCTTCATAATTTCATGTTCTAAACCCTCAAATATTTCTAATGTCTTTTCCAGAAAAATATCAAAGCACTATATTTAGAAACAAAGTCCCTTTATCTTACTTTAAAATCCATCATGTTTTTTCTCCCACCTCCCAAATAACGTTAAATAGCATCCTGATTCAGGACCAGTACACAAAGCATGAAACCCAAACTTTGAATCCCTACTTCTGTTTTTCATCCACTCCAAGAATAAATCCAGCCATCATGCCCTATTCTGAGTTTTTATTCAGGTTCATGCTTCATATAGTATCCATTGTATTCATCTGTCTACTAACAAACATGTTTTGTTATTTACTGCATGCTGGGATGGACCAATGGTGAACTAAAGCGACAAACAATTACCTCACTTAAGGGACATGAGGAACTTAAAGGGCACTGTATTCTCCCATGAAACAAATCTCTGGTACTCCCACTGTTAAAGCTAAAGACCGTAAACGAATCAACAAAGCCCCCCGATATATTTTTAGTCCATTTCTCACATTCTGGTGAAATCATACAATGGTGCTATGTATCTTGCCATAAGAATGTCATTGTCTGTACACCGTGGCACACCAAGCATTCAACTCAGTACCTACAATATTGACATCAATACTATTACCTAAACAAACGCAGCTTCCATTATGGTTGTTTTGAGACTGTGGTCTTCACTGATGGAAAATGGATTCTTTTCTCATATAATGTATCTCGATTACAGTTTTCCCTCTTATTTTTCCCAGTCCTTCCCCAGCACATACTCTTTTTACTTGCCTCCTTAGAAACTAAATTAAGGCTTCTTGTCATCAGGAACATAGTCTAACAATGTATGCCTGCATGGTATGCCAGATTTAATAGAATGTTAGGTGGCAAAGGGAAAGATATCTCTAAGGCTTTTCACAACCATTGTAAACATCATAAGATCATGCATAGATCATCTGCTTAAAGGATAATCAATTGTACCTCCTTGCCAAATAGATCATTAACTTACTGAAATAGTTTGACTCTATAGGATATATAAATAAATTACTTTTTTTTAAATTAAAGGTCCCCTTTCTCCAGCTACCCCAAGCTTCACTTTCTAGTTGGATATCACTTCCATAGTACAGCTTCTATAAGTAAAAGTGAATAAATATATACTATGAGAAACCCACTTACATATAAAAACCCATTTCTTTTCATTTTAGATACTTTTAAACATAAAACCTCTCCCATAGTCCCCTTCCCATAACGCAGGCAAAAACTGCTTTTGTTCTCACAAACCTGGAGAACATTAGTGTTGGAGGGACATAAGTTCCCAACTTGAAGGGAGCAATGCTGTCTACCTCTTGAAGGATAAGCATTAGCCTTCGCTTTGGTTGCCCGTAAAGGTCTCATGGGTTAAGGGCACTGAGAGCAATAAAAGGATGGCTTCCCTAACCTTCATTATCTAAGGAAGCTAGGCCTGGTAGGCACTACTATATCCAGCCTTAGTTCTCTTACCCTTTAAAGGAAGGCTCATCTCATGCTTAATACTTTCCAGAGGCAGCATATACTCTAAAAGTCTCCCTCTGCTTCTTGAAATGTTGGAGAGATAAGTAAAAGCAAGAGTCAGGACAAGAGATGTGTGTGTCTAAACAGGTATTCAAGAATGGAAGAATAATTCTCTCCTTTTTAATCAATAACACCAAAATTTAGGGGATTTTCTTCATGTCCTCACTCCTGGGGACGTTTCTCTGGGGAGAAATAGCACTTCTACTCTATCCCCAGACTTAAACACATATGAGTTTATGTGGGGTAGCTAATAAACAAAGAAACAAACAGAAATTGATCGTGTTAGGTGTTCTTAACATATGTAACTATGGTAAATAAGGATCATGCACATTTGTTTGACTATAGCAGTGGTTGTCAACCTGTGGGTCACAACCTGTTTGGAGCTTCAACAACTTTTTTATAGGGGTTGCATAGCCGATGACCTGCAAATCAGATATTTGTTTACATTACGATTTATAACACTAGCAAAATCACAGTTGTTAAGTAGCAACAAAAATAAATGTATAGTTGGGGGTCACCTCAACATGAGGAACTGTATTAAAGGGTTGTAGCATTAGGAAGGTTGAGAACCAGAGGACTGTAGTAGTCATCCATGCATGCAATACAAACAATAAAATGTAAGTCTAAATTACAATTGTATTAACAGAAAACAATAAAAGTATCATGGGAAACATGATTTTACCCTCCCCCTCTATATAGTAAAGATATATTTGTATATTAAAGATATAGCAAAATGAGAATATGAGAAAAGAGATGGAGAAGAAGACAGGAAGACAGGGAAATTGATTTTTAATAATAAATCACTAATAATCAGTTTAAATCAACTCCTATAGTTCATTCATATTCATACATATTCAATAATTTACACCTTAGAATCAGTAAAGATGGCCGCTCTTCTTCATTACTTTGAGACAATAAAATTTTATTCCTTTAATCAAATGTTCTGAACTAAAAAGTTGAGAAAACGTGAGGGTTTTCACCACCCTGGAAGAGTACACCACTCTGCCCCCAGAGCCCATCGGAAAGCAAAGCTTAGAAACCACCAGCTTCTGGTTAAAATAAATCAGACCAGAAACAACAGGGCCTTTGTGGAGGAAACTGGAGTTCAAGTACATGAGGATCAGATAAAATGCAACACATGGCATCTGAACTCAAATGATATGCTTTGATTTGTAGATTAAAAGTTAAGCAGCCAGCAGCATTTGAACACTTAAGAGAAAGGATATACAAGTAAAAATAAGACAGGCTTCCTCATAGGTGCACAACCAGACAGAGAAGGGAACACTGAAAGTGTGGCCAAGTGCCCTGTCGCTAAAGCTGTCTTTTAAAGCTGCAGTAGTATGGCTGCATTTAATAGGACATTTTCTTATGATTATGAATAATAGATATTTGATAACCACACTTAGAAAATATATCTCAAAAAAACTACTGATAAAGAACAGCTCTGAATCGGGCAATACACGTGGCCAAGCTCTGTCCTGTGCAATGGGAGGAAGCGGTGGATGGAAGGAGTTAAGCAGAGTTGTGTCTCAATTACCGCTCTAAAACCAGTTACCCAAATTCTTTTAGAACCTCTTGTTAGAAGCTACTCAGATTACCCAAGATAATAAAAACCCAGGAAGCACAAGGGTTCTTTTGACCACACATTAAACATGAATTAAATTACTGAAATTTCATGGTGTATACTCCCAATATAGTATGTTTCTATGTTTAAAAGAAGTTAGCCATTTTATACATTGAGGTTACTTTTAAAGAAAACACTTTAACAAAAAGCTGGAGTGCTTAGGTGAAGCAAAAATAGTAACAAAAAACTATATTTGCAGATTATTTTTGCAGCAAAATTCTCCACAATTTAGGACTGTAAAATACTGGAGAAAATATAAACAGCCATATACAGGAGAGTAGTTGAATAAATTATGGTACATTAATGTAGGAGAGTATAATACACTCATTATTAAAAATGAATCATTCTTGGACTTCAGAAGCAGAGGCAGGCAGATCTCTGAAGTTCCAGGCTAGCCTGGTCTACATAAGAAATCCAGGAGAGCCAGAACTATGTAGTGAGACCTTGCCTCAGAGGAAATAAAAGTAGTAAGGTTGGATAAAGACTTATAAACTGATAGGCAAAATATGAAAGAGTTTCAATGTTAAAGAATATCATATATGCTATTATATGCTCTTTTGATTCTAAAACAGAAGGTAAGTATGAAAATATACATATGGGTTTATCTGTGCAAAAACAAGCATCATATGAATTAAACCAGAAGTGAGAGGAACTAGGCACCTACTGCAAGCAGGAGAAAACAGAATGATAAAGATAATGTGAATGGCATTAACATAGTGGTCTGCTAGAAATACGGACACCTCTTTCTGCATTGTTTCATCTTTTGAATTATGTTACTGTCTACCATATTGAAATCATTGAAAAGTCCTAAGGACTGGGGAAAAGAAACCAAATATAGATAAAAACAGAAGAAGGTCTCTGTGAATTTATATAGAGGTATGGACACAGACACATGCTTCCTTCCGGGCTCCGATTGCTTCAAAGGCCCCAAAGCAAAGAATTTACCCAGCATACAACTTTTATTTTCTATGTTACCCTTGTCAACTAAAGGCCTCTTTTGGAGAAATGCTGACTCCAAGGCTGGGTCAAAAAAAGTACAAAATCTGCTAGAGACATCTGGTTCCAGAGAGCACTGCAGTGTTCCCAGAATGCTAAGAATGTGCCACAAAGACCAGAGAAACTCATGCCCAATCAGAGATTATTTGAGCAACAAGATAAATGGCAGCAGATTATAATCAATCCAGAGCAGAAAAGAACAAATCATGTGTAAATAGTGCCTAAGTAAACATATGAATACATAAGCAGGAAGAAGGCAAAGTTCTTCCATACTATAAAATTTCATTCAACGACTACGAAATAAACGAGGAACTAGAAGAGAATTTGCTAATAATGTCCAGTCTTAGTTTCCCACTCTAGCTAAAAGCATTTAATGAATGTGTGGTAAGAAACAAACGTTCAGGCCAGCAAGATGGCTCGGCAGATAAAGAAAGCACTTGCCAGCAAAAGCAGGTGACCTGAGTCTGGGCCCCAGGCTCTCCATAATGGAAGGACAGAAGTCAACGCCAGCAAGATGTCCTCTAACATTCATATATGTGCCATTGCATGCATATGTGATCAAACATATACACATGCAAATAAATTTTAGAATTTAACACGTAATACATCCTTATATTTTTTAAATTATAATATAGTTATATTTCTCCTTTTCCTTTCCTCTCTCCAAATCAGTGGTTCTCAACCTTCCTTATGCTTTGACCTTTTAACAATTCCTCATGTCGTGGTGACCCCAACCATAAAATTATTTTCATTGCCACTTCCTGTGATTTTTGCTTCTGTGATTTTGCTACTGTTATGAATCATATTATCTGCATTTGCCAATGGCTTTAAGTGACCCCTGTGAAAGGGTCATTGACATCCCCCTAAGGGGTCTTGACCCATAGGTTGAGAACCACTGCTCTCAACACTCCCACATACCTCCCCGCTTTTAAAGAAACAAGATTCAGTATAATGTCAAAGCGTCTTACATAAGATAATCAGTAATATCAAAGGGAAAAGTAGGGGCTGTACAATTAAACTGTAATGCAATGATGGGAATGCCACTCTAATTGGATCAGCACGGTACCAGGTACTTCCTGACACAATGCACTGAGAATAAAACTATCCTATCCCAGACCAAGATGAAATGCTTCTGTCCAATCATGGTGAAGCATGAGAAAAATGCAAGCAGAAGACTGATGGACAGACCAACAGTCTCTAGAATAGATAGTTGTGGATCAGGGAGTGTCTTAGTAACGGTTAACTATTACTGTGATGAAACACCATGGCCAAAGCAACTTAGGAAAGAAAAGGGTTTATTTTCCTTATATTTCCATATCACTGTTCATAACCAAATGATGTCAGGACAGGAATTCTATCAGGAGAGGAGCTGATGAGGAGGCCACAGAGGGGTGCTGTTTACTGACTTGCCTAGGGTCCAATCTTATGGAGACAATGTCTCAATTAAGGTTCCCCCTTTCCAGATAACTCTAGCTTATGTCATGTTGGCATAAAACTATTCAGCACAGTGAGGAGGGAATAGGAGAAGCAAATGAGGCAGGGGGTAAGGTGAAGAATACAGGGTAGCTGGAGGGAAATACAGGTTGGGGAAGACAGCTAAAACTAAGGGTTCATATAAGAGGTCATTGGAAACTTAATGTAGTAGAAGCTTCCCAAAATATATTCATTTATGATGACACAAATAAAATTGCCAAATCATGAGGGAGATGGAGCCCAAAGTGGACATTACCCCTCATTACCAAAGAAGCTTGCTGTGATGGGAATGGGTTACTTCTAGTTAAGTTGTTGGCAAAGGAGCCCCATGGGAGCCTGCAATAACCAAGGCTTTTGCCAGGTCTGCTAATTGCTCTCCCAAACTGACAGGAAGACTATTGATAAAGACAACACATATACAATTCACTGAATGTGGGAAAGCCAAGCTAGTGCCCACAAAGAGCCTTCAAACTACAGACTAGTACCCATAGTACTAGAAGGTTCACAGTACCAAAGGAGAACTGTAACTACAAACCCTGCCTGCAAAATATGCAACAGTGACGCTAAGCTTGGGGAAGTAACCAACCAACATCTGATTGGATTCAATGTCCCCATCAAGATATGGCACCCCTTCCTAACGTTGGTTGTGGGAACATGAACCAGAGACTAGATAGGCCAAGGAGATAGGGCAAAACAAGACACTAATGTTCAGATAAAGGAAGGCGGTCTTAAAGTGGCTCCTGATGACATATTTCTATACCACATATCTGTGTCTGTGCCTTGCTTGGCCATCATCAGAGAAGCTTCTTCCTGCAGCAGATGGGAAAAATAGAGACCCCACCTGGAAAACGTGCAGAGAAAAAACTTTAGAACCTCAAGTGGGATGTCTCTAATCAAATGCCTCACCCTAATGACTCAGGAGCATTGTGAAAGGGAAGGCAGAAAGAGTTTAAGAGCCAAAGAAGTTGGAGGACACCAAGGAAACAAGGCCTTCCTGATACAACCGGTCCATGTGAAATCAGAGACTGGCAGCATCCACCGGGCCTGCACAGATCTACACCAGACAGGTGCCAGGGTTAAGAGGAAAACTGGATGCAAGCCTCCATTGCTAACCCAAAAGTTATCTCCAATTGATAGCCAACTGCAAATGAAAGATTACTTCTCTCTAAAGGAGTCTCACTTAGGATACAAACAACTGTTATGAGCAGTTATGCGCGTGCACGCGCATGCGCACACATGCATCTGTCTATCTGTGTCTCTATGTGTGTGTCTCTGTCTATGTGTGTCTATGTCTGACTATGTGTGTCTGTCTATGTGTGTCTATGTATGTCTGACTATGTTATCTGTCTCTATGTGTGTCTGCCTATGTGTAAATTTAACAAACAACACAGGTACTTTACATCTATATTATGGCTTCCACTTTAATATTTTGATGGGACCCCTATGTGTACATGTATATCTCTGCATCTCTGTGTTTCTTGTGATTTTTCTTTGGTTTTTTTCTTCTGTTTATTTGTTTTGTCCTATTCTTGTTTGATTTTTGTTTTATTAGTATTATTGTTGTTGTTGTTGTTAATAAAAATAATAATATTTAGATGCCTGTTTGTTTTTTAGAAACAGAATGGTTGTGGATTCTGATGAAAGGAGAGGTGGGGAGGATCTCAGAAGACTTGGGGAGGGGAAAACATATTGAAAATGTACTGTGTAAACAAAATCTATTCTCAATAAAAGTCAGAATAAAACATTGTCAAGGTCCAGAAAGACAAGGACATCTAGATGTCTAAAGTGATCCAGATTAAAAGAAAATAAAGACACAGATATTAAGCCCCAAAATGTGAAGGGCAGGCTCTAAAGTAGGAAGTTTCCCTTTGACTACAAATAATTATTACTGGACAGTAGCAAAATCTGAATAAATCCTATGTATTAAATAGCATTAAATCAGCTTTGTTTTCCTTGTTTTAACCAGTGCATCTGATTTACAAAGAACAAGGCTTTGGTTTTAAGAAATTAAGTGTGCATGGAGATTTTTGGAGATAAAGACCATTGTGTCTTCAATCTACAAAATATTTTGGAAAATTAGTTGATATGACACTACAAATATTAAGTATGATAAAATTTTAACATTTGAAGAATTGAAGCAGATGATAGGCAGCCTTTCCATAGATCTAAACCTAGTGTGCAATGAGAATCAAGCAATATATTCCAAGCTTAGGCAAGAGAAGCAAATACCAATGTACTTCAAAACAAATTCTACAGGAAGTACATGTGAGAAACTATAAATCACTAGGTTTTCTTTTTTACTTCATTTACCAATATAGTTTCATCTGGCTCTATAGTCATAGATCTTTCCTGTATATTCTCCCTGTAAAGGTGGTATGCATGTGTACAGGATTTTCATGAGGAAAGCATTCATTATAAAATATCATTCAAGGAGTCAAAGTATATGGAAGATCAGGATTTGTATAAAATTTTTTAACCATTTTCTGCTTCTGAAATAATTTTACAACAGAAGTCATAAACATGCCCCCCACCTCAACCATTAGAGGCTATTGCCACTGCTCTTAGTTCCTCTCTGGGACTTGATGGTAAGACCCTATTGATGAAAATACCACATAAAAGGATGGTAGGACATGGGGAAGTCAAGCTGATACAACCCTGAAGGCTTCATCCCGATCAGGCAGTTTTTATGGTTCTGGAAGTCGCTATGCAGGAAGAAGACTTAGCATCAGTCTTCCCCAGCTAGGAGTCCTGACAACTCTAGTAGTGGCTGACCTGGAAAGCTGCACCCACTCATGCCCATAGTGGCATCAGTGCTGTGGGACTGACCAACACTTCTGATTGGATTTCAAGCTCATGCCCCAAAATGGAACTCATGCCTGGTATGGTTAAGTGGGGAAAAAAAAACAAATGAAACAAAGCAAAACAAAAACATGGCTTTCTAGGTCATAGGCTCTAAGGGAGACCCTAACAGCATTATTCTGCCAAATGTACAGACCATCAACCCCTAAGTTTCTATCTGTGTGATGTGTATTCATGCCTCTTTCAACCTTCATCAGAAAAACTTCATATATAGATAGTGATTAATAGAGACTAATAGTAGGTGAACTGCAGAGAAGAAGACCATGGGACTCAGCCCTAAATGCAACAGACATCTATCTATACCATGTCCCTCTCCCAAGGCGCAGGGCTCACCATGAGAGATGGCAGAAAGATTCTAAGAGCCAGGGGGAGTGCATGTCTGTAGTGAAATAATATTTGCCACACATGACAGATCAATCTCATTCACAAACTCTCAAGGGCTGGGATTAAGTGGGCAAGGATTTACAAAATGAAGCATTCAAAATACCAGTACAGATAGAAAAGAGAGTCACAAGTCCCACCCCTAGTTGTGAAGCTATTGGTAGCTGATGGCTAATGATGAATGACAAGTCTGTTTTCTTCTGGGTGGCACGGTGTTCCCTTTGAGGCACCCAACACTCCAGTTGACAGTCCCACATTCACACACACACACACAAACAGAAAACAGACACTGTGACATCAAATTTGAAGGAGGGGGGACTTGGATCCCAAACATCAGACACTGCATTATTCACACTTCTAGAGTTTGGTTTTGCTTTGTTCCGGTTGTGACTGTGCCCTGGTCCTTCTCTCTTGAAATAAGAAAGCACTAAATTTTTTATATTACGGGAGTCTGCAGTTGAAAGGCTTTATAAATATTTTAAAGAAAATATTGGGGTTTATAGAAGATATTGGGGTTTTACAGAGAATTTGAGTTTTAAAAGAGACTGGATTTTTTTTTTTTTTGTATTTTTGTTCCTCCTTTTAAGAAGGAGTGAAGCATCCGCACTTTGGTTGTCTTTCTTCTTGAGCTTCATGAGGTCTGTGGATTGTATCTTGGGTAATTCAAGCTTTTGGGCTAATATCCACTTATCAGTGAGTGCATCATCTCAGAGAGAACAAACACCTGGCTACATAACCATTGCTGTAGGTTTGTATTTTTTTTATTAATTTTTTTTATTAACTTAAGTATTTCTTATTTACATTTCAAGTGTTATTCCCTTTCCTGGTTTCCGGGCCAACATGAGACTGGATATTTTTAAAGAGACAACTTTTAAAGTGCTTGAATTTGTAAGGCTGTGAGACTACTAAAGTTTGTAAATGGTTTATATTTTGATGTCATTATTAAGGTGCGATCTTGGAGATGAACAAGAAAGAAAAAGTTGTGGCTAAACAATGATGTGCTTTGTGTTTCATGCTGACAAGGGATCAATTGTTCTGCATAGTTTTATCTCAGCTTGACAAAAACTTGACCTATATGTAAAGATGAAAGCTCAATTGTGAAAATGCCTCCATATGATAAAGCTATAGGGTATTTTCTTACATAGAGAGGGCCCAGCCCATTGAAAGTGGTACATCACTAGGCTGGTGGTCCTGGGTTCTATTTAAAAAAAAAAAAAAAAAAACAGGCTAAGCAAGCCATGGGGAGCAAGCCAGTAAGCAGCATCCCTCCATTGCATCAGCTCCTGCCCCCAGATTCCTGACCTGTTTGAGTTTCTGTCCTGACTTCCTTTGATGATGACCAGCACTGTGGAAGCAAAAGCTGAATAAGCTTGCATTGTGTTCATGGTGTTTTGTTGCAGCAATATAAACCCTAAAGGAGACAGTGGTCGCTTGATGTTGCAAGGGAAAAGTGAGGTTAAGGGATTCAGGAGGAATTGGAAGGGAGTAAATGGGGATGGACTGAATCCAAATAAATTATATGCTTGCATGAACAGTACATATTTTTAAAATACTGAAACATCAAAAAAATTAAACATGCAATTCAAGTTTCAGCAAACATTAAATCTTATTGCACTTGTCATACCCTTTAGAATATCTCAGGTCATTCCCAGGTCTATTGATAGTACAGCCTACTGGTCCCACTAGGAGCTAACTGTGTATACCAAGGAGTTCCATGTCTGCCGATTTTGACTAGTCATTCAATATATTTGTCAATAAACAATGTTTGTAGGTTCTCATCTGGAAATACTGTTTCAACAGTGTTGTTTCAGTGTCTCCTCCCTATTAACCTTCCACTAAAAGGGAAAGAGAGTTTTCTGGTTAGAGAATTTTGAACAATGAGCTCTGTATTGTGGACCAACCACCTTCACTGGACCAACCACCTCCAGCATCATTTCTTCTTTGGAACAAGCCTATCTCTGGGTAGACCAGACTGTCTGCATGCAGTATAAATTAGAAAAATTATTTTTCAGGTATTCAAAGCTACTTTTTGGCTTTTTAATCAACAATAAAGATATTTAGTTTGTCCTGTAAAAATCTTGACATATAACTTAAAGAGAAATGCTATTTATTGGTTATCTCATCAAATAAACTGTAGAATCCTATAATGTCATCTTGGCATGCAAAAACACACACTTATGATAGTGATAGATGGAAGATAGATGATGATGATAAATATATATAGGGTGAATGGATAGAAGATATATAATAGATGATTGATTGATAAATGATAGATTATTTGAATCATACCTTTGACTCAGATAGAAGATAGATAATGATAGATAAATAAATAACAATTTGAATCATATTTTTGAGTCAGATGATTGATTGATAGATGATTGATTGACAGATGATAGATTATAATTAGATGATAAATATATAGATAGATGATAGATAAATGATAGACAATTTTAATCATTATATCTCAGAGTTGGTTCAAATTCTGATTCTGATTTATTAGAATAATGTGATTTGAGGGTACAAGTCTTAATATCAGCATTAATTTTTAAATTTTGCTACCCCACTGTTTGAAAAAGACATCCTATGTAGCATAGGTCAACAAACTAAAGCCCAGAAGCCAAATCTAGTCCACGACAAGTTTCATTTTTAAGTTTTTATAATAGAACTATGCCTACTCCTTTACATACCATCTATAACTAGTTTTGGATTCTGGAGGCAGAACTAAACAATTGCTATAGAAATATGACCCAAAAGACCTAAAATATTTACATTTTGGGCCTCTATTAAATATTATGTAAGGATTGTTTTAAGACTGAATAAAATGCTATCAATTACTGGCATCTAACATTTGAATGTTTATTATCAAATATCATGGTAATATTCAAAGAAATATTTTAAAAGAAAAATTCCCTGAAAATATAGACTTACCAAGTAACATTATATGGACTGATCAAATTTTATCTACATACATGGAAAACACACTTCACAACCACTGAAGTTCAAAAAAAAGCCATAAATTTTAAAGAGAGAAGGGGAGCTATGTGTGAGGATTTCAAGGGAGGAAAAAGAAGGAAAATTATGTAATCATAATTTTAACTTTTTCAAATTATTTAGACAATAAATATAAAACAAATTCCTATGGTCATGCAAAATCCTACACTCAAATATTCCACACATAAAAATAGAGAAAAGGCTACCTATAAAAATCATTTTCAAGTTTCCACAAACCTGAAGGCTCAGGAATCGTTACTCACAGACTCTTACACTGGGAAGCATCTGCAAAGCGACATTTATCACACTGCCCCCAAGAGCAATGATGACTCAAGGGAAAGAGAACAGAAGCCAAACATTTTTTTCTACCAAAAGAAATACCAAACTAGAACTGGAAAAGGATATTTACAGATTGAATATTCTGCAATGGGTGGGAAGAGGATATTGAGGAAAACTGCTCTCATTTCAAAGGAATCGAGGCTCCCACTGTTACACTTAAACGATTTCTTCTTCCGGGTAACAGTCTATCAAGTATACTCAGAAGAGTCAGAGATAAAGACAACCCTTGTCTTTGTAGTAAGGACTAGTAAGGAACTGGTAAAAAGCACAAGCATGCATATAACAGGACTCCAAGACTTAATAGCTATTCTTCACATGCTTTTCATAGAAAGGAGCGCTCTCTCTTTTCCTCAACTCTATATGTTAGTTTGCAAACAGGTTGGAGGGGTAAGTTTTGCAAAGTAGGGTCTTAAGACAGTAAAGACTACTGACATACTAACTTCATTTTCTTCTGTTATGAAAAATAATCTAACAAAAGCAACATGAAGGAAGATGGGGTATATTCAGCAGCATGAAGGAAGATGGGGTGTATTCAGTTTATAATTGCAGGTCACAATCTATCATCGCAAAGAAGTCGGGGTAGAACTTGAAACAGCTAGTCATAGCCACAACCAAAGCCCAGAAAGAAAGGCAATAAGGATATCTATGCACAGCTTGCTTTCTCCACTCTCTTACACCAAAGACTGGTGTCACCCACTTTTAGGCTAGGTCCTCTCATTTCAATTAACATAACAACCCCCTCCCTGTCCTAAGAGTTACCCTACAGGCTAACTTGATCTAGACAATCTCACACTGAGACTCTTCCTTATGATTCTAGGTGGTGTAAAACTG
Source organism: Rattus rattus (assembly GCF_011064425.1). Lineage (NCBI taxonomy): Eukaryota > Metazoa > Chordata > Mammalia > Rodentia > Muridae > Rattus > Rattus rattus. Next base: position 217,722,721 of record NC_046154.1, read on the forward strand.
ACTAAACCAATGTGACAGTTCCACTCTTTGCCAACTTGATACACAAACTTATCATTTTAAGCATAACTTCCCTTCCTTATCCCCAACATCTCATGTTTATCTCAAAGTAAAATACCAGCCCAACTTTAATAAAAATTGCCAACACTCTTAAAATTCCAAGACTTTAAAGGTCCAATGTCTCTTGATATTGAACACAATAAAATCAAAAGCAAATTACAAACCTATCGCATCTAATAGAAATAGAGTAAACATTATTGCTCCAAATGGAGAAATCAGACTCCTTCAGACAAAGCAGACATCAAATCCTGCAACTCTGTGTCTCACATCCGAGGCTTATGATGCAGAACTCCGGAAGGCTTAAGCAGGTACACTACCCCACCCTGCTATGCACCACATACACAGCTACTCTCTTAGGTTGTGTGAGCTCTAATCCATGCCTTCAGCTCTCCTCTGCAGATATCACATGGTCCAATACCCTAATATCACCAACACAGTGGAGGATTCGTGCAATTGCCTCTCGCAGACCCTCTGCACAGGCTCTGGCCCTGCCTGAGTGTAGCCCAGTCCCTGGACCATTGATGTATCAACTCTTGTGTGTTCATGCTTATCGCAGTGCAATGCAGGAGGCTTCTCCCCAATGATGCTCATCTATCAATTGCAGCTGCTTCTTTGGCACCTGCCTGAATACAATCTTACCTTGACATTCTTCTGCCAAGCAAATCAGTCTATTACTTTGAAATTTAGCTTCACTTAAGTTCCTAGGACACAAGCAGAAAGAAGCTGAGTTCTTGGCCAAAATATCTTCCAATCTCACAGGATTAGATCACAAGAATGGCCTCTCCACCACCATGTCAACCTTCCTTCCAACACCGGCTCTAAACAGGGTCCTTAGAACCTGGGAAAGATCTTACTTCATTCACTAATGGATCTTCATTATAAAGTGCAGGAAACTTGCGAAGCTAGAAGAGTAAACAGACGGAGCCTATCACAAGCTTCCTTTCATCTGTCATAACTAAAAGGTCCTATTAATACCATCAACTTAAAAATAAATTTTAATATTGCTAATAATTAAATTGTGAAATAATATATTTCACAATTGCTTTGAAAAATTAACAGTATGTTAATCCGTTTTTCTAAAAACAAGGTTAAATTTTCATGATTGCAAGAGAAAATTTCAGGTAAGATGAATATGCATATTGACACCTTGATATGAAGAGTGAATGCTGAGAATTTACATATCTTTATGTCAAGATATAATGTGAATGGAAATGTGAGAATAAATTGCTGGCACTGGGAAAGTGGAAGGTTGGTGACTTAGTTGGAATTTGTTTCTTTTGTTGCTTCCTGAGGTTGAAACAGAGGGGGAAAGAAATGTGACTTTGTATCAGAAGACATCAGCTTGCAGTACTCAGCTGAAGAGGGGGCACCATTGTCTAGCACAAGCCCTGATAGATAATGCAATGGACGATCAAAAGGTTGATGCTTCACTCCAACTGCAGTACGAGTAGCCCATCAACTCTATAAATGGCTAAACTGGCAAGAAACAGAACTGGGGAGCTGTCACCAAGGCAGGGCTTGTCTAGGTGAGGGCTTTAAACCAGGAATCCTGACTAGACCACAGGCATAAGAACAAAAGCAACTATTGTCTCAATCTTGCTTCTACATCCAAAATCTTCAATCTCTTTGTCCAATTCAAAAATGAAAGTTTATTCTAAAAACAACAAAAATAGGACAGGAAAACAAGAAAGTTACAAAAAAGCACCTGTGGTGTTTACCAACTTTTGGCTTTACCAAACATTCACCAGAATTTAGAAAACATTGTCCCTGAGTTACACATCCTCTGTAACCTCATATCCTACTTCATTCCTGAAAATGATAAACTTGTTAGGAATAGACACACACCAGTGTGGCCATCCTCCTAGGTCGGTTTCTGGCTTTTGAGGATAATGCGGTTTATATAAATAAGTAAACCTAGTCCTCTTTTGATTCACTTTTTCTTAGGTATTTTTTCTTGACTTCATGATTAAAATAAGGAAATAAAAATTAACTTCTGTCAATCTTCCTGGCTATCTTTGGAAGAAAGAGAATAATTCTTGCTAAGTACTACAACGCAAATTGTTGAAGACCACTTTCTTTTGCCTCAAGGACATATTATGTACCCAAGTTGTATCATAACTTCTCTAGCATCTCCTGTTGGCCATGACCTTTGTGAAGGGGATGCATTGTTTAGAGAATTCTGCTGGACCCTAGTCTCCTCCACACCACTCATCCTTCTCACCCTTCAGGCAACAGGCACCTTAGCACCTCCCTGAGGCTGGTACTATATATAACATTTTTCCTCAGTATCTTTTCATGTATTCACCATGAAAATATTCAAGGTACCCTGTAGACATCACTTAATGTTCAAAATTTAGCTTCTTTGGAGTCACCTTTTTCTCTAAGAAAAAATAAATCCTGAACCAGTGAGATGGATCAAGAGATAAAAGTACTTGCCATGTAAGCCTGATAACTTTGATCCCCAGGACCCACATAAAGCCAGCCTGATGCCATGGCTGGAGAACTGTGATGAGGTGGGCAATGGAAACTGAAGAATCAGCTGGATTCTTCTCCCCTGTACACCACAGCAGCAGAAACAAGACCACTGGCTCAAAAACAAAGTAGGGAGAGAAAAATCAAAAGTTGTCCTCTGACACAGACACACACACACACACACACACACACACACACACACACACACACACACTTGCACAAAGTAAATCTTTAGAAAATATCTATCCTTGTAGGTCTTTGTGAGCACAGGGGGACTCGTGCTTACTGCTCAGTAAACATAGCTCATGGATGAGGCTGAAGCTGAGTCAGACATAACAATCAAGGCTCCAGGTCACATCCCCAGCACTACATAAAACCTGCTGCAGGAGTGCACAACTGTAACCCCAGAACTCAGGATGTGGGGGCAACAGAATCTGAAGCTCAGGGAAAGCATTAGCTACGTGAGTTCATGGTCAGTCTCAGCCAAGAAGGACCTTGTCAAGAACAGGAGGCGGCAGATGTAGATATTTGCAACTCACCTATACACGATCATGGTTTTAAAAGAAAAAAATATAAACAACAAATGAAGAAAAGATGGCAGTCTGTGCCTCGGTGCTGTGCTGGGGACATGTGGAAGGGGCAAACATGAGTCCATCGCTTTCTAAAATGGCAACACCAAGCCTCCATTCTTTGTATCATCCGTCATATGTAGAAAGCTGAAAAATCTAACCCACGGCCATTACCTTTTGCTGAGTCATTGTATGCTTTGTGTACAGAGCAATCAGAACAGTAATTGCAGGACTAACTTTAGAACATGAAATGGCTGCATCTGTGCTGGTGAGAAATGCAATGTAAAAAGCAATCAGTCCTTAAGCTGGAAGCTGTGAGTTACATTGTTTAAAAAGTCCTTCAGATTGCTACTTCTCTGGGATAGCCCAGAGTGCCCAGTCAGGACAAAAGACTGAAAGCATGGGTTCCTTCAGCCGAATACTTAAGATCTCTCATTCCCTCCTCAATCCTCAACCACATCAAAACTAACGTGTTCTTTGTGTCTCTAAGGCACCCTTTTCCTAACCAGATGTTGATTCAATTAAACAAAATATGAATACAGCATTTCTGGGATAATCTTAGGGATTGGGCAATAAAGTATTCAGTGATACTGAGGAGTTATTACTTTTGATAAATGCAACCATTCATTGCTAAAAAATGAACACTTTATAAATAACTAATTCAGCATGTTAGGATAAATACATACTAGATTTGCTCTAAAACATTTATAGTGTTTGCTGGGGGAAAGAGCCGTATTTATCAGTATTATAGCCATTGGTATGAAGGTCACGCCTTTATAAATAATCCTTTACATAAAATATCATAAGAAACCCTAAAAATTTACAATTGGGGGTGCACAAACACAAATGATACTAGACAGGTAATTATCTTGGAAAGGAATGGGATCTATAGAAATGACGGGAGATAGGAGAGGACGGATGGGGTGAATATGATAAAAATGCATTACATCTGCATATGAAAATGTTATAATGAGCTTTCTGTATAATTGATATAAGTTAGTAAAAACAATGAAAATAGCAAATGCTTATAGCAGAGACAAGAGAAACAACAGAGGAAGCCCATTCAGAATAAGCTAAAAATGTTGTATCTTTGTAATGGTTAGAGGGGTTGTCTTTATTTGCTCTTTGATTATAAATTTAAGTGAAAGATTGTAATATCTGCTTTCTCTCCTTCATTTGAGACTTAGAATAATGACTAAATAGGTCCAGTCACAGGATGGAGTTCACAATGGCAATAACAAAATATAAGATGACTGCTGTGTCCAGACTCTGAACCTATGAAAAGGTCGTATCTGATGTTCACTTACTGGTCAGCCAGCCGAGCCCAACCTGTGAGCTTGACGTTCAACAGAAACCCTGACTCAGATAAAACAGGAAGAAACAGAAGGTACACAGCATCAACCTCTAGCCTCTACACACAGGCGAGTACACGGCCCCCACACATAGACCAGCAACACACGAATACACACACACACACACACACACACACACACACACACACACACACACACACACACACACTCGAATCTGACATGGGAAAACATTATCAAGGCTAATACACACATGTACACAGGACACTAAAACATGTAAAAACCTTCTAAGACCAGATCCCATCGCAGATCACAGGTGTTCTTCATGTTTTAACTGAAATTACCAATGCCCCTCCGAGTACTGCTTTACTTATTCACCTCTCATAACAGAAATATGTAAATCAAATTGAAAATTGCCTCCAGCACCACCTGTGTTCTAAGTTTTGATATTGGCTTATTAGAAAGGAAAGGAGGAAAAAAAATCATCTGTGAAAGATAAGACAAGAGAGAAGAAGGGAGGAGGAAGGGAAGAAGAGGGGAGGGAAGGAGGGGAGGAGAGGAGGAGAAAGAGGGATTGAAGGAGGGGAGGGGGAGAGGAGAAAAGAGAGGGGTGAGAAAGGGCAGAGAGAGGGGAGGGGGAGGGGAGGGAGGAGGAGGAAAGAGCAAGAGAGGAGAGGCGGGGAAGGAGTGCATCGTCATTTGTCTAGCAGCCTCAATAGAGGTTTGGAAAATCACAGACTGGGACTGGGGATCTAACTCAGTGGTACACATTTAACATAGCCTCTGCACTCATTGAACACGGCAAGAGGTTGCCTGAAGCAGTAGGGAAACTAAACCAATTTGTTACTCAGGTGGCTTTCTTCAGAAGCCCAGAGGCAGAGAGGAAGGAGACACTGAGTACAGGCGCTGGTCAGTTGGAGGAAGTGAGGACAAACTTTCTGACCCGCCAACAGTGATAAGAGGCAGATGGAGGTAGCCAAGGAAGCAGGCAAGAGCGCCTATCACAGAACTGAGGAATTGCTCGTTTCAATGCAGGACAGCTGGAGGAGCTTGCCTCCTCACATGCCTGACCCCCAACCCTTTGCCAATAAGCTTCACCATCCACGACAACTACGTAGGGCTGCTCCTAAGTGCAAATGGAACAAGCCCTGGAAAAGCACACCGATGAAACACACTACACTTAAAGAAACAAAAAACCTCAAGGACCAGCGTGAGCTCTCATTGCCCAAGGGGAAGAGGCACTGAGTGGGAAAGATTCTGGCTAGAGGCTGATGAAAGTGAAAACAGCTTGGGACAGCCAGTCAGTGAGGAAGAGAGGGCAGTAAGAGCAACTAAGTAACAAGGGCCTTGAAAACAGAGCTTTTAAACCTCATGGCTAAGGATACTCGATTTGTAGCTGGAAGTTTGTTTTGATTAAAATGCTTCCTCTGTTTACCTGTAAGGTTAATGTTTTGCCACTTAAAACTCTAAAGCTTTTACCAAAAAGAAGGCAGAGAGATAAAAAGCCTAGGGTGACATTCAGCTGCTTTGTCTGTGGAACACTGCCAAACAAGGACTATTTGTTTCATACTGAGCAAAAAAAATAACAAAAAACAAAACAACAACAACAACAAAAAAAACACGGTTTCTAAAGTTGCATCTAATATGTTAGATCACTCTCTTGGTAAACTGCTACAAAAGAAGGTTGTCTTTGGCTAGACTTTTCCTAATGTATTTTGAGGAGGAAAATTACACACCTTGGAAAAGACCCAAAACATAGTCTTAGCACCTCGGCTTCTAAAGCACGCCAACATTCTCTCATTGCATGTTTAATTTGAAAGAAAATTAAAGAGATACCCGTGACAACTTGGCTGAACTTTATTACTGTGATAGCCAGGCAAGAAGCTATGGAATGTGAATGCCCTACAGCCCGGTGACAGCTATTCCAGCCAGGAACTGGGAAGGAAAGATGTCCCTGTGGGGCAGAAGACTCCAGGGAAAGTGAAATGAAGGAGCCATTTGTGCAAAGCCTTGTGTTAACAGCCAGGAATTTTAAAGAAAAAAGAAAGAAAAACACCTCGTTTTCCACTTAAAAAAAATAAACAAAACTAAAGAAATGTGTTTACTGACTTAGGAAGAATAACTAGTTTCAACGTAATGTCTGATGCCCGATGGGCACTCCAGAGCTCTGTGTTCTGTGAATACAAATCCCACAAGAAGCTGACCTGTCCCAAGACATGCTACACCAAAAATGTAACTGGGTGCATGAGCAATCAGAAAGAACCACTCATCTCCAGTCCAAAGAAAGAGCGAGACATATTTAGGAATTCACCACACAAAGACCGATTCTGATTCTAGAGGACATAACACTAATATTTTGGTTGCAAAGCCCATGTATTAGAAATGGGTTCAAAATTTAAACAAATACAAATTCCTTTCTCCCTTTATTATATAACATGATATATTTAAGATCATCAAGATATTTTATTCACTCTATAAACACCAAGACTTACAAGTAGTACAGTTTCAGGTAACTGAGGTAGGATAGTCTGTCCCATATGTAACCGCAATGCAAAATTATCTGAATTATGCTCATTTATTTATTCATCCATTTATTCTAGACATCAAAATCTAGCCATTTTGTCTGTATATATTATCCTGACATATAGTCCTAAACACTATTTTTTTTCCTTCATTGTCATAAGTGAGTTGCAAGAAAAACATGAACTATTTGCTAACTGCTGACTGTATCCAGATATATGTAAGTCTGGAGTTAGCAAATCTTTCCATCCATCCATATATATGGTTGGAATTAAACCGTATAATATAAAACACAGCTACATACATCTTCTCTCCGTTCACTTCACCGTCTCTATTTGAGGACACAAACCGTTCGTTGTGCCAGATCAATGTAAGGAAATATGTAACAAAACATGAAGTGCCTCTTATCTCCTAGGGACCAAATTAAAGAACAGATACAGTTCAATATGAAAGTCCCGGCTCTAACCCAGAAAATGCAAATCAAGGCAGTTTCTGCCCAAATAAAGCTTGCCCACACATGTTTCAGAGTATGGAAACCATTTGTTAATGAGCAGCCATAATTTAGACCTATGGCTTTATGAAAAGAAAACGTTTATACATTTGCAGAACGGCATAATAAGAGGAGTTCACAAATGCAAAGATAAAACATGCTATCATTTATCTTGGATTATCAAATCTTGGGACTTGATTGCCTTGCAAAACATCCAAATCAAGACCAATTATAGACTTTTCTCACATCACATACACTATGAAACATTTAGCAAGTATGTCTTTAACAGTATTCAGAAGATTAGAAAGGAAGAAAAATGGTCCATTCAGTGGCAGAGGAAAACATTAGGATGTGAACATGGCTTAGGCAGGGTGGAAAGACAAAGAGCTAAGCCTTACACTCAAAACAGTCAGTGATGAGTTTTTAAACCAAACATTTCAAAAAGGAACAACCATCTCCTATTTGGTCATATTAGTGTTTAGATTAAAATTGGGTACCAAGAGCCTAAGCACTGCTTGCAGAACATTGCTCCTGGACCCGTGAGTCTGAGCACAGCATATCTTAAGACCATAATTTATTCAAGTAACACCCAGCATACTGACCTAATCCTGTCAAAATACACACACACACACACACACACACACACACACACACACACTACAAGAAATAAATATTTACTCTATGAAGTTTTTCTCCCAGCAACTGTTAAGGACAATCCACCATATATTCCAATCAATCAATCAATAAGCAAGCAAGCAAACTGTCCAAGTTTCATGAGATACTAAGCCTTTACCTAGCCGTCAGAAGAAATCTTAATTGTTTCCCAAGATAACAGTTGACTCCAAGTATCTGGAGAAAACACATAATGAAGATAAGTTCAAGAGTAGCAGGTGGGGCAAGGATGGAAACAATGGATACAGTGATCCACAAGCAGACAGGAGCACCATGAGACAAGGAGTGGTCAGTAGGACTTAGTGACCACAGCCAGTTCTTCATCAGTGGTTGCCCCAGAGAAGTGTAGTGGGATTTGGCACCATCACCTCCCTGCCCTTCCACTCTAATTCACGAAATTCATGGCATTATCCAGGACTATGAAGTATTAGAGGGAGATTTGGCCAGAAATGTCATTCCAGGCTTATTTCAAATATTTCACTGCAATTCCCAATTGCTCTTATGTCAAGAGTCCAGGTCAAGTATACTGAAGGAACTCTGGGAAATGTGATTTTTATTGTTTAACCAGCAAAGGGTTTCTCGCCTGATAATGAAGAAAGTATGATCACCCGCACAGATGCTCTACGCAGCCCATTCTTTCTTATCTCACACTATTTTGCCATTTTTTTCTTGTCCAACTGTAATGGAAAAAGAAAGAGGAGGCTCAGGGTAGTGCTTATTTCCACTTAGGAATTACGAGGTTCACTCCAGGTCATGGAACAAGGTACGCTATCAGCACAGTAAGATTTCCTTTTTTCTTCTTTTTAAGGACACAGGATCTTTATTTGTCAGATTCTTAATTTTGCAGAAAATCTCAAACAAAACATACCATGTGCCTGTTATCAAGTACCACATTAAGCACTCCTGCAATATTACTATCTAGTCCTTATGATTACCCTAAGTATGTAGATATTATTAACACCCACTTAACAGATCGGGGAAACTAAGGCCTAGAGAAACCGGGCAACTTTCTGAGGACATCCAGCTTCTGCCTAGAATGCTATCCATCCTTGCCTCTCATGATATACTTCATACAGTTTGGGGAAGAAAATCACAAGAAACCTTAAGAAAGCAAATTTCAGAAAGATTGTTGGGGATGGAGGGACAGAGGGAACCAGTTCATGCCTGCTCTCTCTGTATTACACGAAGCAGACAAGAACATGAAAACTCTCGCTAGAAACAAGAGAAAGTGACAAAGTCTTAGCACAATTACAGAAAAGTCTATGCCAGAAAAAGAAATGTGTTAAAAATTATGTGTTTGTTTCTTGAATTTCCAACATTTAAAATATTCATTTTCATTTACCTGGAATCTTGACCTTCCAAAATGAAATGTTTGCATTACTGTCCCTGATTAAAACTCCAACATTTAGGAAGAACAGGAAGTTCTTCCCATCCACTCATCCCAGCTCAGAATTAATTTGAAGCATTTTTTCCTATTATATACATAGCTCCATAAACTCTGGGGATATAAAAGTCATCAGAAAGCTTGCTGTTCTGTTCCCAATACAGTGAGTAAACACTGGGACATATTTAATATCTTCCATCGCTTCTTTTACATATCCGTTTTTGTATCTGTTACGTTTTCAAATACTCTTTCCACATTCCTCAAAAGAGCCTTCTGGGAAAAATGAGACACTTTTTAGTTACAAGTCCACAGATACTGCAATATTTGCTGTCATAAAATTTTGGACTTGATGGTATTAATAATGGTGGGTTATAATAAAAAATCACCTTTAAGAGAGTTTATGTGAGAATGAAATATATTCCATCGGAAGAATAGTTATTCAAAAGACCCCTCTACATACCTGTAAGTTTACCTACTAAATACTCAATAAATAGATAAAGGTTAAGGAAGCAAATGTGGCAAGATGTTAATCATTTATTCTAGGCTATATATATGTATGTGGCTATTTATTTTGCTTTCCAACCTATACCTATGGTTATTGCTAATTCAACCAAAATTGAACATGAAGGGGATTTCTTCTTTAGAATCTGAAGGAGACAAGGCACCATTAATGAAAACTCCATTTGTAATGAAGAAAGCAAAACAATTGCTTTGCAAACAAATATAGTAAAGTCTCGGGGAAAAGTACTGGCCCTACCAAGTCAAAGGTAAGCAGGATCTGAGATCTGGTCATTCCTGACAATCTGGCCGCACCTTATCACCCTTCTCAGTACTGAGCAGAAAACAGGGCATTCTTTACTCTAAGACCAGAAAGAGCAAGTTATATATATTTTCCCAGAGCTAGGAGTCCTGGATACACTAAAACTGGATTGAACCTGTACACTTCTTCCTGGGAGAGTAGCTACCATCATGGCAACAACAAATGCATCAGAATTAAAAAAAAATAGTTAATTCTATAAAACTCAACTCTCTGGTAAGATATGTACAAGAGCTGTACAGAGTTGCCTAAGCCATAGCAAGGTCTTTCCCTGTCCTGCAATATCTCCTTCCACCAGCAACACATTTGACAAACAGAAAAACTGAAAATTTAAACAGGCCAATGAATGTTCATGTGAAGGTTAAAATGGGATTCCATGGGGCTGGAGAGATGACCCAGCAGATAAGAAAATTGGCTCCTCCTCCGGAGGACCTAGGTTCAATTCCCAGCACCCATAGGGCAGCTGTTTGTAACCCCAGTGGCATGGGATCTGACACCCCCACATAAATGCATATAAAATAAGTAAAAGAAAAAAAGGATTCCATCGCTATAAAACAAACTAAACAGCATGCCATATTAGTGACATGAGGTCACTAAGTCAAGAATGAGAACAGTAAACAAAATTGGCAAGAATAGGGTGAGGTCTAAATCAAGACTATGAATTTGGCATAATTAAAATGGGGTGTTTGCCTCCATCAGCAGGAGGGGGTTGTGGCACAAAGACGATTCTTCATCAAAGTTGGCTGTTTCTTCCTTTGGGTCCTAACAGATGTTAAATGATTCAGAGAAAATATATATAAGATGGATTCTTTTCCAAAGGCCTCATCAATTAAATTAGAAATGCATGTTGAAAATGAACAAATGGATTGAGGATGTGGTCAAAGACTTGGTTCAAGACGTGAAGTCATAAAGGTCCTGTTAAAGCTAGAACATAAGACATGGGATGGAACAGTGTAGAGAGGAGTGCTGGAGAGATGGCTCAGTGGATAAATCACATGCCACCCAAATATGGGGACCAGAGTTCAGATCCCCAGCATCCACATAAAAAGCCAAGCAGGTGCAAATGTGGTAGCCACATGTAAGCCCAGCACATGGGAGGCGGAGGCCAAGACAAGCTGACTGAGTGAACTTGTCAATATTGGACTTATTCTGTTAACTGCAGTTGTGATTCACATTTAACTAATCTTAAATATTGACTGTTTCCCTTAAATTCCCTTTCTTAACTAGGATTTAACCACCACTGTGTTGAACAAAGGGGCAGCTCAACAAAGTAAAGAGGGATACAGCACCGTGAATGCTCCTGCAAACACTTGCTAGGGACACTCATGGGAGTAGAATACACTATTTCACAAATCAAAATTCTGGCCATGGCCCCTACCACTCCAAAAGATGCTGAAAAATACTATCTAGTAATGGAACAAAAAGGAAAAATGAAGTCAATGAATGTATGGTCTTGTCTATAACAGAAACATAGAGGAAATTCTAAATGGTTGAGAAATAAACAGCTGACTCGACATAATGGAGGTAGAAGAGGAGGAAGGTAACTGATACTCTCGGGGCATAAAGTCCGAAGAGGTGCTCATCCCAGGCATGGAAGAGCACACACACTTCAGTTTGTGCCTTGTTCTTGCCCTGAGAGCTTACTACAGAAAACATAAAGAAGAAAAAATGCTACTTAGAATCCTTTCCAGCTACTAAGAAAGAAACTTGTCTCAACAGTCCACAGAGTGTACAGCAGTCTTGACACAAAAACACAATTTGAGTGTCTGAAAACAGAAAGGGTCAGCCAGGCTGAGATAACAAAGGAGCAGTGGAAGGCAGATAGGGCTCAGTCACTCTATCTTCCAGATCGGGCAAGGAGATGGAGATTTATGGGGGATGTAATGGACACAATGCATTGGAACACTTAAGTTGGAGAGCCAAATTCTCTGGCTTGTTTTATAACCATCACTCTGAATGCCCAGTGGAGAAGAGAGCACAGATAAGTTGAAAACTACAGCTGTGGGTCAGGAAGAAGGCGGCCATAAGGTGACCTACCAATGGCAGCAGATCTAAAGGAGGGTATGTGCATTAGTGAAAACATAAGGAGCATGAGTTAAGCCATGGCATTAACATCTAACCTTATTTGGAGCCATGGGAAAGGAGAAAAAGTCTTGCCTTCCTATTTAAATATATGCTACTTAGGGATGAGAGAAGTAATGATGTTGTTTTCAATAGAAATAGATTTAAGCAAGATGTTTATTTAAAAAAAAACAGAAACAAAAATAAAACATTATCAAAGGCCCAAAGCAATACATCCATCATTCTCACCTAAAGAAACACAAACAGTACAGTGTTCTAGAAAACCAGAGGCAGTAAAATCAATAGCCTCGCATCTCCATCTTGGTGTAAGGGGCACAGCTGAGCTGGGATCCCTAGACTGAACCTCTAGTCTGCCACTTCCAACTCTGTGACTTTGGAAATACCATTCACTCATTGGTGCCTCTGATGTTTCATCTGTAAAATGAGAGAAAGCAAAGCCTGTTAAGAGGGGTTTGGATAACTAATTAAAATATGACCTTAAGAACTATGGTGCAAGGAGCTGAAGAATAGGTTGGTGGTGAACTTGCCTAGTAGACCTGAGCTCAATCCCAGCATGACACACCAAAACAGAATGCCAGAAGAAAAGTATGTTTGGCTCATATAAAGTGGTCAATACATGTAATCATTGTAACACGTTATAGTATCCACTCTGTCAATGGTATGTAAGAAAAAACTGTGAAAATGCATAGGATATTCATTGATAGCAGCATCTTAAATAAAGACTTTGGTGTTTTAATGTTTTCAGTACTACAGCTAGACATGTTTAAGATATAACAGCTCAATGGTTAAGACCACAGAACCAGACTTGGGTCTCTAGCTCACTGGCCCATGCACGGGGTCTTACACACTCCCCTGTACCTGCCACTCTGGGGGATCTGATACCCTCTTCCGGCTTCCTCAAGCACCTGGACTCACATACATACCCAGGCAGATAATTAAAAATAAAATCTTAAATGACAATTTTCAGCATTAACTATCCAACAGGATATAGATTTTAAATTTTCATCGTGAATGTTCTACGGCACAGACATGACAAATGTGTCAGAAGAGTTAAGAACATCTGCCTCTGATACCTTTTTCCTGAGTTTTCTTTTCTGTCAGAAAAGAAAAAACAACTAAAATGAAAAAGTCCAAAGTGTTAACAGTGGTCAGTCACTGCTTGGTGGAAAGATTTCTGGCAGTTTCTGTGGACTTGTGACTAACAAGTGAGTGAAGATACACTTCTGAAAGGAGCAACATCAGAGGACTGCGATTGGATTGTCTCTTCATATGCTCATTTTTCCCAGAAGGCATCTATTTGCCTCTTAATAATTAATGAATTTAGGAGTCATATTCATTTTATAAACTACATTTGTAAAAGCCAACTCATTACATAAATACAGGTATATAAACTTCTCATTTTGTCCAAAGACGAAACACCTAAACATCATGACAAAGTCGAACGTTTGTTGCAAAACTGCTTTCAGAAACCAAAATTTTTAAAGGTTGGTAGGAGTAATTTATGCCTTTATGCTCAATAATGAAATGCCCTTTATTTGTTTACTTACTTCAAAACTACTGTACAGATTGAAGTAAAAGAATTTATTCTTTCTTTTATTAATAGAAGAACCTTTACACCTTCCTAATTCTATTTTCTACACTTTTTTTTTTTTTTGCTTTTTTTAAAAGTACTACACAGCCTCGTATGTGGCTCAGCAATGGAGAGCCTCTCTGGAAGGCCCAGGACTCTGGGTTCAATCCCAATAACCTTTTTCAAAATGCACCGTGAAATCACTTTATGAACAAGGAAATCCTACCAGCAGTGTTAAATTTCCCTGGAAACAGGGATCTTATGATCTATAAGCAGTTTAATTTTCACAATATATATTCATAACTAATAAAAAGTTCCTTCACTGCATCTTCAATAAGAAAAGATGTGAATATAACTGTTATGTTAAAAAACTATTAGTAATTCTATACAGTGTTAAATGAGGTAACAGTGGTGAGTTCAATTTTTAGCAGCTAAAGAGTTCTATCAGGAAGGGATAATTTTTTTTATCAATATTAGTGTTTTCTGTTTGGGGGAGTGGTTTGTTGGGTTTTGTTCTTTGTTTTGAGGGGGTTGTTTTGTTTTGTTTGCAACTTGTCTATCAAGCACTAAAGATAAAATCATAAGCATTTTTCCCTGTAAGTCTACAGGGTGCACCTATCTAGCAGAAAATCAGCCATGAATGGGCTACTGGCACTGTTTCTAAGTGGCTAACTGCCTTGTGTGTCAAGCTCTGAGGAAATGAATTCCTCTCAGGTGGTATTATTTGTATTCTAAACATAGAATTAATCTCAAAGATGTTCCTTCCCCTTCTCTCTAAACTTTCCACAGGGTGTTAACGTTCCACCAAGTGTTTTGGGGTGTTTTGTTTATTTTCTTTTATTTGTTTGGGGAGGATTGTTTTGCTTGGGGCTTCATTTTTTTTTAATTTATTTAATGACCCTCAGAGTACACTAAGACTGAAGCAGCTGCTCGCTCACTCAGAGGCTTCTCTGAACGCTGTTAACAGGTCCTGAGAAGATGGCTAACAGAATTCAGGTTTGCAGAAGGCTAGCAGTTACCTCCTCTTGGCACTATCCAAAACATCTTTTTTGATGCTGTCCTACAAGACTGTTCCAGGAGACAGAAGCTGCTGAATATGTGGCCTGCCCCATCTGACAAGCAGTGGTCGGACACAAACAAAAGCAATTGATTTTCAAGTAGTGAAAAAAAATCAACTCAATGTTTTGGGTCACACAGATCCACTCTTTACTGTGAAATTTTAGTAGCTAATGGAGAACTAGGGTTTTTTGTTTTGTTTTACTTGGGATTTGGTTTCGTTTGTCTGTTTCGCTTACTTCTGCTATGAGACCTGTGTTTCACAACACCCTATCTATGGTTGAAAAGAAACAGTTGTTAATAGAGTTTCAGCTAATAAACGTTGAAAGAATTTTTTTAAGCTGCACTATTTTGCAACCTTTAATGAATCTGATGACTCAGACAAACATCATTCCTTAGAAGCAAGCGTTAGATGAAAGGCTAACGGGAATCTCACAATGAAGGGATCAAGCCAGCTGGTACCACAAGAGCCTACTTCTTAAGTCTTAGTATCATAAGGTGTGTGTGCTGTGCCCTCCGGTGTAAAGTATCCTGAAGCTCACAGTAGCCCTTGTAAAGTGTCCTAGCCAGAAGAGTGAACCTGAATCTAATCAAGGCTTCCAGAAAAAAATCCCAGTTGGTCAAAATTGTGAAGATAAAGGAACAAGTTAAATGAACCACACAAAGGAGTAAAGTGGCCAAATGCCGAAGGTTAAATATTCCATGGAAAACTAACCTTTATAAAGAATTAACACAATGGCACAACACACACTGAGGGGGGAGAGGGGAGTAGGGAGAGAGGGGGAGGGGGGAAAGGGGAGAGAATGGAGAGAGACGGAAGAGAGAGGGAGAGAGGGGAGAGAGAGAGGGACGGGGGAGAGGGAGAGAGGGAAGGGAAGTAGGGGGACAAAAAATACTATTTTTTTGCTTCAGCAGCAAAAAATTGGGAAACTTGAAAAAGTGTGACATACATGTGAAATTGTCACAGGAAAATGGATTAACATGAATAATAAGGGTCTAGTTTGCTTTTTGTCACTGTGAGAAATTTCACTACCAAAAGTTCAGTGGGAAAGTGATTTATTTTATCTTACAACTGCCACAGTACACCACTGGGAAAAGTCAGGGAAGGAACCTCCAAGAAGAAACTGTAGCAGAGACCACCAAGGAACACTGCTCATTTAACTGCTCCCTCTGGCTTGCTCAAATAGCATTTTTACATGCTCAGGTAAACCTGTCTGCCTAGAAGTACTGACCACAGTGAGCCAAGGCCTCCTATATCAAATGACAATTTTAAAAAAAAAAATGAGTTCCCAAATTTAACAGAGATAACTCAACTGATGGTTCCTCTTCTTAGTTATGTCAAGTTGACAATCAAGATTAACCTTCACAATTGACAGGTATTAAAATCATAACAAATTATTTAAGGGGATCCTAAGGACATTCAACCAAATGAATGGATCGGTAATAGGTTTTCTTTAACATTGCCATCTCTACAAAGAGAACAGTGATAATTGAAGCAATCTACTATATTTGGTTAATAATTGGTATTGCCAAAAAATAATTTGTTAGATACATAAACGACATTAAGACCTTACAAAAACATGCTCATGTTTTAAGTAATGCATTCAGAAATATATTCATAAGACAGCATGAACCTGGTATTTGTTTTATACCATTTTCACAAACAGAAGCAAAATGACCCAACATTAAATAGAGGGAATTCTCTATTGTTTAATTTTCATGAAAGATATGAAGATTTGTGTGCTACTCTGCCCCTCTACCTTTCTATGTACTTTTAAAAGTTCACAGAAGCTTAAAAAGAACAAGACCTACACGATAGTTGACTCACTAATGTAGATGTGGGAAGTCTCAAAAGGCCCCACCCCTAGATGAGAAGCCACAAGGAAATTAATGGCTGCTGAGAGAGGGAGAATTCGTCTTCTTCAGGATGAAGCCTCCTGATTGATTACTGAATCCCACATGGTCTATCCGCCCTAGACAAATGCACATGTGGGCAACACAAAATAAACTCACCAGGCTGCATTTCTATCCACACATGCACGCACATATATGCAACAATGGAAAAGGGAGAGGTCAGGAATTGAGGCAAGAGTGAGGATGACAAAGAAGTTGCAGAGAGAAAGGGAAGGATGGAAATAATGTAAATAGGGTACTCGTGTATAAAATTCTCAAAACAACTAGATAATCTCACAAGTACTTGATATATAGTATAAAATATGAACTTTTTCACATGCTTCCAAAATGTCAGTGTCAGATATTGCTAATGTTCACGGGGACAAAAAGATGACTAACACCACAAGCCATGACAGAAGGCAGTCTGAGGTTGCTATAGTGTATCCTAAAGGGTGCTCCCAGCTTAGAGGACAGTAGACTTTGGGTGAAACTGCTGTTCCCATGTTCAGCTTCAGAAAAAGGGCTAAGTGATAAGCAAAACCAGTATGTGGATCGAATCTACAAAGGAATGAATGAGTGAATCTTTAGATTCACGATGTCAAGTAGAACTGCACAAGCAGAGGGGAACTGGAGATTATGTACTCGAAACATTAACATATGCACGGACTATCCCTAAAACATCCTACCTCCAAGGTTACTCAGTCCACAAGTCTGTAGGTTGCCATTGGGTTGAGCCTTGATTTGTGTGAACTACACCGGACTTCTATCCTGACTACTGCTCCACATAACCTTATAACCACACGATGGTGCCTTTTCTATAAGGCTGTAGTGAAAATAAAATTCCATTTAAGGACTGTCTGTTTTGATGCAATCAGTCTGCTATATGCAGTACTGTGTACTCCAAAAATAGACCTTATCCCCAGTACTTGTTTGGAAACAGCGTTTTCGTAGTTGTAAACAAGACACCAGTAAGTTGAATGTTCATACAGTATAACTGGTATTCTTTATCTGCCATTATTGTGTTTTAAGACAAAGTTTCTCCATGTATCCCAGACTGGCCTTGAACTCCTGACTCTCCCCCACTTCCTCAGCCCCATAAATGCTTTAACAGGCCTGTACCACCACACCTAGCACAACTATGGTTATCATTAGAAAAGAGAGGGAGACACAGAGGGAAGTGAGCATATGAAGGAGACGGGGGCTAGCGTCATCCTACCAGCCGTCCTAGGGATATGTGTCTGCCAGAAGCAAGAAAGACAGGAGATTACCCTCTAGAATCTCAGCAGAGGCTTAAGTTTGCTGACCTGTTATTGTCTTAATATTGGGCGTGCAGCTTCCAAACCTATAGGAAAATAAGTCTGGTGCTTTCATCCAACCAAAATGTGGCAGTCAGTTACAGCAGCCCTAGGAAATCCTGCAATATCATTGTGCTTCAGATACACTTCTGAAAGGAGCAACATTCAGAGGAAGACAGAGGACTGCGATTGGATTGGGGACTTCATCTGCTTTATTACTGAGTCAAGATAAATATGTTTCCTTTTATTTTGTCACATCACAATCT